>NW_027256890.1:25302002-25562002 GCF_029215685.1 Pituophis catenifer annectens
GTGTTTTCTTTTTTGTGGGAAACGGGTCCAAATGGCTCTTTGAGTGTTTAAGGTTGCAGGCCCCTGCCCTATCCAAATGCACTGGATAAGTGCATGGAACATGCTGGCCGTGGAATTCTGGGAGTTGGAGTCCACCAGGGGTGAAATGCTCCCAGTTCGGACCAGATCAGCCAATCCGGTAGCGATGGCGGTGGGCGGTTTGGAGAACTGGTAGCAAAAATCCCTGCCCTCTCCCCCCATGCCCATGCCCACCTAATCGCCCGGTCGCCGGCTTGCCGCTTCTATTAAAAAATGCTTTTAAAATGTTAAAAAAAAAGGCTCTGACGATCCCAGCTGAGCCGCGCGATCGTCAGAGCCTTTTTAAAAAAACTTTTAAAAGCATTTTTTTTTACAACCTAATAGGTTGTAAAAAAAAAATGCTTTTAAAAGTAAAAAAAAAAAAAAAAAGATCGCGCGCCACAGCTGATCACCCCCCGCCCCCGTGCGCTGTTCTACTTACCCCATGCCCCCTTTTGGCGTGCACTATGCACATGCACGCGCGCACCTCGCATTTGGTGCGTGGTGCACATGCGCAGCCAGCGAATCAGTAGTAAACCCATCTTAAAATATGCTAGCTGGAGAATTTTGGGAGTTGAAGTCCACCCATCTTAAAGTTGCCAAGTTGGAAAACACTGGCACAGTGTCTCTGGCCCCAGATTCGTACAGGTGAGGGGGTCCTGCAATTCAGGTTTAGGAAACAGGTTTACTTGGTGGCGGAGCAGACTAAAGCGCTGTTAAGTAGCACCAGCTGCCTGCAATTACTGCAAGTTCGAATCTCACCAGGCTCAAGGTTGACTCAGCCTTCCATCCTTTCGAGGTAGGTAAAATGAGAACCCGGATTGTGGAGGGCAATAAGCTGACTTTGTATTAAAAAAAGAACACCGTTTGGGGGGGGCCGAAAGCCCTACTAAGCAGGTATATACAAAAGTATGAAGGCTATTGCTTAACGCATTGTAAGCCGCCCTGAGTCTCCGGAGAAGGGCGGCATATAAATCGAACCAAATAAATAAATAAATCGAACCAAATAAATAAATAAAACCTAGAAACATTTCGCATTTTCCACTCTTCCTGCATTGAGGGCTGTGTTTACTGGAGATATTTGGCTATTGGTTTACTTGGTCCCCGTCTTATTATTTGGGCCTTATGTAAATCTGCACGGGGATTTTTTTTCCTCCCTAAAATGAAATGAGAGGTAGGGGAGGGAATACCAACCGTGGTACTGTAAAGAGAGGTAAAAAGAGATTAAGGATGAAATGTAGACGGTGCGGGCAAGCTCATTAAGAGAATCAAAATAATTGGCATGAGACAGGAAGGCAAGAGAATTCTGCTGAACGGAACATCGGGAGAAACGTACACGAAGCTACCGACAATCTGATCACTTATTTCGGGCAGCATCTTTTTCACCAGCCCTTGAAACCCATTCCAAACTTCAGTTGTCGCTCACAGAACAGAGTTGGAAGGGATCTTGGAGGTCTTCTAGTCCAGCCCCCCGCTCAAACAGGAGACCCTATACCAGTGATGGCTAACTTTTTTGCCGTCGCATGCCAAAAGCGGGGAGCGTGAGGGGATCGTGCGCATGTGCCCACACCCATCATTCAATTTGCCCCGCACCCCTGTGCCTGCGCCCCCCCCCACTCCCTCCGCTTTTGGCATGTGATGGCACGGTGGGCCCGGTAGGCATGTTTTTCACCCTCCCCAAGCTCCAGACGCTTTCTTGGAGCCTGGGAAGGGCAAAAACGGTCTCCCCCACCGGAGGCCCTCCAGAGATCAGAAATAGCCCATTTGCTGACGGCCGGTGGGCCCAGTAGGCCTGTTTTTCACTCTCCCCAGGCTCCAGAGCCTTTCTAGGAGCCTGGGGAGGGCAAAACTGGCCTTCCCTCTCCCGGAGGCCCTCCGGAAGCCGGAAATGGCCCATTTGCTGACTTCTGGAAAGGCCGAAAATCAGCCGGCTGGGCAATGCTCAGGTGCCCACCGATATGGCTCCACGTGCCACCTGTGGCATGTGTGCCATAAGTTCACCATCACGGCCCTATACCATTTCAGATATATGGTTGTCCAATTTCTTCTTAAAAACTTCCAGTGTTGGAGCATTCACAACTTCTGGTGGCAGGTTGTTCCACTGGTTAATTGTTCTCACTGTCAGGAAATTTCTCCTTAGTTCTAGGTTGCTTCTCTCCTTGGTTACTTTCCACCCATTGCTTCTAGCCAGCTTTGCTGGCTGAGGAATTCTGGGACTTGGAAGTCCACAAATCTTAAAGTTGCCAAGTTTGGAGACCCCTGCTTTGGGGGATACTTTGGCCCCCCACTTCTTTGTGGCAGCCCCTCAAATAGTAAAAGACTGCCCCGTGGCCCTGAAAAACATCTAACTGTATACACAGGTGACCCTCGAGTTACAACCAGAATTTCCATTGCTAAGCAAGGCGGACGTTAAGTGAGTTGTGGCCGATTTTGCAACCTTTGCTTGTCACGGTTGTTAAGTGAATCATGCAGACATAACTGCATATCTGGCTTCCCCTATTGAGCCCCATTGATCTTCCCCCAAGGTTCGCAAATGGCGGATCACGTGACCCCCTCCCACACCTCCCCTCCCCTCCCGGGTTGCTGCGACGGTGTGAGGACAGTGGTTAAGCCGCTTTTTCCAGCGCCGTTGCAACTTCGAACGGTCGCTGAACCGAACGGTTTTGCAAACCGAGGACCGGCTGTGTAGAAAAGCTCTTTTGGTGCACCGCAGCAAAAAATTCACATTTTATATGTATGTTATTTTATCTATTCACCGCCCTGAGTCCTTCGGGAGAAGGGCGGTATAAAGATTAAATAAATAAATAAATAAATAAATAAATAAATAAATAAATAAATAAATAAATAAATAAATAAATAAGAGGCAAGGATGCGCAGGGGGTGGAAACTCCTCGGTTCGCACAAGTTGCAGGGCTCTGTGGGGTGTGAGTGTGTTGGAGGTTGGGGTGGGATTGAGATAATCAGAAGTTTGTGGGAGCTTCATTCCTGGAAGCTTTGAAGAAGAGACTGGACTGCCACCTGTCAGAAATGGTGTAGGTTTTCCTGCTTGGGCGGGGGGTTGGACTAGATGACCTCCAAGGTCCCTTCCAACTCTAATCCTAATCTAATCTAAACTCCTCACGATAAAAGAAATCGGTGAAGACTCAACGGAAGATTAAGATGCTCCTGTTCCTTTGTCCGCACTTCCGTTCTCCGTAGGTAGAAAAGACTTCAATCCTTGCTAGTCTTTAGTAAACAAGGAATGCCAGTTTTGCTCCAGTGTGCATTTAAGCAGGATTAGCTCAGTTTGATGAGCACCAGTGAGGTTTTAAAATGCTTCTTAATAATACCGTATTACTTGGATGGTTACCACTGTTTCCGTAAGACAAAGATCTGCTTTTGTTTTATGCGCTTGAATTCTTTTTTTTTCTACTCGCCCAGAGTTCAAATTATGAATACCGTAATCATAAATATTCCCTCCCTCTTTAAATACCGTTAGTCCTTGACTTATGACAGGTCGCTTAATGGCTATTCTAAGTTATGGTGGAGCCCACCCACCCACCCACCTACCCCCGCAAAGGAAGAAGTGGTTTAACAGTCCTCACAACCTGTCACAGTAATGGGTAGGAAGGATCCCTTATGGTCATATGTCAAGGACTACCTGGATATCAATGCCATTCTGCATTTTATTTTGCTATTTCTTTGTTCTAGTTGATCAGATCCTGTCATAATCTCTCTCTCTCTCTTTTTTAATGTTTTATTTATTTTATTTATATCACATATAAAACTTCAACCCTAACTTCAACCCTAACTCAACAACCCCTTTGACAGATGAGCTTCAGCAAGTATTAAACTTTATATAAGTTAGCATAGCTGTACATTCTCCTAGTGCAGTGTTTCTCAACCTTGGTAGCTTGAAGATGGGTGGACTTCAACTCCCAGAATCCCCCAGCCAGCAGCGCTGGCTGGGGGATTCTGGGAGTTGAAGTCCACCCATCTTCAAGCTTCCAAGGTTGAGAAACACTGTTCTAGTGTTTTACAAACTCAAGTACCAATTGCCTTGGTAGTACAGTGTACTACCCTGTTATTAAGACCAGCTGCCTGCAATTACTGCAGGTTCGAATCTCGCCAAGGCTCAAGGTTGACTCAGCCTTCCATCCTTTCTAAGGTGGGTAAATTGAGGACCCAGTTTGTGGGGGCAATAAGCTGACTTTGTATAAAATATACAAAAGGATGAAGGCTGTTGCTTAGCACATTGTAAGCCGCCCTGAGTCTCTGGAGAAGGGCAGCATATAAATCAAATTTAAAAAAAAAAGTACTTCTTATTCTTTCGTTTATAATTATGTATCTTAGCTATAGTATCTATAACATACGGTCTATACAGGGCTGGGCTTCAAAAATTTTAGCATGGGATTCTTTGCCCGGTTGCTTGGTGGGCGTGGCCATGGTGGGTGTGGCCAAGTTGGCCTCTTGCACCACAGCGGTAGGGGCGTTTTTGCCCTCCCCGGGCTCCAGAGGCTTTGCTCGAGCCTCTGGGAGGATGGAAATGGCCTCCCCAGGCTCTGGAGGCCCTCTGGAGGCCGGAAATAGGCCCATTTCCAGCCTTCCCAAACTTCCGGTAGGCCCGTTTTTCACCCTCCCTGAGCCTCTGCGAGCACCCAGAACTTACCTGCATCCAAAACAGGCCGCGTGGGGACTCCTGGGAGGGGAGGGGAAGGGTGGGCGGGGCCAGCCAGGAGTGGGATTTGGGGGTTCTCCAAACTGCACAGAATCTTAGCTAGAGGTTCTCTCGAACCCCTACGAACCCCCAGCAGCCCATCCGAGGCTATCGATAGCAATTTTATAGGTCTCTCCCAGGTTTTAATCCCTGGACTTCATCGTTTTACGTTAATAATTTTATTTTAACTTTATTCTACCAATATGACTAACTTTTTTTAAAAAAAAATTACTTCCATTTTGGAGTGACGACTATTACTTTTATGCTGAGTGACTACGGAAGTAAACAAACAAGAACAACAAAACTTAATATTACTGCTTTCAGAACTTGTGGATGCTCCGAACACAGGAGGTTGTTAAGAAGAGACGGGACAATATTTGTCTGAAATGGTCTAGGGTGTGTTTCTGCTTGAACAGGGGGTTGGACTAGATGACCTCCAAGGTCCCTTCTGACTCTGTTATTCTGTTATTGTCATGGAATGCACGGGAGCTGCCATTCGCTGTAATCTTTTGCCCTGCAACAAAACTTACAGCAGCTGAAAGGGAGACTTATACCCCTTTCAAATTGGCCTTTGTCAAACCTGCTCTGGCGGTTACACGATTTCACGCCGATAAGTGCTAAAAAGCATGAGTTAAAGTCTACACAGGAAGGAATCCTTCAGGGGGATTTCTCAGACTTTACCTGTTTCTCCTGAGTGATTAAAAACAGCGGGTTGGAACAAACCTCTGGGCACTAGCAAGCCCTGGAACTAAACACTGGCATAGAATAAGTACTGAGGACTAGAAGCTTGTACCCAAAGTTTGCCTGGCTCAGAGGCCTAATCCAAAGGGTGAGACCAGATGACCTTTTGATCTTTAGAGAGGACTGTTGCTTCTTAATAATCCCCCCCTCCCCGCCCCAAACAGTCTAAAGCAGGGGTCACCAACCTTTCAGATCCCAGGGACCACTAAATTCATAATTTTAAATCCCGCGGACCACTAATATGATCTGACTAATGACCGGCTGGGTGGGTGTGGCTACGTAGTCATGCGACTGGGTGGGCGTGGCCAACTCGATGTCACTCACGTCGAGGGGTACCTCGCCAGCCTCTACTCGCCCCTCCTCTCCCAGCCCCTCCTCGCCTGCCCTCCCGGGCTCCTTAGGGCCCCAGCAGGAAGCAGTTGTTGGAGTTAAGCAGCCACCACGAGAAAAAGTTGACAAAACAGTTCAGTTCAAATTGGATCTGGCCGAGAAGGAGGCTCAGCAGAAGCTCCTCACTGAGGACTAGGAGCATAGGCTTTCCAAGCAGAGGGAAGACCTGCGGGAGTGCAAGGCCAGGTACCGGCGCCTGGAGGCTCAGCGGGCTGAGATGGTCAGCCAGTTCCAGGCCATGATGCAGTCCCACTGGAACGAGGCCCTCCGGCTCTTCGCCACCAGCGGCTCTTCCCTCCAGCCTTCGCCCAAAGCCCCACACCAGGAGGCCGAAGCAGACCCCAAGTCAGAATTTCTGCCCCCCTCCGACCCATACAAAAAGACCCCCAAGGGGGAGACTCTCTGCAGCAACACAAACATTCATTGCACGTATCCGGCCCAGGGGCCGTAGTTTGATTTAGTGCAATATAAAAAATGCAAATAATTTTTCTGCGGACCACCAATATTTTCTCACGGACCACCAGTTGGTGACCTCTGGCCTAAAGGCTTTCCTGCTTCCTCCACTCTGTCTTTAGCCCCCCCCTCCCCATTTCCCAATTTCAAGTGTTTGCAAGAGGGGAGCGCAGGGCGAAAACAATAAAAAAAGAGAGAGAGAGAGAGAGAGAGCAATTAATCTCATTGAAGAGCAGGGCTGCCACTACGACGTGAATCGCCGTCACCCAGATTGCATTTTAACTTCGCTCATAAATCTCCTGTAAAACTCCCCTTTCCCACAACCAGCTATGCCAGCAGACAAGCCGAGATCGTCCTTGAGACTGGGGAGGGGTGGGTTGGGGGGAAAAAAGACCCAGGATGGGCGTGAATGCAGGAGCCCCCGCCCACCCCCGTGCCCCATTCCTCTTGGCAGGGCAGAGGGCCAAAGCGTTGAGGGATGGACATTGGACGGCCAGCTGGGAAGGTGGGACGCAGAGGAGAGGCTGACCTGCGTTGTAATCACGCTTGCATCCAGCTGCTCACTCCCTAACAACCTGGACGGCGTCCAGCTCAGGTAATTAAAATCTGGCGGCCTTTCATCTCAGTGCATCTCCGATGGTTCCCTGCGAGGCTCAGGTAGCAGCGGCACAAGCTGGCTGGCTCCACCTCGGGGGTCCCGTCCCTGTGATAAAAGGACAGCTTAAATTTCCCCTCTGCCACAGAGGCATCAGATGCTGCTGTGGGGTGGGTGGGGGGGTGGGATGGTTCCTGTTAGAAACCATCCAAGCAGACGTGGCCATCAAAAAGAAAAAAAAAGAAAAGAAAAGAAAACCATTCCCCAAAACATGGCTAAAGCAGAAATCCGTTTGGTTCGCGTGCGAGATGCAAATCAACCCAATCTTCCCAAATCTCGCCGTGAACTGAACACGGCTTGTGCATTTCCGTACATTGGGATGGATGCAGTGATGAAATGTAAAATTTGCTACTACCGGTTCTGTGGGCGTGGTTTGGTGGTGGTGGTGGTGGTGGTGGGTAATGTGACTGGGTGGGCGTGGCCAACTTTTTTTTTTTTTTTAACTTTTAAAAGCATTTTTTTCTACAACCTCTTCGGCCGAATGCTTTTAAAAGCCTCCGACGATCCCAGCTGAGCCGCGCGATTGTCAGAGGCTTTTCTTTTTTACTTTTAAAAGCATTTTTTTCGGCCGAAGAGGTTGTTAAAAAAATGCTTTTAAAAGCCTCTGACGATCCCAGCTGAGTTGCCTGATCATCAGAGGCTTTTTTTTTACTTTTAAAAGCATTTTTTTTGGCCGAAGAGGTTGTTTAAAAATGCTTTTAAAAGCCTCTGACGATCCCAGCTGAGCCGCGTGATCGTCAGAGGTTTTTTTTTTTTACTTTTAAAAGCATTTTTTGGCCGAAGAGGTTGTTTAAAAAATGCTTTTAAAAGCCTCTGACGATCCCAGCTGAGTTGCCTGATCATCAGAGGCTTTTTTTTTCTTTTAAAAACATTTTTTCTACAATCTCTTTGCGAGAAGGTTGTTAAAAAATGCTTTTAAAAGCCTCTGACGATCCCAACTGAGCCACCCGATCGTCAGAGGCTTTTTTTTTTTTTTTAACTTTTAAAAGCATTTTTTCTACAACCTCTTTGGCCGAAGAGTTTGTAAAAAAAATGCTATTAAAAGGCTCTGACGATCCCAGCTGAGCCGGCCCGGTCGTCAGAGACTTTTGTTTTTACTTTTAAAAGCATTTTTTCGGCCGAAGAGTTTTCCGCTACTGGTTCTCCGAACCACCCTCCGCCATCGCTATCTGATCGACAAGCTCAGCGTCTTAGTCACCTGAGGCCCTGGAAGGACCCAAAGGACCCATTTTCCAGCATTCCAGTGTCCTGTTTCTGCCTTCCTACCCCCACCCACCCCCCGAGACTCACCCCACACCTGCTCCTTCATTAAGAGGGATTTATTAGGATTTCCCCCCCCCTTCCCCAACGGCTTCGGAAGATCCGCCCGCCTGCCAAAAGTGGCCGTCCGGCCGTGCCCCTCATTGACAGTTGCCAGTCGCCTTCAATGGGGGCCCGCCCCCCCCAGCTGGCGGCACACGATT
Organism: Pituophis catenifer annectens; assembly: GCF_029215685.1. Classification (NCBI taxonomy): domain Eukaryota; kingdom Metazoa; phylum Chordata; class Lepidosauria; order Squamata; family Colubridae; genus Pituophis; species Pituophis catenifer. The sequence continues at coordinate 25,310,458 of NW_027256890.1, forward strand.
AGTATGTGATGGCACAAGGCTGGCTTTTAATGGGGAAAAAAGGGAGAGCGGGCGGCAGAAACAATACCTACCCACCGAGGCATTAAAATAAATTATTCCAGCCGTTAAAGATCCGAGGCCGCATTTGCATTTTGACAGTAACGCCCTCTCTGCTGCCCGTGCCAACTGCAGCTGCTGGACCCTGGCCAGTAACCTACCAGGCCATAAAAATCCTCTTTGATTTAACTTAAGCCTCTCGGATCTCGTTTAAACGCACGGGCTCCGGGTATAATTTCTGTCCCTAACTCAAAGGCGTTGAGCTTTAACAAGGGAGAGGGCAGCCGCGGGCATCGCTGCACAAGTAGTCCTCGCCTTACGGCCACAATCGAGAGCACAATGCCCGTCACTGAAGCGAGGCGGCTGTCAAATGAATCTGTGCCTGGTTTTTTTTATGATCTTTTGGGCTACGGTTGTTAAGCGAGTCACACGGTCGTGAAGCGGATCTAGCCAGACGTTCACGCAGCCCGGTTCCCCTCTCCCTCCCCACCAGCCGGGCCACAAAGCCGCAAAATTTGATTAGCCACTGTTCTAGTCCAACCTACGAATCCTCGTATTATCCCAGGCAAATGGCTGTCTGATGTTTGACAGGTGGAAGAAGGTGGGATGACTGGGAGGACAGGACGGAACTTAAGAGACCAAATTGGGAAGGGTTGCTCAAAACGACTCAATTGCAACATTCACTATTTAGCTTGGGAGAAAAACGGTGTATTTTGGGATCCATGAAGGACTTCACTACAGCAGCTGGGAACAGGTGGAGGGCAGCTGCCTTCGCATCCTTTCTCCGGGCGTGTAAGAAAAGGGTGGGGGGAGAGAGAATCTCACAAGATTTGAGTTTCTCGTTTGTCTAAAACTAACAATGTGAAATAACAATAGCCCTTAGACTTATATACCGCTTCACGGTGCTTTACAGCCCTCTCTAAGCAGTTTACAGAGTCAGCCTTTTGCCCCCCAACAATCTGGGTCTCTCATTTTACCAACCTCGGAAGGATGGAAGGCTGAGTTGACCTTGAGCCAGGCAGGATCGAACTCCTGACAGTGAGCAGTGAGTTAGCCTGCAATGCTGCATTCTAGTCACTGGGAAGGAGGGAAAGAAGGATCTGGATCCGTTCCAGTCTGGTTTCAGGCCTGGGCACAGCACAGAAACGGCATTGGTCGCGTTGGTTGATGATCTCTGGAGGGCTCGGGACAGGGGTTGCTCCTCTGTTCTGGTCCTGTTAGACCTCTCAGCGGCTTTTGATACCATCGACCATGGTATCATGCTGCACCGGTTGGAAGAGTTGGGGATGGGGGGCACCGTGTTACGGTGGTTCTCCTCCTTTCTCTCCGACCGGTCGCAGTTCGTGTTGGCAGGGGGGCAGAGGTCGACCTCGAGGCCTCTTATATGTGGAGTGCCTCAGGGGTCGGTCCTCTCGCCCCTCCTGTTCAACATTTATGTGAAGCCGCTGGGCGAGATCATCCGTGGCTTTGGGGTGAGATACCATCAGTACGCTGATGATACTCAGCTGTACATCTCCACCCCAGGCCACCCCAACGATGCCCTTGAAGTGATGTCCCAGTGCCTGGAGGCTGTACGGATCTGGATGGGGAGGAACAGGCTCAGGCTCAACCCTTCCAAGACTGAGTGGCTGTGGTTCCCGGCATCCCGATATGGTCAGTTGACTCCATCACTGACCATTGGGGGCGAGTCTTTGGCCCCCACAGAGAGGGCTCGCAATCTGGGAGTCCTCCTGGATACGCAGCTGTCCTTGGAGGAACATCTGACGGCTGTAACCAGGGGGACCTTTTATCAGGTTCGCCTGATTCGCCAGTTGCGGCCCTTTCTTGATCGGGATTCCTTGTGCACAGTCACTCATGCCCTCGTAACCTCTCGCCTTGATTACTGCAATGCTCTCTACATGGGGCTCCCCTTGAGGAGCACCCGGAGGCTCCAACTGGTCCAGAACGCAGCAGCGCGGGTAGTGACGGGAGCAGCGTGGCGCTCCCATGTAACACCGCTCCTGCGTGAACTGCACTGGCTCCCGGTGGTCTTCCGGGTGCGCTTCAAGGTGTTGGTTATCACCTTTAAAGCGCTCCATGGCATAGGGCCTAGCTATCTTCGAGACCGTCTACTGCCACCGACGACCTCCCACCGACCCGTGCGCTCCCACAGAGAGGGCCTCCTCGGGGTGCCATCAGCCAAACAATGCAGGCTGGTGACCCCCAGGGGGAGGGCCTTCTCTGTGGGGGCACCTACCCTCTGGAATCAGTTGCCCCCTGAGATAAGGAGAATCCATGACCTCAGTGCCTTCCGCCGTGCCCTTAAAACTTTCTTTTTTCAACAAGCCGGGCTGGCTTAATTTCTTTTTAAGGGTTTTTTAATTGTTTTGTTTTGCTTATCGTTTTAATTAATGGGGCCAAATTTATATATATTTTTAAATGTGTTTTAATATTTGTATCTGATGTTTTTATCTGGCTGTTCACCGCCCTGAGTCCTCAGGGAGAAGGGCGGTATACAAATTCAAAAATAAATAAATAAATAAATAAATAAATAAGGAAGGGAGGGAGGGAGGGAGGGAGGGAGGGAGGGAGGGAGGGAGGGAGGAAGGAAGGAAGGAAGGAAGGAAGGAAGGAAGGAAGGAAGGAAGGAAGGAAGGAAGGATAGTGCATTCTAAACATTGTGCCACTATGGCTCTTGGTGATCCTAAGGCCATGACGGTGAACCTGTGGCACACAGAGCCCTCTCTGCGGGCGCACATACTTTCGGCACGCGATGACAGAAAGTTTAGCCATCGCTCTCCTAAGGGAATGGTGGGTCCTAAGGGATATTGGGGGGAAGGGAAGAGGTGTAAAAGTGAGGCCATCGAAATATGCAGCAGCTTGCTTTATGGCACTGATGTAATTATCCCAAGTTCTTCGCTGCAGTGGTGCAAAGTTGGATTTATTGCCTGCTTGGCTCTCTCTGGAGGGGCGAGAGGAAAAGTTTAATCAGGAGGCTGAAAATCTTGTCCGCTTGCTGTCCAAGCAACTTGGGGCTAACCGCTGCCATTGTTAAGTGAATTGTGGGGTTGTTGAGTGAATCCAACTTTTCTTGGCTTGAACTTTGCTTGTTGGGTGCTGCAGCTCTCGTAACTCCGTTGTTCTGCCCCAGCTCCGGATTTCCGAGGATATTGGCACACACCAACAGTCCTTATCAAATTTATTAAGTAGCAAGAATAAACCAAAGTCCGGCAAAGGTTGGCAACCAGCCCAGAAAACAAGATATGATAAGACTTTTCCAAAAATGCTCTGATGATAATTACAAGTTGTTTCCAGCAAGAAACTTACTAACAGCGTGTGACTTAAATAGGCTAAGGGAGTGGCCAATTATCCTCAAGCCTTACTCTCGAGGAGACCTCCTCCTCCTGAGTAGCCACTCCTGCCTTTTGGCAGCCCTGCGTGCTCGAGCATTGAGGAGAGGCTCCTCCACTTCGCTCTCTCCACTTGAAGGAGCCTCTGGAGGTTCTGAAGGCCCTGGCTGAGTCTCTGCCTCTGGCACCACATCCTCTCCAGCCTCCTCGCTGTTCGACGCGAGTGCCAGCTTCGCAGGCTGCTCGCGCGACACCACACCAGCCTCCTCCACGATCAGCCATGATCCGCGCAGGCTGCTGGCGGGCCACAACATCCATGCTGGTTGTCGAGCATCTGAATTTTTGATCACATGACCGTGGGGGTGGGGGTGGGGCGCTCCGATGGATGTAAAGTGCGAGGACTGGTCGTACAGTAAGTCACTTATTTCAGTGCCATTGGACCTCTGAATGGTTGCTAAGGGATGGCTTGCAAGTCAAAAACTCCCTGAACTGCGATGTGCAGACAAATTATTTGGCTGCCTTAGGGCAGCGTTTGTCAACACTGAGCAACTTTAAGATGCGTGAACTTTAACCCCCAGAATTCCCACAGGCTGGGGGATTCTGGGAGTTGATGTCCACTCCTTTTTACAGTGGCTGCGTTCGACAAATCCCTTCCCTACCGCAATGCTGGTTTGGGAATTCTGGGGGCCAAAGTCCACCTTGCTTAAAGTTGTTGAGCTTGACAAACACTGTCCTGGAGCGTGCCCAGTGGGCATGTAGGGCTGTGCATCCGTGTCTGAGCGGGCACGGGGTTGGACATGCGTGTGCTTTTCCTTGGGAGAACCTTCTAACCATCTTCCTCCGCAGCCAGAGGGAAGAAATAATGTGTCTATTGGCCTTTGGAACTGTCCAAGGTCCTGAATTGGGCCTGGGACCACAAAGAGGTCAGCAGCCAAAGGGGATGGATCGGGGTCTTGCCAGCCATGGGGCAGAGGCTCGTTCGGGTCAATATGGGTCTGGCTGACCCTCGACCCTACTGATTCTCACCAGATTGACAGCCTCCCAGGACAAACTGGCAAATACCGCCTCTGGCTGGCCCCAGAGTGGAGTGGGAATGGGGATTTTGCAATATCTTTCCCCCAGGAGCGGGGAGGGAATGGGGATTTTGCAGTATCCTTCCCCCAGGAGCGGGGAGGGAATGGGGATTTTGCAGTATCCTTCCCCCAGGAACGGGGAGGGAATGGGGATTTTGCAGTATCCTTCCCCCAGGAGCGGGGAGGGAATGGGGATTTTGCAGTATCCTTCCCCCCAGGAGCGGGGAGGGAATGGGGATTTTGCAGTATCCTTCCCCTGGAGCGGGGAGGGAATGGGGATTTTGCAGTATCCTTCCCCCCAGGAGTTTGAAAATTACAGCATGGCTTGAAAATTACAGGATGCCCTTGACTTACAACAGTTCATTTAGTGTCCATTCAAAGCTACTACGGCACTGGGAAAAAGTCAATTATGACAATTTGTCACACCCTTGCAGTATCCCCGGATCAAAATTCAGATGCTTGGCAATTGACTCATGTTTACGACGGTGGCCATTGTCCCTCGGAGTCATGTGGTCCCGTTTTGTGACCTTCTGAGACCAGGAAAGTCAGAGTCGCTTAACTCTTAGTTGTGACTAAGGTAACAACTGAAGTGCTCTGTAAAATGTCGTAAAATGGGGCAAAACACTACTTAACAAACGTCTCACAGCAAGAGAAATTTTGGGCTCGATTGTGATCGTAAGTTGAGGATTACCTGCCCCTCATCTCAAGTTCTGCTCACGTGTCACCCCACCTGCGTCGATGGAGCTGCCATCGCGAGCCAGCCTGAACGTCCCAAGGCATTCAGACAACCTCTTCGGTTGGCTCCTCTCTGCCAGCCTGCAGATTTGCTGAGCCTTCCACGCTGCCGTCGCCCACTCGCTGAAGTTACAGATGCTCGTTTCCTCTGCCGCCTCCATTATTTATGTGTTGCTGGGTTATTTCCATTGCATGAAAAATCCATGTATATTAATACGCGTTTAAATCCATATTGGGGAATGCGTTCTCTCTCGGATGCAATTAGGCACTGCTGCCTTATAAACACTAACATTTAGAAGTGTCTACCCAGAGATGGGAAGGAAGAAAAAAAAAGAGAGATGTTTTCGGAGAAAAATACGTTTCTGCGCCGTGCGCATTTCGACGTCGATTTATCTACGGAGTTTTGCATGGAAGCTTCTGTTTATTTTGGTTGGGTTGGCTGCTTTCAAGCACCGAGAAAAGGCGAAATTATCCGGAGGATAATTAATTTGCAGCCTTCGTGTTCAATCTGAGAGGCTCGGAGTAGGTCAGTTCATGCTGGAATTCCAGAGCAGAATCAAATCTCTGGAGCGTCGTTTTAGCTGGGATGCATGATGCAAAAGTCCTCTGGCGTTTCACCCAAGGGGGAAATCCAGCAGGTTCTGACAGGTTCTGGAGAACCGGTAGCGGGCATTTTGAGTAGTTTGGAGAAGTGGCAAATACCACCTCTGGCTGGCCCCAGAGTGGGGAGGGAATGGGGATTTTGCAGTATCCTTCCCCTGGAATGGGATGGGAATGGAGATTTTGCAGTATCCTTCCCCTGGAGTGGGAATGAGGATTTTGCAGTATCCTTCCCCCAGGAGTGGGGTGGGAATGGAGATTTTGCAATATCCTTCCCCCTGGAGTGGGGAGGGAATGGGGATTTTGCAGTATCTTTCCCCTGCCACGCCCACCAAGCCACACCCACAGAACCGGTAGTTTAAAAAATGTGGATTTCACCACTGCTTTCACCGAATGCTACAGCGGAGAGTCCCCTCGAGGCCATCTAGTCCAGCCCCACCTCAATGCAGGAAGCCGAACAGGAGCATCCTTGAGACAGAGAGACATAACCACGGTGGAGGAAATAAGATTCACAAACAAGGATAAGAATTTGAAGCCAGAAATCAGAACCTGAGGCGGGAATTCTCCATCTCTCCTTTATTAGTATTTTCATCAAGGTAGATGCTCCCAGGAGGTTCTGAATTCTTTTTCATGTGTTGGGCTACGAGTCCATTTATTACAATCTCCTGATGGTTGGTGATCAAAGATCAAACTTCCAATTAGGAAGATTTTTTTTTTCTTTCTTCAGATGATCATTTGAAACTTGCCCATCTGATAGCATGAACCCAAGATTTAGGTCAGACCGAGTTTTACCTGTGAGATCTGACTGACACAGAAGCGCAATTATCTATCATTTCTGATTTGGAAACTGGGATAATGCCGAGGCAACAGCAAAATTAATTCCTTAATTAGATGTATGTGGCTGCCCATCTCAAATGTGTGACCCTGGGCGGCTGTTCAAAGAAAATGTCAAAGCAATAAAAATTATAGAAAAAAAAAAAAAAGAAAAAGAAAAATGTAGACAAACCCAAAAGCTCGCACAGAAACAGCAACTGGGGTAAAAACAGACCTATCAGTCACAAGTCCATATAGCAAGGATGGGGTGGGGTGGGGTGGGGTGGGGTGGGGTAGGGTAGGGTAGGGTAGAGTAGAGTAGAGTAGAGTAGAGTAGAGTAGAGTAGAGTAGAGTAGAACAGAACAGAGGATAGGATAGGATAGGATAGGATAGGATAGGATAGGATAGGATAGGATAGGATAGGATAGGATAGGATAGGATAGGATAGGATAGGATAGGATAGGATAGGAAGTAGAATAGAATAGAATAGAATAGAATAGAATAGAATAGAATAGAATAGAATAGAATAGAATAATCCTCTTCGTTGCTCTTCTCTGCACTTTCTAGAGTCTCCACATCTTTTTTACATCATAATGATGCGACGACCACATTGCATGTATACATAGCTCAGGCCGGGGGTGGGAAACGATGGCCCTTTTTACGACAGGTGGACTTCAACTCCCAGAATTCGTCATGCTGGCTGGCTCCCAGGAATTCTGGGAGTTGAAGTCTCCAAGTCACAAGGGCCAGGGTTTCCCCACCGCTGGCTTAAGCGATCGCATTGGCCGTTTTTGCTGCTGTCCCACACCGCAAGCTCAGCTTTTCAGATGCATCACAACCTATCTAGAAATTTCCCAGGGTTGTTTCCCCCCCGCCTTATGTTGGAAGCCGAGACAGCCTGCTTAGCTCTAGCAAGATAAACCCACCGAGACCCTCTCGTTTTCTGCTCTGCTCCGCTTGCTGCAATTTTCCCATGTTCCCTGAGAGGCAGAACGCCATCTCAGCAACGGCTCCTTATCTGCGTCGTCTCTTGTGTATGTCTCTCTCTCTCTTTTCCAGGCATGGAGAAAAGCACAAGGCTTCCCTCACTGCTTGGTTGGCCTCATTTCTCAAAAGCCCCTCTTTGAAAGAAAGGAAAAGAAGAAAGAAAAGGATGAAAAGGAGGGGAGGGGAGCACCAGGCAGCTAATTTGCAAACAACGGGGAAGTTCTTGTAGTAAGGGGAGGGCTGCTGGGGGTTCGGGAGAACCTCTAACTAAGATTCTTTTTTTTTTAAAAAAAAAAGTTTTTTATTTTTATTCCTCATAAACACATTGATATGTACTGTCATTTATCCATCATTTTTCATTCACCTTATCTTTTAACTTTCATTTTTCATTTTTACTTTTTTGGGGCTGCTCTTTTACCATTTACCTTTACTCCAACCTTTCTTCTTCTCCTCCCCTTCTCTTCATTCCTCCTTCTCCTCCTCCTTTCTTCTTTCTTCCTCTCCTTCTCTTTCCTACTTCCCCTTCCCTTCCCCCACTCCTCTCTTCTTCTCCCCTTCTAACCTTTTCTTCTACTCCTCTTTCCCCTCCCTTTTCTTCCTCTCCTTTTCCTTTTCTTCTTTCTCCTCTCCTCTCTTCTCTCTTCCTCTCTCTCTCTATACTCCTTCCCCTCTCTCCTGTTGTTTCCCTTTTCTGTTCAATCTAAAGTGGTATTCGAATAGCCCCCATTTTCTAATTATCTTTATTCTCATTTCAATTTCTTATTCAATTAATATTTATTTTTATTTCATCATTTGTGTACATTTTTATAATATCTCACTTTTTTCCCCTCGCCCCCACCTTTCTCCTTTTACTTGGCATCATCTGGGTATCTATTTTTTTAATTGTTTTCTTTCTAGCTGTTCGGAGAACCCCCAAAACCTACTCCTGGCTGGCTCCGCCCCTCCCCGCCCCCCCCTCCCAGGAGTCCCCAAGCAGCCCATTTTGGATGCAGATAAGTGCAGGGCGCACACGGAGGCTCAGTAAGGGCGAAAAACAGGCCTACCGGAAGTTCGCCTCCAGAGGGCCTCCAGAGCCTGGGGAGGCCGTTTTCGCCCTCCTGGAGGCTCAAAGAAAGTCTCTGGAGCCTGGGGAGGGCAAACCTCCCCCCACGCCGTGGTGCAGGAGGCTGACTAGGCCACGCCCACCCAGCAACTGGGCAGAGAACCCCTTGCTAAAATTTTTGAAGCCCACCCCTGCTAGTAGTAGACAGTTCATAATTAATAGAAGGCCTGCTTCCAATTGTTTTGGTGGCAGACGCGAGGAGCTTGGCCGCACGCACACTGCAAATATGTGCACGTATGCACCACGCACGCACGCACGCACTTCGCCCGAATTGTGCTTCAGGCTGTGAAAAGAAGCTGTGACTTTGTTTCATAGGCGAGCGAGCAAAAATTAAATATCAGCAAAGATTCTTAGAAACCAGAGATAGGTAAATGCTCCCAGATTATTATTTTTTTAACTGGGAAAGTGGCTGTCCTCCCACCTTATCTTGGAAACCTCTCCCCTTTTCCTTGATGCCATAACAATTTGTGAGCGCTGGAAGTTTACAACGCAGAGGCAGGCAGGATCCTGCTCAGATAAGAGGCAGTTCTCGACTTACAACCTCTTCATTTAGAGACCACGCAAAATCACTGACAAAAAAATGACCTGCAACCCATCCTTGAACGTAGGACCGTCGCAGCCTCCCCACCGTCACGTGATCAAAATTGATGTTTGTATTTACGATGGTCGTAAGCGGAGGATCACCTGTACAGTTGGAAAGGACCTTGGAGGGTCTTCTAATCCAGATAAGGGGCAACGGAGTTCAAGAGGGGTTTGTGGCAATGTAATGATTCTAAGCTGATGACGTGCTTAACCCCGCCCTCCCCGGCTCTGCCTCCTTTTCTCCTACAGAAACTGATGATGAGAGAAACGTCGGAGTTAAATTCTCCATTTTTTGCCTCCCCCCCCCCCCCCGCTGCCTTCTAAGTGAAGCTCCGGGAAGAAACTTAGCTATTAACCAAGGACAAGGGGTTGCTGCTAAAAATGCTGGTCTTGCGTTCTCTTCGCTTCTTTTCATCTATTATTCACAAGCTCACTCGCCACCTGTAGACCCCCCGTATAGCCCAAATGGTACCAGCCACACTCAAGGCCAGACAGCCGAATCTTGCAGCGGTTTGCAGAAGCTCGGTTCACACATTGCTCTGTGTCACAGTTGCATTCCCCCCCCCGACACACACACACACACACACACACACACACACACACACACACACACACACACACGATTCCAACTAAAACCTATCAAGGTGCACAAAGAACTGAGGGTCAGCATCAAAGTATTTTTTTCACGCATAAGAGAGAGAGATAAGGTGGTTTCCCCGATGTTCTGGGGAGAAGAAGACACCACCTGAAAACTGGAATAGGGGAGGTGGAACTGAAGGACCCCCAAAGAGACCCTTGTGTCTTTTGGTGTGAACCAGGGGTGAAATCCAGCAGGTTCTGACAGGTTCTGGAGAACCGGTAGCGGAAATTTTGAGCAGTTCGGAGAACCGGCAAATGCCACCTCTGGCTGGTCCCAGGAGTGGGGAGTGAGTGGGGATTTTGCAGTATCCTTCCCCCTGGAGTGGGGTGGGAATGGGGATTTTGCAATATCCTTCCCTCAGGAGTGGGGTGGGAAGGGGGACCTTGCAGTATCCTTCCCCCTGGAGTGGGGTGGGAACGGAGATTTTGCAGTATCCTTCTCCCAGGAGTGGGGTGGGAATGGGGATTTTGCAGTATCCTTCTACTGGAGTGGGGTGGGAATGGAGATTTTGCAGTATCCTTCCCCTGGAGTGGGGTGAGAATGGGGATTTTGCACTATCCTTCTACTGGAGTGGGGTGAGAATGGGGATTTTGCACTATCCTTCTACTGGAGTGGGGAGGGAATGGGGATTTTGCACTATCCTTCTACTGGAGTGGGGTGAGAATGGGGATTTTGCACTATCCTTCTACTGGAGTGGGGTGAGAATGGGGATTTTGCACTATCCTTCTACTGGAGTGGGGAGGGAATGGGGATTTTGCAGTTTCCTTCCCCTTAGTGGGTGGAAAGATTTTGAACTCGGCCCCTGTTGCTCTCTGAGGGAGCCCAACAATGACTTTTGGGGGCCAGAATATAGAGTAGAGTAGAGTAGAGTAGAGTAAAGTAGAATAAGAGTTTAGAACAGAAAATGGAATGGAATAGAAAATAGAACAGAACAGAACAGAACAGAACAGAACAGAACAGAATAGAATAGAATTCTTTATTAGCCAAGTGTGATTGGACACACAAGGAATTTGTCTTAGGTGTATATGCTCTCAGTGTACATACGGAAAATAAAATACATTCATCGAGAATAAAAAGCTACAACACTTAGTGATAGTCAAGGTTACTAATAAGCTGTCAAATCGTACCGGGAAACAAATAAAAACGATATAAATTGAAAGATACAAGCAACAGGGTTATAGTCATAAGTGGGAAGAGAGAGATACTAGGAAGGAAGAGAAGAAGAATAGTAATACATTCTTAGTAAATAGTTTGACAGTCTTGTGAGTTGCTACACCTTTGATCTGTCAGGCTTGGCGCTTCTGCCAGCATTAACAACCCCCCCCCCCTCACTCCCATCCACATCTCCCCATCCTCCATGCCATGCCATCTCTCCTCGGCCTTCTGCCCCTCCTCCCTTCCACTTTCTAACCACTTTGTCCAAATGGCTTTTGCAGGTTTCCGAAGCCCCGGGGGAGAGAAAGGATTTATCCTACTACAGCCGGCTCCCGGAGGGAATCCTTTGATCGTTTGGTGGATCGGCCCGGGTGAGAATTTTTTTTTTTTTTCAAGAAGGAGAAAGACTTTCTTTTCATCGCCCGTGAACAACAGGCCCACCCAACCTTGACAAGCCAGCTCTGGGAAAGGGGGGGTCTCTTCAAGGGCCATTGCGGGCTTTGCCAAACCAGAGGTGAAGGAAGGCCCACTCCCGGATCTTTTCAAAGCTCGTTTGGAAGTTGACCGACTGTTGCTGCCGGATGAAAGTGCTGAAGCCTTTGGGGGAAGAAAAGGCAGAGGAAGGAGGAGAAACTAAGGACCAGGATCTGTTCGGATCTGGGCTTACTTACGTGCTGTTGCTCAACTCCGCAGGATGGTGACCGGTGAAATTTAGCTCAGATGGGAGAACAACAGCTATCCGGCTCAGATCGAGAAATCTGAACGCAGATCCCGGCGAAAGAGAGAGACCATTGAGGGGGTCACCCCACTGCCCCTTCTCCACGCGTTCTTAGGGTGGCGTCCTCCCCCCCCCCAAGGGAAGAGTTGGGAGTTTATCCCCGGCCAGGAGATTGGAGGCACTTGGTGGAGTGTGGAAAGGAGATTGTTTGAGGCTTTGGCGAAAGGAGATCGAGCTGTTCTGGATGATCCAGAGGAACAAGAGGAGAAAAACCGATCCGTGAAAGGAGGAGGGAGCCTCACCTCCACCTGTCGGCCTCCCTTTTTCTGCCTGAGAGACAGGTACTGTAAAGATGGCTTGGCACATCGTCCCAAACTAAACGGGCTGCTTTTTTTCTCTCCAGCTGGTGTACAGCTCTGTGAGTGTTAATCTACCTTTTCTATAAAAAAGGGGAAAAAAGAGAAACGGTGCTTGGGCAGGGTGAAGGAAAGGACAACATTGGGCAGGGTGAAGGAAAGGACAACACTCCTTGACTTACAACCGTTCGTTTAGTTGACCGTTCAAAGTGGCACTGAAAAAAAAAGGGGGGTTTAGGAACCACTGACCGACGAAGCATCCCCACCCCACTGTTCACGCGATCCGAATTTGGACGCGCTTGGCAACTGGCTCATATTTATGACGATTGCACCCATGACCCCCCTTTAGAGACCTTCTGACCCAGCAAAGTTAACGGGGAAGCCAAAGTCACTTCACGACCGTGTGACTAGCTTAATCATTGCCGCGATTCATTTAACAACGGCGGCAAGAATGGTGGTGAAATGGGGCAAAACCAGGGGTAGGATTCAAATAATTTTAACAACCGGTTCTCTGCCCTAATGACTGGCTGGGTGGGCGTGGCCAAGGGGTGTGACCGACAGAACTCGGCCTCCTACACCCCTCTGGGAGCAAAAATGGGCCGCAGGGGGGCACACCGTCCCCCCTCCCACTTACCTGGGAGCTAAAACGGGACACGTGGGGACTTCTGGAACAGGCGGGGATAGGAGGGGCCAGCCAGCAATTTAACAACTGGTTCGGCCAAAGTGGTGCAAACCGGTTGAATCCCACCACTGGGCAAAACTCACTTAACCACCGTCTCGTTTAATCAAGTGAAACTTTGGGGCTCCCCTCTGGTCGTAAGTCGAGGATCACCTGTGAAATGGGAAGGTTGAGGAGGGGGAAAACCTTGATTTTGGGGTGGGTGGTGGTGCTTAAAAGCTTTTTCTGGGTTGTATTCTGGTTGTGAGTGTGTGGCTAGTGGAGAGGGGTGGAAAAGGTTTGCTTCCTTGCTGCCTGTAGAGTGGACGGGACTTTCAAGAACGCTTACTTGCTCCGAGGGGAAGGAGATCCCGTGACCAGACCAGCCCAAATATTTCACAGTTTCTGCTCTTGGTTGTATGAATGGGCTGTTAATGTAGCTTGCTAGTTACACCTCTGTCGCTTATCCGATGCACACAGAGATTCTTCCCACCTTCCGATTCCATCAGCCCAGAAAACAGCACATCTGGAATTGGAGATTCCCCTAAAGCAGGAGTCAGCAACCCGTGGCTCTGGAGCCGCATGCGGCTCTTTCATCCCTCTGCTGCGGCTCCCTGTTTCTGGTCGGCTCCACAATTGATAGGGCTTTCAGTTAGGACAGGTAGAGGAAAAAAGGATGCCGCGCTAGGAGGAGACCCCTATGGTAGGGGAATCGATTTCCAGTCGGCAGAGGAAAAAAGACGCCATGCTAAGAGGAGATTATGATGGGGGAACCGGACTTCCGGTCGGCTCCAGAATTGAATGGGGGCTTCCGGTTAGGACTTTTGTGGCTCTTTGAGTGTTTAAGGTTGCCGACCCCCGCCCTAAACCCCAAGTTAGATTTCTTATCAACTCCCCTTCTTGTCAATTGCCACTTCCTCCAGCTGGCCCCTGAATCACAGGCAGTCCTCGACTTGCAACGCTTCACTTAGTGGGCGTTTGAAGTTGTAGCTTAACACAGAAGTGACTCACGACCCTTTTTTCACACTTACAGCCATTTGCAGCCTCCCCATGGTCACGTGAGCAAAATTCAGATGCTCGGTTCATATTTACAACGGTTGCAGAGTCCTGGGGTTGTGTGATCCTCTTTGGCGACAGCCAAGTCAAGCTGGGGGAGACAGATTCGTTTAACAACCGTATTCCTAACTTCACAACTGCAAAGCGATTTGCTTTAACAACGGTGGCTGGCACGAAAGGTCGTAAATATGGGGCAAAATTCACTTCACGAATGTCTCTCTTAGCAAGAGAAATTTCGGGCTCAATCGTGGTTCGTAAGTCGAGGGCAGCTTGCACCCGAGCCCAACGAGAGGATTACCCACCACATCCCCTTCCCTTCTATTCTGCCGTGCCGTGCCCGTTGTCGGTAGCCTCCTTTTAAGAACCAGCAAACTCCGTTTTTCGTTCAAGGCCTACTTTGGGAACACAAAGCTGGCTGCAATTTTTGCCCTTAATGCCTGTGAGCCAATTTTACAGCAGTGGTTTTATTTATTTATCAAAGTTGAAGCCGCCCATTTTGCCAAAGGCACAATATTCAGCGTACGAAAAGGCATTGTACTCCCGGTGCTCAGCTGTGGGCATTTCTAAGCAGGCACGCTAAAGACAAGCATAAAGATTTAGACACCCATCACAATTTGATGTCGAGCAATAATTTGCAAATGGTTAGGATGGGCCCCAGCGTCCTTGCCTAGCGCTTTTAACTTCCTGGATTTTCCCAATGGCCTTTATCTTCTCTTTTTTAAAAAAAATTAAGTTTCTTCTCGTTTCTCTTTGCTGCAAAGGGAGTTTGAGCAGGGCAAACTCTTTTCTAAGAATAAATACGAGACTGACACTGACTCATCGTTCTTCATTCAGCAGGGAATTCCGGGAAGTAACTATAATTTAGCTGTCCCAAAACGTCAAAATAACTATTAGGTTTCCCTTCTATCGCATCTTTCTAGGAGCCGGAGAAGCACCTGGGTGCTTTGCAAAACCAAAATTTAACCTTTACTGAGTTTCTCCGAAAATAAGCCCTCCCCCCAAAAAATAAGCCCTCCTTGAAAATATTTAAATCCATGCGCAGCTGGTCCCCGCCATTTCCTCTGGTTAGGGTTAGGGAGAGAGAGCTGGAAATTAGGTAAGACGGCAAAAGGAGCTCTGTCTTGCTCCACGTGCCCCAAAATAATAAGATCTCCCTGAAAATAAGGCCAAGCGCTTATTTCAGGTTTCAAAAAAATATAAGACAGGGTCTTATTTTCTGGGAAACACAATAGCTGCTTCCTGCTTTCCTGCGTGACGAGAGTGGGCTCTTTTGAACATGCTTTGCCATAGTCACAAAAACATGCGCGCGGAGTAAGTGTTGGTACTACGCACTGCGTAAGTGATTATAGGTAGTCCTCAGCTTACGGTCACTAAACGAATGGTCGTAACTCGAGGACTCCCCGTGTTAAACCAGCACGTGGGAATAAAGCCGACTTGCAGTAACCAGCAAGCAGGTTTCCCTGCCAGCAGCAGAGGCAATAGCTCAGCCTCCTGCTGGATTTATCTGCTTTCATAATCAATAACAATTACCTCCATCCGGAGGGAATCTCGCACAGCCGTGGGGCCTGCATCAAAGCCATTAATGCTTCGACAAACCAGGTATTTAGGGCTTCATCCAGACTGGTCCTGGCATCTGCTCCCCCTCCTCAATATCCCCCCCCCACCAGCCCGGTTTTCCGCGGCGGCAGCAGCGACGGATAGGGAGTGAGGTGGGGGAAAAACTGAGGCCTTGTCAATGCGATGTTGTGAATAATGCTCCTGGCTCAACGCGCCGATAAATCAAAAGCCTTATTAATCACAAGGTTTCATTTGCGGGCATGATAATAAATTGGTCAGAGATGTACCTACTCCGCCCCCTGGCCCCTCCCACCATTGATTACCAGTTTATTAACTAACTTCCTTTCCCTCTCGCTGGCACGCACCACATGCACGCCCGCCGCAGGCTAACGAAACAAACCCAGGTTCGAAGAACGCGCTGAACCGTCAAATGCATCGTTCCTAGACACAACCGCAGCTTATTCGGTCGGCCTGTCCCAGTTTTCATATCATGCCACCCATGTCGTTTCTGGCTAGTTTCATTTATTTAAATGCCAAGCTGCTGAGTGGTTACTAGAGGTAGCCCGCGACTTACGACCACCATTGAGCCCAAAGTTTCCGTGGCTGAGCGAGACAATCGTTGAGAGAGTTTCGACCCACTGTACGACATTTCTGGTCACGGTAGCTAAGAGAATTCCCCATTGGTTTTTACTTGTCCGAAGGTCGCAAGAGGTAATCCATATGATCTCGGGACACTGTAACGGGAGCCAGCTGCCAAACATCCAAATTTTGATCACGTGACCACGGGGATGTTGCCACAGTCGTAAGTGTGAAAGATGGTCATCAGTCACTTATACAGTGCCATTGTAACTTTGAACAGTCACTAAACGAATGGCTGTTAAGTTGAGGATTGCCTCTACCTGTAATGGCACATGGGAGTCCCAACAATTTTGCGCGTTTTGCTTAGTTCCAGCTTATTGTCAGGTATGCTTCCTTCAAAATCCAGGAAAGAATGACCCAACCTCCATTTTTATAGAGATTAGTACTTTTACTGAAAATGAAGCGATCGCAACCCAGGTAAAGCTGGAACTAAGCAAAACGCGCGAAATTGCATCTAGAAAGCATCTCCCCCCCTTGTCCATCGTCCATCATCCAATCCAAAGGCCTCCCAAAGGTCAGGTGGAATCACGTCTGGCAACGTCATCCATCAGGAATGTAATGACGGTTGGTCTGACGGCTCCTTTGGAGAATCGGTTTCGTTTCTTGGAAAGACTCCTCCTGCGCCCTTCCCCCCCCTTCCCCCCCCTAACTGTTTCCCACCCGTTTCTTATGGCAGCTGAAGCAGTCAAAGCGGAGGCTGACACCAAGCCTGACTAGGTGGCTCGGTGGCTAAGACACTGAGCTTGTCGATCAGAAAGGTCGGCGGTTCGGCGGTTCGAATCCCTAGGACAGGTCTCCGGCGTGGAGCTGGAGGTTGGACTAGATGACCTCCAAGGTCCCTTCCAACTCTGTTACTGTTACCTTTGGTTTGGGAAAGCTGACTTCGGGCATCTCAAAGGGCAGCAGCAACCCAGGGCCATCCAGATTGGGATGCAATCCTATTTATTTATCTATTTCACGTCTGTCCTGAAGATACAGTATGTCAAGAAGGATGCTTTTTCCCTTCATCGTCCTTACAACCAGCTGAATCTGAGAAGGAAGTGTGGGAAAGCAGTGCCTGGCTTGGGGCTAGCCCAAGTCTCCATCAGAGGAGCCAGCTGAATCACGGTGACCTCATGGGAGCAGGTTGATCTGGGATTACGACTCATATTTCTGCAAGTCCTCCCATGCCCTGCTTTTAACAAGCACCAGACCAGACATCCTGTATCATCGTTTCAGGGATATTTCCTTCCCCTAAACGGAGAAATAGAATGGCCAAGGATGGGCAAAAAAAAAGCAGTGGGAGTTTCCCCCCCACCCCCACCCCGGCTTTCGACTTCCCACTGGCTTCCTCATTGAGTTTCCATGTGAGAATCTGGCAGGAAGGATTAAAAATCTCCTTTCCTTCCTTTCCCCTTCCCAGCAAGCAGGTAAGTAAACTCTGCTGGATGGAGGATGGAGCGAGGGATTGCAAGAGTGGCTGGGAAACTGTCACAGAATGTCAACAGTGAAGAGCACACGACCACAGCAACAGCCAGTAGTGCTGTAACAGCCACAACATCCTCAAATTTTATTCCCTTAGGAGGCAGGGGACCCCGATTTTGGATGCGTCGTGCAAGTTAGCCCATTTGAGGTACCTTGGTTCAAAAATTCTTGCCCTATGATGCACCGTTTCGCCCAGTTAATGGTTACAGGAGCACGCATTTTAGAAGCATACAGATTAAGGCTAACATAGGTTTAATTTAGCGGGAAATCACTGCAGATAATGCAGCCTGCTTCCTAAACATCTCCTCTCCCCTTGCAACAAAAGAGAGGGATGGAATCGTAACACACCCATTCCCAACCCGGATGCCACAGATATGCCGATATTGGGACTCCCAGAATTCCACCGGATGTGGCTAAGGATTCTGGGAGTTGAAAGCCCTTACCCTAGAGGATGCCAGTGATGGACAAGCTAGCCAAACATGTTTCGCTGCCTTGAGCTCCTCAATTATTACCGCATGGGTGCATATCACATCCTCCCACACTGTGGTCCCCAGCTCCCTCCTGAGCGGCTGCCAATTTTCGCCGCATACATTAAAATTAAGCTTCAGCTCTTTGAGGAATCAATAACGTAGGAGAGGGCGGGTGGGAGAAACTGAAAGCAGTGAAATTAAGATTTGGGTGGTTGTTTTGTGTTTTACTCTGGACATGCTCATTTTTCTGTGCTTTGTCTACGCTCAACTTTTCCCTGCCTGTCCGCACACGCCCCGGCACACACTGCACGCCCGGGGCTAAGCCTCACCCGCAAACAAAGAGAATACCACCCTGCGTAAGCTTCGCCGTGTCCAAATCAGGGATGTTGGAGGTGCTGATGATGGAAGTGTGGCTTTGAGATCACGTGGATTCTTGGAATGAACCAGATTCCAAATGTGCAGGTCAGCGCACATACACACACAAAAGTGCCTGCTAGCCTGCCGTACACACAAGTTGAGTTGCGCGTCCACACGCTCCAGCCGGCCACTTTGCGCAGCCCGATTCCTAATAGCCTAAATTCCTGACCCTTGCTCTAAACGACCACAGGATGGCAGCAAGTAGATGTTTTAAAATATCCTCCAGAGGCCCCCTCTAGTGGTGATCTGGAGATTTGCAGTCCCGATTTGGTACCCTCCAATAAATAGCATCACACCAATGCAGAGCGATTGGGAACTAGGGAAAAAAAAATTGAGAAACATCCCAACTTGTTTTGGCTTGCCAAAAAAATAAACAAATAAAAGTAGCTGGGGAAAAGTCATGATTAGGATGTCAGTCTTGAGCCAATCCAAACCAGGACTGGTTGAGTGTCTGATATTTTTCTAGATCTAGAGGAATATTTTGGTAGCAAAGATTTGTTGTTATTAGACGTGAAGTCGTGTCTGACCCATCATGACCCCATGGACAACATTCCTCCAGGCCTTCCTGTCCTCCATCATCCCCCGGAGTCCATTTAAGCTCACGCCGGCTGCTTCGGTGACTCCATCCAGCCACCTCCTTCTCTGCCGTCCCCTTCTTCTCCTTTTGCCTTCCATCGTTCCCAGCATTTGGCTCTTCTCCAGGGAGTCCTTCCTTCCTTTTCATTAGGTGGCCAAAGGATTTGAGTTTCCTCTTGAGGATCTGGCCTTCTAGAGAGCAGTCAGGGTTGATCTCCTCTAGGACTGACCGGTTGGATGGCCCTGCAGTCCAAGGGACTCGCGGGAGTCTTATCCAGCCCCAGAGTTCAAAGTCCTCCATCCTTTGGCCTTCTCAGCCTTCCTTGTGGTCCAACTTTCACAGCCATCCATTGCAACTGGGAAAACCATCGCCTTGACGATACGCACTTTTGTTGGCAGGGTGATGTCTCTGCTTTTTAGTACGCTGTCTAGATTTGCCATGGCTTTCCTCCCCAGGAGCAAGCAAAGATAGCTTTTGCAATTCTCTTTCCCTCCACTATGCCCCAAATAAACAAAAGGAGCCAAAAGTTAAGGCTTTTGCTAATTTCCTACCTCTACAAGTTCGCTTCTAGAAGAGGCAGTTGAGATATACTCATATATCACTGGGCTCAATTGTGGTTATAAGTTGAAGATAACCTATTATCTAACAATGGTAATTTTTTCCTTAAGTTATTGTGGTAGATTCATCACTGTACTGCTTCCCCCCCCCACACACACAGTTGGTTAAAGGGAGAGGCAGAAATTGGAATTCAAAATAACTAAATCCGAGGGAGAATTAAATAGCTTTCCCACTGAGGTCCTTCTTCTTCCATTATTCCCAGCCTCCGTCGTTATTTCTATTTGTTTTACGTCTCTTCCCTCCTCTTCTTCCTCACCCTTCGGGACTGGTCCATTCAGAGCGAACATAGTGAAATTGGTACTTTTCTAAAGGATATAATTTATCTGCCATTCCCAGCTCGTTTGCCAGGCTCGAGGGGCCGGATTGTTGTTTTCCGATGTTAATTAATAATTTAATTAATAATGAATAAGGTAGCCATCGATAGCGATTTAATTATTAATGAACGATTTCAGAACGTAGAGAGCGGAGAGGCGTTTCCTGCCCCAAACGCCCCAGAATGAACTTGGAAGGCTCTGTTTGCTAAGGAGATAATGTGATTTATTTGATTTGGGCTTAGCATGGGGCCAATATAAACCAATATAAAGGGCTTTGTTCAGTGAACATCTGGTCCAGAGGATTAAAGGCGGTCAGTTGAAGACCCTCAAAAGGGCCACGATGACAGAAGAGACCTCCATGGAAACACCAATGGCCAAAGAGATCATGCAGGTTTCCAAAACAATGCAAAAATCCTGTTTCACTGCGTGCAGAATTAGGAACCGAGGGCACACAAACACACAAACACAAACACACACACACACACAGATACCCTAAAGTCCCGAAACCTCTTTGAAATCTCTCCCTGCATCTATAGAGGTAGTCCTCGACTTATAGCCATTTGTTTAGCGAACAAAGTTACAATGGCGTTGAAAAAAGTGACTTATGTTTGCACTTATTACGACCGTCGCAGCATCCCCACGGTCACATGATCAAAATACGATCACGTGACCGTTGCGGCATCCCGGGGGTCAGGGGATCGCCATTCGCCACCTTCCCAGGCAGCTTTCCGACGAACGAAGTCAATGGCGGGAAGCTGGATTCATTTAACAGCCCCGTGATTCACGTCACAACTGCATCGAGCAATTTGCTTAACCACCGTGGAAGCCAAAAAAAAAAAAAAAAACAACGCTCCTAAAATTGGCCACGACTCCCTTAAGAACAAAGCTTAGCCATGGCTTGAATTGTTGGTCCCAAGTCGAGGGCTCTCGGTCCTTTCCATTTTAAAAGCTCAAGTCACAAGCAAATCCTGTTACTGACCCTCAGAAACACGCGTTACGTTCTCTGGTAATCCTACCTACCTTGTTTCCCCGAAAATAAGACCCAATTCCATTCTTTCTCGAAGAGAAAGAATGGAATGAAAGGAGGAGGAGATTTGTAGCTCGGGGTTGAAATGAGGGATCCCACTCTGAGCTTGGCAAGTTACTTGTATCCCGTTTCCCCAAAAAATAAGACACAACTGGAAAATAAATCCTAGCATGATTTTTCAAGATGTTCATAATATAAGCCCTACCCCCCCCAAATAAGCCCCAGTTAGGATTGTCAGCCAGACGGATGCATTTAATACTGTATTTCCCCCCAAAATAAGACCCAACCAGAAAATAAGTCCTAGCATGATTTTTCAGGATGCTCATAATATAAGCCCTACCCCCAAAATAAGCCCCAGTTAAAATTGTCAGCCAGATGGATGCATTTAGTACCATATTTCCCCCAAAATAAGACCCAACCAGAAAATAAGTCCTAGCATGATTTTTCAGGATGCTCGTAATATAAGCCCTACCCCCAAAATAAGCCCCAGTTAAAATTGTCAGCCAGACGGATGCATTTAGTACCATATTTCCCCCAAAATAAGACCCAACCAGAAAATAAGTCCTAGCATGATTTTTCAGGATGCTCGTAATATAAGCCCTACCCCCAAAATAAGCCCCAGTTAAAATTGTCAGCCAGACGGATGCATTTAGTACCATATTTCCCCCAAAATAAGACCCAACCAGAAAATAAGTCCTAGCATGATTTTTCAGGATGCTCATAATATAAGTCCTAAACCCAAAACAAGCCCCAGTTAAGATTGTCAGCCAGACGGATGCATTTAGTACCATATTTCCCCGCAAAATAAGACCCAACCGGAAAATAAGTCCTAGCATGATTTTTCAGGATGCTCGTAATATAAGCCCTAAACCCAAAATAAGCCCCAGTTAAAATTGTCAGCCAGTTGGATGCATTTAGTACCGTATTTCCCCCCCCAAAAAAATAAGACCTAGCCAGAAAATAAGCCCTAATGTATCTTTTGGAGCAAAAATTAATATTTCGGGGAAACACAGTAGGTAAGGGGTCCATGAGGCCTAGAAACTTGGTCTTTTCTTTTAAAGGAAAGATGGGGGGGGGAAACACTGACCCATCCACCCAGCTGTCAGACAGGAAGACTGCTGAGCCTAGCAGGAACAAGAGAAAGAGACCAAGGGGCATTTGAGTTTCTGGATTAAAAGAAGACTCAGCACAACGTGGTTTTTCCCTTTCTAAATTCAGTGGATCCTTTTAATAACAGCTCCGGTATAAAAGCCCCAAGCAAGCCACAGCCCGGATAATTACAGTCTGCCATCTGACCTGTTTTTGAGAGACAAAAAAGGGCAACTTCTCTGCCCACCCACCCCCCGAAGGAAAAATATTATTATTTACTTCAAACAGCTCCACGGATATTAATTTGATTGGAGGCCTGGCACTTCTACTAAAGGTGGTGGTGGCGGGGAAACGACGTACCTTCCCGAATTCTCAGAATTTTGGAAGGGGCACCAAGAGGAGAGAAAGATATATAGATATAGAAGTATAGCCAGCCGCACAAACAGGCTGAAGAACAGTTTTTATCTGTGGGCTGTTAAGACTCCTGAATGCAAAATAACATCATAACTACGTAGTATGATGGGACTGCAGGGCCGGCGCAACGTGTAACGTGTTCACATTGATGCAATAGGACTGGGTGTTTTGTTAATGTGATTTATTGGGTTAGGGATTTTCTATCTTCACTGTGAGTTGTATTGTGTTGGGGGGGGGTGCACTGAGGGAGTTCAACCAATCTCGTTGTGCATATGTTGTGCACTGACCATAAAGATTTGAAGAGGAATTCATCTCCAAAAAAGAGAAAATAAGGAAACAACCCTTAAACTGGGTACCTGAAAAAGAGAGGAGAAGAATAGAAAAACAGAGTTGGAAGGGACCTTGGAGGTCTTCTAGTCCAACCCCCTGCTTAGGCAGGAAGCCCTACACCACTTCAGACAAATGGCTATCCAACATCTTCTTAAAAACTTCCAGTGTTGGAGAATTCACAACTTCCGGAGGCAAGTTGTTCCACTGGTTACTTGTTCTCACTGTCAGGAAATTCCTCCTTAGTTCTAAATTGCTTCTCTCCTTGATTAGAAAAGCAACCCCTTCTTATATAAGAGGTCTATTATAGGTTTTAGAAATGTGGGGGTGATTTTAATTATGGAGGGAATAAGAGCTTAGGTTTGTGGGGGAGCTATAGTGTAGTGTATAGGTATAAGTATATGTAGTGTACATATGTGTAGTGTATATATGTGGTGTATAGTAGAGTGTAGTGTGTATACTGTAGATATTGGGAGTCCAATCTCTTCTTGAAAGCTTCCAGTGATGAAACTCCCACAACTTCTGAAGGCAACTTCTGTTCCATGGGTTGATTGTTCTCAGGGTCAGAAAAATTCTCCTTATTTCCAGGTTGAATCTCTCCTTGGTCAGTTTCCATCCATTCTTCCTTGTCTGGCCTTTGGGTGCTTTGGAAAATAGCTCGACCCCCTTCCTCCTCTCTGTGCCAGCCTCTCAAATATTGGAAGATGCTCTCCTGTCTCCCCTGGTCCTTCTCTTCACTAGACTAGCCAGGCCCAGTTCCTGCAACCGTTCATCATATGTTTTAGTCTCCAGGTAGATAGATTCAGATTAACAGAGTTGGAAAGGACTTTGTAGGTCATCTAGTCCACCCTCCTGCCCAAGACTGCTATCATGTCTCCCCTGGCCCTTCTCTTCACTAGACTAGCCAGGCCCAGTTCCTGCAACTGTTTAATCTTGTCAATCTGAACCTCTGCACAGCCGAACTGATTAGCACTTGGATAGGAAATCCGAAAACTGAATGTTTGGGAGGAAGGGAGTGAGAAGGAAGGAAGGAAGAAAAACTTCCATCTTATTGCTGAAAAAAATTGCAGGGATGTTTCTATGTAGAGATTCCAGAATCATCAGCTTGGTGGGAGCAAGTGGCTACGAAGTTTGCAAACTGGAGGAAAAGAAACTCACTGAATCCTCAACCACTCAAATGTCGGATTCACATGTACAGCTAAAGCCAGGTTGAGTCCGCGCACCAACCCCAACAGCAGTCCGCTGTATTAAGACAAAACCACGCCGACCACTTTGTGGTGGAAAGCAAGCCGGGCATTCATCCAAGCCCAATTGCCAGTATCCCTTACTCATAAAACATCATCGTATCTCGCACACATTTTTTCTCCCCTCCTTGTGCAACTGTGGGAAAGCAGAAGAGATGGGGGGGGGGCTCTTATCTCTGAAGCAGGCCCAAAAGGCACGCAGATCCTGTCTGCCAGGGTGCCAGCGCTTCCCCGCGGCTGTCGGGGTGGTGCACCGATTTGGGGGAAACAAACTAAACAAACTTTCCGCCAGTGCCGGCGCTGTGCCTTCCCCGATGGGGCGCAGTTCCCTCTTCGAACAGGTTTGCTCATCTCGTTTAAGGCCCTTAGCGCACCAAGCAGGCGGGTTTTAATTAAAAAAAATATTTTTTTTTTAAAAAAGAGGAGGGCTGATACTTTCCTCCTTTGCCAGGAAATTAAGGAAGTGACTACTCCTTTCGGATTCTGCCAGGGGCTGTAAGGTGCCACCCACTCAGCCTGGCTCCATACTTTAAGTCGGGTTGCCTCCCCGGAGTCTGCTGTTTAGGACAACCCACAGATCTGACAGATGGCTGATCCTATCACAGTATCTTGCCTTCGAGGGGAGGCAAAAACAAACAGATTTTCAGGCAGGTTTGTCAGGGATGCCAACGATTAATTCCTTGGAAATAAAAACAGGGGGTTATAAGCCATTATAATAATAAATACAGCCTGGCCCCTATAAATTAAATACCTTCCCTATTTGTCATTCTTTTTAATAATAATAATAATTTTAAAGAAACCGTCGTAAAGACTTTTTTTTTTTTAAAGTGGCCCCCTGCTGAATTATGGAGTGGCAGAAGATGGTTTATTTTTAAATAAAAGCTCAGGTAGAGAATGGTTAACGTGCGTTGCTTTGTACCTTTAATATATTTTTTTAAAGGCTAGTTTTTTTCATTTTTCAGTTCAAGCAGAGGCCTGAAATGTTCTTTCCAGCCTTTGAAACGTTTTTTTCCCTGGAAATTCAAGACTGCATGCAGAGAAATGATAAATTTGATCACACCCACACGCAAAAATCAACTTTTCTAGAGCAAGCACTAGTGTTGAAAGGACAGTGATTCCTACTTGATTCATTCACTGAGCTAAGCCATATTGGTTAGATAATCCCAGTCACCGAGATTTGCAAGCCACAACGCAGAATATGAGCCGAGCCTGAAGAGAGGCGGCTGTTACAATTCAAAATAAACTGTGAGCAAATGTAGCATTAAGTATGTTTATACTTTGCTATTTGTTGTTGTAGCCACTGTATGTTTTTAACTTTGTTTGCAAAAACAATCCATGTAAGCCAACTCGGAGCCTGCATATGCGGTCTTAAACCACTTAAACACCTGTGGACTTCAACTCCCAGAATTCCCCAGTCAGCCATGCTTGCTGGCTGGGGAATTCTGGGAGTTGAAGTCCACAAGTCTTGAAGTCACCAAGGTTGGACACCCCTCCTGTAGGTAACTTCAATTGATATAAAAACTGCTGGGAAGCAGCGTTGCTTCATGCTGCTGTTGGCCACCTTGGTTGAGGATTAGGCGAGCTATAATCTGAGAGCCAGTTTGATGTTAAGCGGTAAAGGCGTCAGGCTAGAAACCAGGAGATTATGAGTTCTAGTCCCAGCTTGGGTACGAACCCTTCCTGAGAATTTGCAAGCTTGTGAATGCACTAGGACTTAGAAAAATAATATCTATGGACATTCTCAGTTATCCAGGCCATGGTTGTCCCAATGGTGTTTTTTCAAGAGGCACCTGAAGGCCAGACAAGGAATGATGGATGGAAACTGACCAAGGAGAGATTCAACCTGGAAATAAGGAGGAATTTCCTGACAGTGAGGACAATCAACTTGTGGAACAAAAGTTGCCTTCGGAAGTTGTGGGAGCTTCATCCCTGGAGGCTTTCGAGAAGAGACTGGACTGCCATTGGTCAGAAATGGTGTAGGGCAGGGGTCAGCAACCTGCGGCTCTGGAGCCGCATGTGGCTCTTTCACGCCTCTGCTGCTGGCTCCCTGTCACTCAAAATATGCATCACAACCGCCAATGTGCGACACTCACCGGCACGCGATTTATTGAGCTTTTCAACCCCCGGTAGGCCAACTATGGATAAATCCAAGAAAAGAAAAGTTTCAGAAGAAAACAGAATGTTTAATTCGACTACCTATGCTAGTTTTGTGGCCGCTCAAGAAATAAGTCAGGCACGGGAAGGGTTTTGTGGCTCCCGGTGTTTTCTTTTCTGTGGGAAACAGGTCCAAATGGCTCTTTGAGTGTTTAAGGTTGCAGACCCCTGGTGTAGGGTCTCCTGCTTGGGAATGGGGGAGGGGCGGGGTTGGACTAGACGACCTACAAGGTCCCTTCTAATTCTGTTAATCTGTTAACTGGATTTTCTGGTTTGTCTTTGAAGATCTTTTGCATCTCATCCGAGAAGCGTCCAGCTGGCTCTTGGGGAAAAAAAGCACCTTTGGGACTTGAAAAAAAATATACTTTTTATATACACATTCGGGGCGCAAGAGTTTGTGGTTAAAACTTTATAAAGCGCTGCGGAGAAAGGGATTTCGGCCTTACTAAGAGCCTTGGTGGCACAGCAGACTAAAGCGCTGTTAAGTAGCACCAGCTGTCTGCAATTACTGCAAATTCAAATCTCACCAGGCTCAAGGTTGACTCAGCCTTCCATCCTTCCGAGGTAGGTAAAATGAGGACCCGGATTGTGGGGGGCAATAAACTGACTTTGTATAAAAAAAAGAACACCGCTTAAGGGGGGGGGGAAGCCCTACTAAGCAGGTATATACAAAAGTATGAAGGCTATTGCTTAACGCATTGTAAGCCGCCCTGAGTCTCCGGAGAAGGGCGGTATATAAATCGAACCAATAAATAAATAAATAAATAAATAAAAACTCATGAGTAGGGAAAAACCATAAGGAGAGCTGTGTGTGCCAGCCTGCCCCTTTGAGGGACGCTCTGGCTGTTGATAGGCCTGGAATGTGGCTGAACCGTTTAGGATGGTAGGGAAATTACTCTTTGGGCGAGGAGGTTCCCACGAGTGGTTGGTGAAGCCAAGCGAAGCCAACGCCAAGGTTTCCTGTCGGATAACCATCAACAGGGCCTGGTGGCTCAGCAGACCCATAGCATTGTGATTTAACACCAGCTGTCTGCAATTACTGCAAGTTCGAATCTCACCAGGCTCAAGGTTGACTCAGCCTTCCATCCTTTCTAAGGTGGGTAAAATGAGGACCCAGTTTGTGGGGGCAATAAGCTGACTTTGTATAAATATATAAAAGTATGAAGGCTATTGCTTAACGCATTGTAAGCCGCCCTGAGTCTCCGGAGAAGGGCGGCATATAAATCAAATTAAAAAAAAAAAAAAAAACCTTAGGATCGTGGCGCATCCTGACACCACCGCAAGACTTAAAAAGACTTTGGGGAAGGAGGGAATTGGGGGGGGCGGGAGAGAAAGAGGCGCTCCCCCGCCGCCAGGGGTTGCTCGGTAGCACCTCCTCCTCTTCCTCCTCCTCCTCCTCCTCCTCCAGCTGCTTCTGCCCTCCGCCCGCGCCTGGCGTTTTTGGGGTTTTTTAAATTATTATTATTTTTGCACGGCGCGCGCGCGCACACAGCTACCCGCACGCAGCCCTCACGGTTCCGCCGACCCCCGTTGCGCCGCGGCCCGCCCCCTCCCGGGCGAGAAGGGGTGATTCCGAAGCAGCAGCAGCAGCAGCGGCGGCCAGGAGGGAGGGGAGGAAGCGAGGAGGAGGAGGAGGAGGAAGAGGAGGAGGAGGAGGAGGAGGAGGGATGGCCTGGCCATGCCCGGGGAAGCGGCGCTAGGGGAGATCGGAGCGCATCGTTGGCTGCTTGGCTTGGCTTGGCTTGGCTGCCTCTTCTCCGCCCCTGGAGCCCCGGAGGCAAGGAAGGAAGGAAGGAAGGAAGGAAGGAAGGGAGACCACCACCGCCGCTCGGAACTGGACAGGCGGGCAAGCGCTGGGCCGTCCCGGGGAGCCAGGAGGCAGAGATGCCCAAGCGGGGTAAGTCACTCACCTCCCCACCCTCCCGGGAGAGATGCGATGAGATGCGATGCGAGGCCAGGAGGAGGGAGAAAAAAAGTTTGCAAAGGCAGGCAGAGGAGGGGGCGCAGGGGTTCCAGGCCTTCGGCTCCCACCCGGGATCCAAGCAGCCCTTCCTGCCCGACTAACCACCCCCACCCCCATCCACAGACACGGGGCATCCAGCATTGGAGTTAGGATGCCCAGTTGGCTGGACCCCCCCCCCCCCACCCCGTGGAAGGAGGCTGGCTTAACTCAAGGCATGGGGTGGGGAAGGTTTGGGACGCTTGGCTCCTTCGTTTGCTAGAACTAGAGGAGGGAGGGAGGGAGAGAGAATGAGAGAGGGAATGAAAGAATAAGAGAGAGAATGAGAGAGAGAATGAGAGACAGAGAAAGAATGAGAGAGAATGAGAGACAGAATGAGAGACAGAAAGAATGAGAAAGAGAATGAGAGAGGGAGAGAGACAGAATGAGAGAGAAAGAGAAAGAATGAGAGAGAGAATGAGAGAGGGAGAGAGACAGAATGAGAGAGAGAGAATGAGAGAGAAAGAGAAAGAATGAGAAAGAGAATGAGAGAGGGAGAGAGACAGAATGAGAGAGAGAGAATGAGAGAGAAAGAGAAAGAATGAGAGAGAGACAGAATGAGAGAGAGAATGAGAGAGATTAGATTAGATTAGATTAGATTAGATTAGATTAACAGAGTGAGAGAATGAGAGAATGACAGAGAGAGAAAGAGCCTCCTCGGATGGAGGCAGTATACCTCTTCCAAAAGAGCAGCACGTTCGTCTTGGACTCTTGGATTGGGCGCTTGGGTTGTTCCCCGGGACAGCACAGGGCTTCTCCATCATTTGGGATTTGGGGTGGGGGGTGAGGGGTAAAGGCCAGTTAGGAAAGAAAGAGAAAGAATAGAGAAGTAACTGGGGGGACGGGACGGAGGGTCCCTGGCCCAATTGTGGATGGGGATCGAGCCCTTTTTGGGGGTCGGTGTGGGGAGGTTGCAAGAGGGAGGAGAAAGGGCTGGGGCAGGTTTGCAAAAAAACACCTGGGGCTGTTTCCCAAAAAAAAAAAAAAATGAGGTTGGGAGAAATCCTTGGGCGAATTTCAAGAAAAGGTGATTCACCTCCTGCTTGGAAGAAGAAAGGGAAGAAAAAAAAAAAAGAACCCCAAAACTTTCTTCTGATTGGGAGGAATTCGACTGGAGAAGGGGGGGGGGAACCGGGGTGCCTCCAGAATTCTTGGCAATAACATACCATATTTTTTCTCTCTCTTTCCTGGCAATAACATCACTTTTTTTCCCCTCCTTTTCTTTCTTGGCAATAACATATTACTCCACCTAATTTAGCATATAGGGAAAACAAAGGTGTCTTAAATTGGGAGGGGGAGGGAAACTAAACTCCGTTTTAGGGTGGTCACTTTTGGGAAGGAGATGTGGGGTTTTTTGGACTTCCGTGAAAAGAATGGGCTGGGGTGAGGATTCGGAGAGCTTGCGTGACACAACATAGGGAAGTGTGTAAAAAGGTATTTTTAGGAGTTCCTTACCAAATGCTGCCAAAAGGGGAAATCTGCACAAACCAGAGAATTGAGAATGCTAGAGAACTTCAGTGTTTATCCTTTTGGGGGCATTTTGCTAGAAGTAACCTGAAGTTTTTGACATCTTCCCCCGGCCTGAATTAAAATAACTATTGTTTTTAACCAAGAAGGCTCCTCTTCTAGTTGCAACAGGTCTTTTCATTTGCAAGCTTGTTCTAGTAGGGCCTGCCAAGCCACGTTTCTCTCCTAATCCTGGGCCGTCTGGAGAAAGCTGGTCTTGGAAGCCTGCCCCAAGATCCGGAGAAACTTAAGTTGGGTTATGTCTAGTCTGTTGAAATGAAGGACTAGGGGAGACATGATAGCAGTCTTCCAATTTCTCAGGGGCTGCCCCAAAGAAGAGGGAGTCAAGCTATTCTCCAAAGCACCTGAGGGCAGGACAAGAAGCAACGGGTGGAAACTAATCAAGGAGAAAAGCAACTTAGAACTAAGGAGAAATTTCCTAACAGTGAGAACAATTAACCAGTGGAGCTGTGGATGTTCCATCATTGGAGGTTATTAAGATTACGCGTTTATTCAGCTGAACAAAGACGGCCCCCTTTTAAAGAAAAGGAAGCTCAGAATGACTAGAAATCCTTATATTTATACTTTCGATTATGTAAGCAAACCACCTGGCAAAGCTGTCGCGCACATTTCCTGCTCCAAGGTCCCTTCCCAACTCTGGCATTCTGTTCAGTTTCTTTGGTAGATTTACTTTTTATCCTTTAGGGGTCCCCCCCTTCCACAAAAGTGATGCAGTTGTGATGTATATGACATCCAATCTTTATGCAATCATTATGTATATTGTATGGTGTATATTCTATTAATATAGCGGCTTTGTGTCCACGCACAGCCGGATTTGTGGTTATTGTGCAACCTTGTTCTTAAGTATTCAAAGGTGTTGCTATCAAAGGTTTTGATGACTATCTCTTGTAACATTAATGCTTCGATTGTCTGTTGTGGCTGCAAGAGTCTTTTGTTTTGACTTGGCTAATCCAATCCACGCTGGTTTGGGCCAAAGAGCGGGTCCATTTCATAGAACTGGAATCGGCGGTTCGGCGACAACCGCCAGCGGCATGCTGGGAGATGTAGTCCAACCACAGTGGGAAAACTCCGGGTTTTTAAGATTTTTATCCTTAAGGATGGCTGGGGTCATATTAGGAAGAGGTGGCACCTTTAGCATGCAAAGCAGGTGGGATCCCCAAGAGACGATCATGCTTCCCATTAAGATTATAAAAAAATGGCTGTTATTTATACCCCTGCTTTTCCACCATAGCGGTTTTAAGGCCAGCCGCTGAGCACAGATAAATTTAAAAACAATTACACTCCCTCTTTTTGCAGAGCGGCTTTCCAGTGTGCTGAAGGTCAAAATTGTTCCACTCGGAGACGAGACGGGCTTTCGCACTCGGGGCCATCCAGCTGGGGGGGGAGGGAAGGGAACTGAATTTGGCATTCTGCTGATCAAAAGGGTTTTTAATCTCACTTCCCTACCCAGAATTCCCTACGGTGTTGTGGTGATTGGTCCTGGAGCATCACAAACGCTGTTTCATAATGTCAGCAACATTTAGTAGGGTGGATTTCAACTCCCAGAATTCCCCAGCCAACATGCTTTAAGTCAGGTGGACTTCAATTCCCAGAATTCCCCAGCCAGCATGCTTTAAGTCAGGTGGACTTCAACTCCCAGAATTCCCCAGCCAGCATGCTTTAAGTCGGCTGGACTTCAATTCCCAGAATTCCCCAGCCAGACATGCTTAAAGTCAGGTGGACTTCAATTCCCAGAATTCCCCAGCCAGCATGCTTTAAGTCGGGTGGACCTCAATTCCCAGAATTCCCCAGCCAGACATGCTTTAAGTCAGGTGGACTTCAATTCCCAGAATTCCCCAGCCAGCATGCTTTAAGTCGGCTGGACTTCAATTCCCAGAATTCCCCAGCCAGACATGCTTTAAGTCAGGTGGACTTCAATTCCCAGAATTCCCCAGCCAGACATGCTTTAAGACGGGTGGACTTCAACTCCCAGAATTCCCCAGCCAGACATGCTGGCTGGGGAATTCTGGGAGTTGAAGTCCACCCTGCTGAAAGTTGCTGACACTGATTCGGTAGATGACAAGTAGTGGAAAATTGATGTTGGCTCCCATCTGGTGCACATTAGCTCATATCTGCTAATTCTCTTCTTTCCAAATTGATTCAAGCTTCTAAAATAAGCTCCTTGCTGGGATAAATCCTCCAGGGTCCACGACAGGTATAGGCTATAGTTCCTGGTGCAAACCTTCCCCAGTTAGTAGGATGCCGCGTTCACACATCCTGCTCAGCCATGATGTGGCTTAATGTGCTGCCTGCCCCTCCAGGCAGGGTGCTTTGTGAATTAAGTCTGATGCTCAGTCGCTCAGCCCTAGCTCATGGTTCCTTAAGACAAGCCCTACTTAAGCAAACCACGATCTCTGGCCAAGGGTAAGTCAGGCCACTTTGCATTACAATGAAAGGAAACAGCAACAGCCCAGTTCAAGGTTGATGGCTCTACAGGGAGTCCTCGACTTACGACCACGATTGAGGCCCCAAAATCTTCGCATGGCTAAGCGAGACAGTGGTTCAGTGCGTTTTGCCCCGTTTTACGACTTTGCTTGCCACTGTTGATAAGGGAATCACCGCAGATTCTTAAGTGAATCTGGCCTTCCCCTTTTCTGCCCGTTTTTTTTTAAATCAATTTTTATTGATTTGTATCTCGCCTTTTGCTATTTTTACAGAGAATTCAAGGTGGTGAACATATCCGAGATGCCTTCCTCCTTCTCCTATTTTCCCCACAACAACCTTGTGAGGTGGGTTGGGCCGAGAGAGGAAGGGGCTGGCCCAAGATCACCCAGCTGGCTAAGGCAGGCCTAGAATTCCCAGTCTCCCAGTTCATTTTCTCCCCCTTCCCAGTTTACCAATTGGGAGGGGGGCTGTGGACAGCATGATGAATTATTAGCCAGATTAAAGACCCTAGCAGAGATTTTGTTGCGGGAGGATAGATTGAAGAAATTCAGCTCGGGAGAACTTTTGCTTCGCTTCCCTAGCATTGCTAAATTACTCCTTTGAGCATTGAAGCAGGCTGGATTTTGCCAGCCTGTTTTTTGCGAGCTATTTATTTGTTTGGGGGTGTTGTAAACAGGATTCTCAGAAAGCCAAAATATACTTCGCTCTGTCTGTCTATCCAAAGATCTGTCCAGTCCCTTCCCTGACTCTTGAAAGCGGCTCTTATCGGGTAGGAAAACAGTCACCTTATAATTGCTTTTTTTGGTCCTTTTGCAACTAACATTAAACTGATCCGTTTGGGGGTACACTGGTATAATTTTAAATCGTTTTTTAACTGGGTTATTGATTTTAATTTTGTATTGTATTGTGATTTGTATTGAAGTTGTCATTTTGTAAGCTGCCTTGAGTCCCTAGGGAGAAAGGCGGCATATAAATCGCAATCAATCAATCAATCAATCAATCAATCAATCAATCAATCAATAAATAACAACTTGGAAATATATACCAAGTCTGGCATGCCTGCTCCACCGTCAATGGTAGATTTCTCCTGCAGAAGGAGGTACAAGTTGCCTCCTTAAATCAGATTGGAAGGCCACCCAGGCCAGAGTCTTTGAAGTTGACCACTTTAAGGGGAGGGGATTTCAACTCCCAGAATCCCCCAGCCAGGGTGCTTTAAGACGGGTGGACTTCAACTCCCAGAATCCCCCAGCCAGCATGCTTAAGACGTGTGGACTTCAACTCCCAGAATCCCCCAGCCAGCTATGCTTTGACAGGTGGACTTCCACTCCCGGAATCCCCCAGCCAGCCATGCTTTAAGACGAGTGGACTTCCACTCCCAGAATCCCCCAGCCAGCCATTCTTTAAGATGGGTGGACTTCAACTCCCAGAATTCCCAGGAGTTGAAGCCCGCCCCTCTCAAAGTGACCAAGTTCTTAAAAAAGCCATTGGTCCAAGATGATCACTCAATAAATGCCCTTTCTCAGCCTTTAATCTGCTCTGTGAGATCCAGCAGAGCTAGTCCTCATTAAATTCACTTGTCCGTAAGACTATGAGGGGCTGATCTTCCTATATTTTGCTCTGGGTCAGGGAGCCCAATTAACAGCATCTGTCTAAACATGACCCCTTTTCCCTCCAGCCCATGGCCAGACCGTGTTTATTCCATGTATCTTTGGCCGGTTTGAAGCCAAAACACCTTAATTAAATGGCCTTTTGCACTCCGGAATCAAAGGGGAGATTAGCAAAAATCTGTGTGTTTGTTTTTTTTCCCAGCAGTGGGAAACGAGGCAATTTTCTGAAAAAGAAAAAAAAGGGAGGGGGGAACCCAACAAACACAAACAACAGCCCTTCCTGCCGCCACTCCTCGAAGCAGATGGAAGGCGATTCCTTTTGGGAAAAATAACATTAGTAGTTTACAACCGATCGGGCCTCTTTTGCAGTGGCAACAGCTGGGCATCAGCGCAACAGCGGGTTTTTTTCCCAGGATGAAAAACAAACAAACAAACAAACAAACAAACCACGAATTGCAATCAGGTTGTCGAGAGGGAGATTTCATCATCCCAGGTTTTATGAGCATTTAAAAGAAAAGAAAACACTGCCCAATCTTAGTCCTCGATTTACGACCACAGTTGAGCCCGAAGTTTCTGTTGCTGAGCGAGGCAGTCGTTAAGTGAGTTTTGCCCCACTTTCTCTCTCCTCCCCCACATCCCCCCCACTGTTATGTGAATCACTGCAGTTGCGAAGTTAGTCGCAACGGTTGTTAAAATGAATCTGGCTTCCCGCCATTAACTTCGTTGGTCGCAAAAGAAGGTCGCAAAAGGAGATTGTGTGATTCTGGGGACCCTGCAGGCGTCTTTAAGGCGAACCAGTGGTCAAAAGCGTCCCAATTTTGATCAGCTGACCATGGGGCTACTCGCTATTGCCAACGGTCGTAAGTGTGGGAAATGGTCAGGAGTCGCTTTTTCCAGTGCTATTGTTAACTTCAAATGCTCACTAAAATGAACTGTTGTATATATATCGAGGACTATTGCATTTTTTTTATTCAGTTTGGTTTGTTCCTTCCCTCTTCACGGTGCCAGAGGTGGGTTTTTCAGCACGTTTTGACCAGTTCTGGAGAACCGGTAGCGGAAATTTTGAGTAGTTCGGAGAACCGGTAGTAAAAATTCTGACTGGCCCAGCAGCCCCCATCTATTCTCTGCCTCACAATTCCCAGCTGATCAGGAGGAAATGGGGATTTTGCAGTCTCCTTCCCCTGGAGTGGGGTGGGAATGGAGATTTTACAGTATCCTTCCCTTGCCACGCCCACCAAGCCATGCCATGCCACACCCACAAGCCACACCCACAGAACCGGTAGTAAAAAATTTTGAAACCCACCACTAGTGTATTCCCCGCCTGAATAGTGCAAAAAACAAGACAGCTCTATAAAGATTGTTTTTGCTTTCCAAAACACACTTGGAATATTGCATTCAGTTTTGGTCGCCATGATGTAGAAAAGATGTTGAGACTCTAGAAAGAGTGCAGAGAAAAGCAACAAAGATGATTAGGGAACTGGAGGCTAAAACATACGAAGAACGGTTGCAAGAACTGCGTATGTCTAGTTTGATGAAAAAGAAGGACTAGGGGAGACATGATGGCAGTCTTCCAATATCTCAGGGGTTGCCACAAAGAAGAGGGAGTCAAGCTATTCTCCAAAGCACCTGAGGGCAGGAGAAGAAGCAATGGATGGAAATTAATCAAGAAGAGAAGCAACCTAGAACTAAGGAGAAATTTCCTGTTAGAACAATTAATCAGTGGAACAACTTGCTACCAGAAGTTGTGAATGCTCCAACACTGGAAGTTTTTAAGAAGAGATTGGACAGTCATTTGTCTAGAATAATATAGGATCTTCTGCTAAAAGAGGGGGTTGGACTAGAAGACCTCCAAGGTATCTTTCAACCCTGTTATTCAGTTGCCCCACTGCTAATGTGAGCCCAAACCAGAGAGTGCAAAATTTGGATGCTCTCCTGTCCATTTCTGGTCAGCCTCTGAGCCTCGCTTAAGACCAGCACACCTGTCCTCTGTCCACACACATATCGGAGCCCTTCCTGCTGCCTGGCAGCTGTTGCCAACTATTAGGCTCCCTTGCCAATGCTTTGAAGGCCAAAATTCAGCCCCTTCTCCCATCCTGATGCAATCCACAGACGCTGGGGAACCTTTCGCCCGCATCTGTACGGCACAAGCGCGCCAAACAAGGAGCGGAAGGGAAAGGATGCAGGGCTTTGCAGGTGTCCTTCAGCCAGCTTGGCTAATGATGAAAGATGGTGAAAGATCTTACATCACCCGCTCCGAGCCACGATTGCCTGTTCTCACTGGGGCCTCTCACCCTCTCGGGTACCGTTCCCCTCGCATGGAGATGCCAAGCCTCGGAGGCTGTCGGATGCAGCCCTTGGATGACATCCATCTTCGCTCATCGGAGGGTGTTATTGGTCCAGTTAAACAGCTGTGCTCCTTGCGCACATCTGGGCTGCCTTTCTTGTTGCCAGAGGTAGTGGATCCTCCTCTTCGCGCACAGAGCAGCCACGGAAATGCTGCTTCCAGAGCATGGGCTTCCTGTTGGCGCCGCTGTCGTCGCTAGACAGTCTCTTTAAGACCGCCAGCCCCGCCGCCCGTAAAGAGTCGCCCCTACTGCTGAGGGGCGGCTTGAAAAACTCCACGTTCTTGAGGAAACGGGAGGAGAGCCGGCGAGACCAGGTAGAGCCCCCTGCGAAGTCCCCAGACTGTCTTTTTTGCTTCTGGGGAGGAAGCAGGGTGAGGCTCCCTATCCAGCTCGCCGAAGCTCCGGACTCTGGAGACAACTCTGATTTTAATTGGTTTTAATTAGATTCTTCTTTTATCATTGTCAGGCAACATGATTTTTTTATTATCACGATCAGGCAACTCAGCTTGGATCATCAGAGGCATTTAAAAGAAAAAATGCCTCTGCCGATCAGGCAACTCAGCTGGGATCGTCAGAGCCTTTTGAAAGCATTTTTTTACAACCTCTTCGCCGAAGAAGTTATAGAAAAAATGGTTTTAAAAGTAAAAAAAAAATTGACCACGTCCACCCAGTCACATTTCCCCGCCCCCACCAAGCCACGCCCACAGAACCGGTAGTAACAAATTTTAGATTTCATCACTGCCTGTGTCTTATATTTTTTTTTAACCCCGAAATAAGCACATGGCCTTATTTTCGGGGAGGTCTTATTATTTTGGGGCGCGTGGAGCAAGACGGGGCTCCTCTTGCCATCTTACCCGATTTCCAGCTCTGTCTCCCTAACCCTAACCAGAGGAAATGGCGGGGACCGGCTGCGCATGTGGTTAAAATATTTTCAGGGAGGGCTTATTTTCGGGTGAGGGCTTATTTTTGGGAGAGGGTTTATTTTCAGGGAAACGCGGTAGGCTCAGTCCCCTTCACAGCCTTGTAAGTTTGATCCAGCTAGCGTCGGAGTTGTGGGGTGGAGAAGAGAGCATAAACGGGGCAAAGGGAATTGGAAAAGGGGGGGCCAATCGGTAGCAACCCACCGAAGCCGGGATGCGGCATGCATTTCTAATTTTGGCATTCTAAGCCAGCCAAAGTGGAAGATCAGATAACAGAAGCGAGTCTGCAGCAGGCAACGATAGTAGACAGAACTGAATTAATGCATACCAATTGAGACCCAAAGGAATACTTGCCAGAAATGTGTTATTTTAAACATTCAGAATAGACTCATCTGAAATAAATCCTGTCTCTTCACCCCCTCCGCCCCCTCACTCCACTGGGCCCGCTCCCCACTGAATTGGGTGCCAATCACACATCTGACATCACCCCACGAAGGCAGAATGCAGGGGGGGGCGGGGATATGCAGATGAGGGGGGCGAGGCAGCCTGTAAAAAATTTGGAATAAACCAGATTTGTGCATCGGGTTTTTTTATTCCTCCCCCTCGCACCTGCTAGCTAGTTTTGTTTATTTGACTTGCAAAGTGGATAGCCTGCCTTGCATTTTGGAAGAAGCCAAATCTGACTCAACGCCCGTTATTAGGGGAAGTAAACATGGAATCGGGCCGCTTTTCAGATCAGGCAATCGAAACATTAAAGGGAAAGGGAGAAGGGAAGGCTGTGGCTGATGGTTAAAGCAGATGCTGGGAATCTTGCATCGAGGCAAACCATGGCATTTTTGTTTGGTTTCAAGCTGGGTGGCGCCATCTCATTTAACCACGGTTAAACAAAGGCTTAATGCACTGGGTTATCCAACCAGCATTTGAGTTTGGTTTCGGGGAGCCCCTAGACTCTGGAGCAATGGGGGTCTTTTGCCCAAGACATCTGGAAGATGCCACAGTGGGAAAGTCATCCTAAATCAATGTTTCTTAGCAGTGGCACACTTGAAGGTGAGTGGACTTCAACTCCCAGAATTCCAGCTGGCTGGGGAATTCTGGGAGTTAAAGTCCACCAGGGGTGAAATCCAGCAGGTTCTGACAGGTTCTAGAGAACCGGTAGTGGAAATTTTGAGTAGTTCGGAGAACCGGCAAATATCACCTCTGGCTGGCGCCAGAGTGGGGCGGGAATGGGGATTTTGCAGTATCCTTCCCCTGGAGTGGGGTGAGAATCAGTGGTGGGTTTCAAAAATTTTTACTACCGGTTCTGCGGGTGTGGCTTGGTGGGCGTGACATGACTTGGTGGGCATGGCAGGGGAAGGATACTGTAAAATCTCCATTCCCTCCCCAATCCAGGGGAAGGTTACTGCAAAATCCCCATTTCCTTCTGATCCGCTGGGACTCGGGAGGCAGAGAATAGATGGGGGCGGGGCCAGTCAGAGGTGCTATTTACCGGTTCTCCGAACTACTCAAAATTTCCTCTACCGATTCTCCAGAACTGGTCAGAATCTGCTGGATTTCACCCCTGGTGGACTTCAACTCCCAGAATTCCTCAGCCAGCTGGAATTCTGGGAGTTGAAGTCCACTCACCTTCAAGTGGCCACTTCCCTCAGAAGTGGGGAGGGAATGAAGATTTTGCAGTATCCAGTAGCCACGCCCACCAAGCCACGCCCACAGAACCAGTAGTAAAAAAAAAATTGAATTCCACCACTGAAGTCCACCTACCTTCAGGTGGCCAAGTTGATAAACACTGTCCTAAATAAACATTATTTGGGAGACCCGGTTGCATTTGAGTGATAATCTTGTGTCCCCCCCAAAAAAAGCCCTGAGGAAGTTTGGGGCCAAGGTAAAAAGCACCCCAAAATTCACGTGCACTCAAGTTTTATAGCTTATAGAGCCGTGGATTGGATTCGGGCCCCTTTAATGGGGACCGCATTCAGAGGCGCAAGCGATGCGCTCCAAGGGCCACACCCGAGATGTCAGCCCCCCTTCCTCACTCCCAGAAGGTGGCTACAACCGAAGACACATCTCTCGCGCTGGCTGCACGCCGCCATCACACATTTCCCGCCACCGCCTTAGCAACAGGCAGTTTTGCTAGTTTTAATCAGCTCGAAAACTCTCGCTGCATAATTGGCGCCCGTGTGGAAGAGAAGTTGGTACCGATTGATTCCCCAGAGGTGGATGGAGGGGCACGCGGGTGAGAGCTGCGGCGTGCTTGCCTTTCCCCTTTCATTCCGTCTTTAATTTATGGGTGCATTTCATGCGCTCCTTTCCTCCATACCTCAACGGGTATTTACAGGTGGTCCTTGAGTTACGACTGAGGCTCACAGATGCGGCCACCAAAAGAAGGAACATTCTGGTGTTCCTTGACTTACAGGTTTGATTTACGACCGCAGCGGAGCCCAGTATTTCTGTTGCTCGGCGAGATGGTTAGGTGGCTTGTTGTGCCCCATTTTACGACCTTTCTTGACACCGTTGTTAAGGGAATCACTGCAGTTGTTAAGTTAGTAACGTAGCTGTCCGGTCTAGCTTGCCCATTGACTTGGCTTGCCAGAAGTTCGCAAAAGGGGAACATGTGACCCCAGGACAACGCAAGTGTCATAAATACAAGCCAGTGGCTAAGCGTCCGAATTTTGATCATGTGACCACGGGGATGCTGCAAAGGTCATAAGTGTGAGAAACAGTCCAAAGTCACTTTTTTTCAGCGCCCTTGTAACTTCGAACGGTCACTAAACAAAACGATGGTAAGTCGAGGACTACCTGTATCTTGCATGAAGCAATACAGACCTGCTGTCACATTCACCTCTGTGTGGAGTAATATCCCCTTCCTCTAAGCCAGGGGTCTGCAACCTTAAACACTCAAAGAGCCATTTGGACCCATTTCGCACAGAAAAGAAAACACCGGGGGCCACAAAAACCCTTCCCGTGCCTGACTATTTCTTGAGCGGCCACAAAACTAGCATATGTAGTTGAATTAAATGTTCTGTTTTCTTCTGAAACTTTTCTTTTCTTGGATTTATCCATGGTTGGCCTACCGGGGGTTGAAAAGCTCAATAAATCGCGTGCCGGCGGGTATCACACATTGGCAGTTGCGACGCATATTTTGAGCCGCAACAGAGGGGTGAAAGAGCCACATGCGACTCCAGAGCCGCAGGTTGCTGACCCCTGCTCTAAGGTAAAGATAAAGGTTCCCCTCGCGCATACGTGTTAGTCGTTCCTGACTCTAGGGGGCGGTGCTCCATCTCCATTTCAAAGCCAAAGAGCCAGCGCTGTCCGAAGACATCTCTGTGGTCATGTGGCCAGCATGACCCAACGCCAAAGGCGCACAGAAAACGCTGTTCCCTTCCCACCAAAGGTGGTCCCTATTTTTCTACTTGAATTTTTTACCTGCTTTCAAACTGCTAGGTTGGCAGAAGCTGGGACAAGGAACGGGAGCTCACCCCATTACGTGGCACTAGGGATTCGAACCGCTGAACTGCCGGCCTTTCGATCGACAAGCTCGGCGTCTTAGCCACTGAGCCACCGCGTCCCTTTCCTCTACCTCCCCTCCAAATCATTCATTTTTCTCTTGTCGCTGATGGGAGGAGAGGACGCGCCGCAAGGCAATTTATTGTATAGTGCAATACTAATGCAATATTGGGTTTTCGTTTCAATTGTGTAGAATGCGAAGGATGGGTGCTTGTGTTTTATTTTTATAGCTATAATGTACACTGAAGATGGCATTTAATTTCGTTGTACGAGGTGCAATGACAATAAAGTAAACGAAACTATTCGTGCGTCGCTGACCCATATCGGAATAAGAGCCAAACCCGTAGAGACCGTAGGAAAATGGCATTGTGCTGGCTTGCAGACTTTATCTGGTTCAGCAAGGGCTCTGATTTTGTGGGGAAGGATCCTTATATACAGGTAGTCCTCGATTTATCAACCATTTGTTTAGCGATGGTTCGAAATTACAGCGGGCACTGAAAAAAAAGAGAGACTTACAGCCAGTCTGGAGTTTGGAGGCTTTCCAAGAAGAAATTGGGACTGCCATTTGTCAGAGATGGTATAGGGTCTCCTGCTTGGGTGCGGGGTAGGACTAGATGACCTACAAGGTCCCTTCCAACTCTGTTCATATGGAAATAATCAGTCCTCACAATAAAAACCCCTGCAGCATCTCCACGGTCGTGTGATCCCCAAAAAATTTGGGGGGGGGTTGTGTTTAGCAACTCACATATATTTATGATTATTACAGGGTCACATGATCACCATTTTGGACCTTCCCAGGTGGGGGGAGGAGCCAGATTCGCTTAACGACTATATGATTTACTTAACAACAGCAGCGATTCATTTATGGCAAAAAAAAAAAAAAAAAAACCAACAAGGTTATAAAATTGGGCGAGACTCCCTTGATAACTGCCTTGCTTAAGCAATGGAAATTGGGCTGCTGGGGGTTCGGGAGAATCTCTAGCTAAGATTCTGTGCAGTTTGAGAACCCCCAAATCCCACTCCTGGCTGGCCCTGCCCACCCCGCCCCTCCCACCCATTTTGGATGCAGGTAAGTGCAGGGCGCGCGCGGAGGCTCAGGGAGGACGAAAAATGGGCCTACCGGAAGTTCGGGCCTCCGGAGCCTGGGGAGGCCATTTTCGCCCTCCCAGAGGCTCGAGGAAAGCCTTCGGAGCCTGGGGAGGGCAAAAATGCTCCCCCTCCGCCATGGTGCAGGAGGCCGACTACGTCACGCCCACCATAGCCACGCCCACCCAGCAACTGGGCAGAGAACCCCTTGCTAGCATTTTTTAAGCCCACCGCCGGTCGTAAGTCGAGGACTACCTGTATAATTTTCTTAGCGGATAACGAAACCTGAACCGGGAACGGCGGCAGAGGGATTTAAAATTTAAAATAGCGATTTTTAAAAGCTTCTTGGCTTGACTTTGTGGGAAAACGCCCTGCATAGAAACCCCAGAAAGAAGCTCCGTTTTGTACAACTCTCTAAACAAGGTCAGTTAAAAGGCTTAAGAAGCATCAGATGAACAATATCCAAACCTCGGTTAGTTTTAAAGTGCGGGTGGGTAGGGGGAAACGGGGAACGGTGGGGAGGGGGTTGTTTCATGTAGAATGCAGCCCGTTCCATATTTATTATTCAAACCGGGAAACCGGAATAATCGCAATCATTCTCAACCTGCCTTTAGGAACCCGGGCCGTTCGTGCCTGTCAAGGCTCTTGAGATCTGACATTCTCTGGAAGATGCCATCTGAATAGCTGTGATGTTTAAAAAAAAAAATTGGAGGGAGCAGGGGCGGGGGACGGACG
Organism: Pituophis catenifer annectens; assembly: GCF_029215685.1. NCBI lineage: Eukaryota > Metazoa > Chordata > Lepidosauria > Squamata > Colubridae > Pituophis > Pituophis catenifer. The sequence goes on from NW_027256890.1 coordinate 25,352,754, forward strand.
AACGACAAGACTGATTTACGGCAATTTGGGAAGTTTTGAAGCAGGCGCTGTGATCTCGCAGGGGGGCTGATTGTCGCTAGATACGCCGCTGCGGTTACCCAGAGATGGAAAAACCCGCGCCCGGTTGGGTCCCTTTCTTTCATTGGCGGTCGCAAAACATTGGACCATGAAGAATTTATAAGGCCGGGGATGGTTAAAGTCGCGGGCCCCCCACTCCTTTAAAAAAAAAAAAAAAGCAGCAGGAGAGGCAGCAGGTGGCAGATAGGAAACTGCTGGTGGGGGTGGGGGGCCCGAAGGAGGTGGGGCAGGGAGGAAAAAAAAAAGGGAAAGGAAAAAAGGAAGGGAGGCATATGATGGAGGAAATGGTATGCATAATGAAGCGGAGGCAAGGAAGCGATTTAATAGGCATGGGCCCAGCAAGACAGCTTGCCGACTCAAATCTTCCATGAAAAGAGCCTTGTAAAGATAGATAGATAGATAGATAGATAGATAGATAGATAGATAGATAGATAGATAGATAGATAGATATAGATGAGAGAGAGAGATGAGAGAAAAAGATGATAGATAGATAGATAGATAGATAGATAGATAGATAGATAGATAGATAGATAGATGAGAGAGAGGTGAGAGAATTGATAGATGATAGACAGACAGACACAGATAGATAGATAGATAGATAGATAGATAGATGATAGATAGATAGATAGATAGATAGATAGATAGATAGATAGATAGATAGATAGATAGATATAGATGAGAGAGATGATAAAGATATAGATATAGATATATAGATATAGATATATATAGATATAGATATAGATATATAGATATATAGATATAGACTAGCTGGACGCCCGTGCTTCGCTACGAAACTATGTGCTCGGGCTTGATAAATTGACACTTGCAGCCTGAAACGTAATGTAGAATGTGTAACTCCGTAGCATCAGAGTGTGTTAATATAATGCAACTGGCAGTTGGAACAGAGGGGGAGTAGAATGTCCCAGCCGGCAGCATCCATCGGTATTCATCTGACTAGCATCCTGCCAGTGTGTGAGAGTGTTGAGGGGTGTTTGGAAACTCAAAGAGTATTTGCTGTGTGAGCAAGGAGGAGGCAGGAAGGAGGCTGGGTGTGGCTTAGCTCAACTGTTCTGTAGTAAAGCTGCTTGCTGCTGTGAAAGTAAAACTGAAAGTGAAACTCCTCTCCTCTGCTTATGTTTTGCATTTGGAACAGATTTCTTTTGAGGTGGGGGGGGAGTAGAACTCCTTAGCATCAGAGTGTGTTAATAATATAGGAAATACTAATGCTCTGATGGTTTTTTCGAAAAATCCTTTCTTAGTGAGCACCTAAGAAGCCAAGAGGAAGATACTCAACCAAAGTTAAAAGGGATGCACGGGAAACCTTGTAAAGCTTAAAATCTTGGGGGAAAAAATGAGCTGTCCGATTTTCCAACAAGATAAACAGGACCAGACGTTAAACGCTGGGAGGGTTAGGGAGAAAAGCCGGAGAAGAAGCTTGGAAAAATGGCTGAAATTAAGGAAAGAGAGTAAAACTGTAGTCCTTGGCTTACAACAGTTTGTTTAGTGACCATTCAAAGTTACGACAGCACTGAAAAAAAGTGACTTAAGACTGCTTTTCGCAACTTACGACGGTTGCAGCATCCCTGTGGTCGTGTGATCAAAATTCGGCCGCTTGGCAACGGATTCATACTTATGTCCGTTGCAACGTCCCGGGATTACGTGATCCCCCCTCTTGTGACCTTCTGACCAGCAAAGCCACTTAACAACCGTGTTATTCACTTAACAAATGCAACAATTTCCCTTAACAACGGTGGCAAGCAAGGTTGCAAAACGGGGCAAAGCTCGCGCCACAACTGTCTTGCGCTTAGCAACAGAAACGGTTGTCGTAAGTCGAGGACTATCTGTGCTGTAGCAAAGCTGCTGCTTCTGAATTCTGAGCCTGTTCCAAGGAGCTAGAACCAGATACGACTCGGAGATTTCATTCTGCATTTCTCACCTAGGAGCCAGAAATTTTAAGACGTCCAGTTTCATTCCTTAAAACGTTGCGGTTATGGGGTTAAAAGTCACGATCAACAGTTTATTACAGAGGTGGGCAACGATGGCCCTTTTATGGCTTGTGGACTTCAATTCCCAGAATGTTACTGTTACTGTTACTAACAAATCACATCCTTGGATGGCACAAGGCTACTTCTGGTTGTTTTTCCCATTAAACCAACATTGTCTGTTAAGATCTTGGTTAGAAGAGGGAAGCCTTCATTCTAGGTGTGATGACCTGGTTCCAGAGGTGAGTTTCATCAGGTTCTGACCAGTTCTGGAGAACCGGTAGCGGAAATTTTGAGTAGTTCGGAGAACTGGTAGTAAAAATTCTGATTGGCCCCGCCCCCATCTATTCTCTGCCTCTCGAGTCCCAGCTGATCGGGAGGAAATGGGGATTTTGCAGTAACCTTTCCCTGGAGCGGGGTGGGAGTTTATTTTTATTTACTTTAATTAGTCATATTTCTATGCCGCCCACTCTCCGAGGACTCTGGGCGACTTACACCAAAGACAGTATACTAAATAGCATATTGCCCCCTAACAATCTGGGTCCTCATTTGACCCACCTCGGAAGGATGGAAGGCCGAGTCAACCTTGAGCCGGTGAGATTTGATCCTCTGGTCTGCTGAACTAGCAGTCAGCTGAAGTAGCTGCAGTACTGCACTCTAACCCCTGCGCCACCTCGGCTCATTGGGGAGGGAATGGAGATTTTGCAGTATCCTTCCCCTGCCACGCCCACCAAGGCACGCCACACCCACAGAACTGGTAGTAAAAAATTTTTTTGAAACCAACCACTACCTGGTTCCTTGTGTGTTTATAAAACAGCCAATAGAAAACTATCAAGTGTTCACAACTTTTAAGACTTGTGGACTTCAACTCCCCAGAATTCCCCAGTCAGCTGTGCTGGCTGGGGAATTCTGGGAGTTGAAGTCCAGATCTTTTTTTTAAAGTTGCTACGGTTGAAAAAAAAAATCTGCTTTTTTTTTTTGGTTTTCATCAATGCCACCTGCCCTGGCATTTGCGAACCAAAGACCCTCAAGAATATTTGAAGGAAGTCCAGCTGTTTGGGCACCAAGCCCTGTGTCCCCCCCGCCTCCCCGGGGTGCAGTCAGCCAGATGGGGCTGGCCAAGGTGACCGATGGATTTTTATTGCTTGGAAACTTATGTCCAAGGCTTGACAGCTGCTCAGTGGCTCCTGTTTCTTGCATTTGGGATTGTTTTGAACTTGCAAAAAAGAGGCTCCAACAAAAGAGGCTCCTGGCATCTGGATTTTGTGGGATGTTTTAAGAAAAAAGACGGACGGGGGATGTCGGATTTGGAAAAGCTTTACAGGGGATAGAATGGGAGAATTAGACCAGTTTAAATCCTACAAGTGTAATTGAAGTTGGCCGCATAAAGATTCCTTATACCAGTGATGGTTAACCTTTTCTTCCTTGGGTGCCAGAAGCATGCACGCGCGCTATTGTGCGTGCCAATACCCATAATGTAATGCTCGTCCCACGTACGCAACCCCCTGCGCATGTGTGCACATCACTACAGGGATGCTGCAACGGTCGTTACGTGTGTGAAAAAACGGCCGTTAAGTCACTTTTTTCAGTGCCGTTGTAACTTTGCTCACTAAATGAATGGATGTAAGTCGAGGACTACCTCTATAAAGAAATCGGATGCCCTCCTGACAGGTTGGACTTTAATTCCCCCGTCACAGTAGCTTGGAATCCAGCCCGGATGGAAACGGGGAAGTTAACAGATTAAGAGTTGGAAGGGACATTGTTGGTCATCTAGTCCAACCCCCTGCCCAAGCAGGAGACCTTACACCATTTCTGACCGATGGCAGTCCAGTCTCTTCTTGAAAGCCTCCAGGGATGAAGCTCCCACAACTTCCGAAGGCAACGTCTGTTCCATGGGTTGATTGTTCTCACTGTCAGAAAATTCCTCCTTATTTCCAGGTTGAATCTCTGCTTGATCACTTTCCATCCATTATTCCTTGTCTGGCCTTCGGGTGCTTTGGAAAATAGCTGGACCCCCTTCCTCCTCTCTGGGGCAGCCCCTCAAATATTGGAAGATGCTATCCTGTCTCCCCTGGTCCTTCTCTTCACTAGCTTCAGTAAACTTATTTCAGATAAGTGGCTCTTCTTAAATACCTCCAGTGATGGAGCTCCCACAACTTCTGGTAGCAAGCAGTTCCACTGGCTAATGGAATTTTCCGTCAGGAAATTTCTCCTTATTTCCAGGTTGAATCTTTCCATCCATCGTTCTCCGGGTGGCCTCAAAAGTCCCCAACTAATTCTAGGAATTTAACAAGCGTCCAGAATATTTGCTGACCTTTTGTGGGTAGAGGGAGGGACGGCTTTGATTAAACTCCCAATTACGCCCCCCACCCCCCCACCCCCAAAGGAAGCATTCGTGCTGCATAAGCAGTCTTGAAAAGGTGAGTACAGGGGATGGGGTGTCTCCGGGAGGTCGGGCACCGAACAGGGTGAGCAAGATGGCAGGCGGGGATGCAGGTTCCAATTACGCCTATTGTCTTGCGAGATGTGTGCATTTACCGAATCAGGGGCCTTTTGTTTCCAGCCGCCTCTGAAAGAGCAGCGAAATGGAGAGTCTGCCTATCAGAGACAATCCGAGCAGGCAGAGAGGCGGGGGGGGGGGCGGAAAATCTTGCCTCAAATTGAATGCTTGGCAGGTCTCTCTGTATGTGTGTGTGTGAATTCTGGTTGAATTCAATTTTAATTTGACCGGTATTCGTTCAGGGAAAGGGCTGGGTGTTTACATTGTGCCAAGCCATGGATTAATGTATTTATTTATTTGTAAAAATTTACTAGCCGCCCATCTCGCCGCACGGTAAAACTCTGGGCGGCTCAAAATTAGTATTAAAAGATAAAACCGCATCGTTTATAAATACAATACTATAAATCAGTGGTGGGTTTCCAAATTTTTTTTACTACTGTGGGTGTGGCCTGGTGGGCGTGGCATGGCTTGTTGGGCATGGCAGGGGAAGGATACTGTAAAATCTCCATTCCCACCCCACTCCAGGGGAAGGATACTGCAAAATCCCCATTTCCTCCCAATCAGCTGGGACTTGGGAGGCAGATAATAGATGGGGGCAGAATTTTTACTACCGGTTCTCCGAACTACTCAAAATTTCCGCTACCGGTTCTTCAGAACTGGTCAGAACCTGCTGAAACCCACCTCTGCTATAAATACTATAAAATCAACTTAGCTAAAATGATGGGGGCAGGGAATATGATGGGGGGGGGAGAAGGGGAGTGGTCTGTTTTAATCAATCAACTACATCCAACATGAAGCTCCTTCGTTGGCACCCCCAAGCCAACGGGCAAAAGCCAGGACTTTAAGCTCTCTCAAGAAGGTTGGAGCTGACCTCACTTAATGGTTCACTGAAGATCCTGAAGTGAGATTGACTTATCTTGCATCTCAGAGCTTGGGTTCCCATAGCCGCAGGGTGCTTTAGCACAGTGCCTGAACCCAGCTAGAGCAGGGGTCCCCAACAGGGGTGGGCTTCAAAAATTTTAGCAAGGGGTTCTCTGCCCGGTTGCTGGGAGGGTGTGGCCATGGTGGGCGTGGCCTAGTCGGCCTCCTCCACCATGACCGGGGTGGTGGTGGTGGTGGTGGTTTGCTCTCCCCGGGCTCCGGAGGCTTTTCTCGAGCCTCCGGGAGGGCGAAAACAGCCTCCCCAGGCTCCGAAGGTCCTCTGGAGGCCAGAAACGGGCTTCCTGAACTTTCGGTAGGCCTGTTTTTCACCCTCCCCAAGCTTCCGTATGTGCCTTGCACTTACCCGCATCCAAAATGAGCCGCGTGCGGACTCCGGGGAGGGGAGGAGAGGGGTGGGCGGGGCCAGCCAGTAGTGGGATTTGGAGGTTCTCCGAACTGCACAGAATCTTAGCTAGAGGTTCCCCCGAACCCCTGCGAATCCCCAGCAGCCCACCCCTGGGCCCCAACCCCTGGGCCGCAGTCCACTACGGGGCCTTGACCTGTCCGGAACCGAGCCAGAGAAGTGGTAGGTGAGCCCATGAACATCCCCATTTGCGTGATCGGCATGCGTGTCTGCCCGCCGCTCGTGCAAATAGACCTGTGGGCATGTGCGCACATGCCCATCGCCCATGCACGGCCATCCCTTCTCACTCCACCCCACCCCCACCAGTCCACAAAGCCAGAAAGGTTGGGGAACTCTGAGGTATTCTTGTTTTCCCTCTTCCCCGTGATCTCCCAAAGACAATCTAGGGCTAAACATAGAAACTTGACTCTTCCTGCAGGTCCAAAAGGCTTCACCCTGGGACGGCCAAAGGCACCGGGCGCCATGGCGACGGCGTCGCCGACAGCCGCCGTGGTGACCGCCACCGTGGTGACCACGGCGGCCGCCATGGACTTGCGCGACTGGATCTTCCTTTGCTACGGGCTGGTGGCCTTTTTGAGTGAGGTGATCGACAGCACGACCTGCCCTTCCGTCTGCCGGTGCGACAACGGTTTCATCTACTGCAACGACCGGGGCCTCACCTCCATCCCGGCTGACATTCCGGATGATGCCACCACCCTCTATCTACAGAATAATCAGATCAATAACGCGGGGATCCCTTCTAGTTTGAAGAAGAAACTCAACGTTCAGGTGAGCTGGACGAGAGGGGACGAGGTGAAGAAGGAGGTTTAGGGGGCAATAATGATTCGGTTTCTGAGGGGCCGTTGGTGCTCTCTGAGCTTGGTGGTTTTCCTGCAGACCTTTCATGACCCAACTAGGTAACATCATCAGTGGTAGAAGGGAGTGCAGTTGGAGGAGGAGAACGACCGTGGTCTTTAGCACTCTCTGAGCTTGGTGGTTTCCTTGCAAATGTTTCATGAGCCAATTAGGTAACTTCATCAGTGCTAGAACGGAGTGGCGTTAATGGAGGGGAAGGAGAAGGAGAACAAAGAGGAGGAGAAAGAGAAGGACTGTGGGGTCCTTAGTGCCCTCTGAGCTTGGTGGTTTTCCTGCAGACATTTCATGACCCAACTAGGTAACATCATCAATGCTGAATGGAGTGGAATTTGCTCTCATTTTCTATACCAGTGGCTTGCCCTGTCAGTTGTGGTGGTGGTGGGGTATTCTTGGTGGTTCCACAATTGGGCTGTGGTTTACTGTTAGCTTGCTTGTCTGAGTTGGTAGTTTCTTGACTGGGATATCGGTGGCATTTTATTGGGGTGTGTTAATCTCATGAGCAGAGACTTAACACCAAGATTAACACTGGACCAACAACCAGGAATCAGTTCTCAAGAGTGGAGAGACAGAATGCTAGAGGCCTTCCGCTCTATCTCCCCGCAAATTTCACTTCTAAAAACAAGATTAGCTTTGGACAATCTAGAACCCTGCTTATTTCTAACTCAGGAACACTCAAGTCAAGTTTTCTAAATTGGGTGGCCTATAATCTTCTCCCTTTCCACCATACTGAATGTCCGATTCCTTTGATTCCTGGCAGGTCATCTACCTCTACGAAAATGATCTGGACGAGTTCCCCATCAACCTGCCCCGCTCGCTGAAGGAGCTGCATCTGCAGGACAACAACGTGCGTACTATCGCCCGGGACTCCCTGGCCAGGATCCCTCTGCTGGAGAAGCTACACTTGGATGACAATTCCGTCTCCACCGTCAGCATCGAAGACGACGCCTTCGCCGACAGCACCCGCCTCAAGCTGCTCTTCCTTTCCCGCAACCATCTCAGCAGCATCCCTTCCGGGCTGCCACGCACCCTGGAGGAACTTCGCTTGGATGACAACCGCATCTCCACCATTCCCCTCCACGCCTTCAAAGGCCTCAACAGCTTGCGGCGTTTGGTGCTGGATGGCAACCTGCTCGCCAACCAGCGCATCGCAGACGACACGTTCAGCCGCCTGCAGAACCTAAGCGAGCTCTCGCTGGTGCGCAACTCTCTGGCGGCCCCGCCGCTCAACCTGCCCAGCGCCCACCTGCAGAAGCTGTACCTGCAGGACAACGCCATCAGCCACATCCCGTACAACACCCTTTCCAAGATGAGGGAGCTGGAGAAGCTTGACCTGTCCAACAACAACCTGACCACCCTGCCCAAGGGCCTCTTTGATGACCTGGACAGCCTGTCTCAGCTCCTGCTGAGAAACAACCCGTGGTACTGCAGCTGTAACCTCATGTGGCTGAGGGACTGGGTCAAGGCCCGAGCAGCGGTGGTCAATGTCAGAGGACTGATGTGCCAAGGGCCTGACCGGGTCAGAGGGATGGCCATCAAAGACATCACCAACGAGATGGACGAGTGCTTTGAAGTCAGCCAGCAGAGTAACTCGGCGGTGGCGGCCAAAACGACAGCCAGCAATGCTGCCGTCACAACCCCGCAGGGCTCCCTCTTCACCCTCAAAGCCAAACGCCCGGGCATCCAGCTGCCCGATTCCAACATCGACTATCCGATGGCCACCGGGTCAGGAGCCAAAACGCTGGTGCTGAACGTCAAACCGCTGACCGCTGACAGCATCCGCATCAGCTGGAAGGCGTCCCTCCCGGCGGCCTCTTTCCGCCTCAGCTGGTTGCGCCTGGGCCACAGCCCGGCCGTCGGCTCCATCACCGAGACGCTGGTGCAAGGCGACAAGACCGAGTACCTCCTGACTGCCCTGGAGCCCAAATCCACCTACATCATTTGCATGGTCACCATGGAGACGGGCAACACCTACATCCCTGACGAGAGTCCCGTGTGCGCCAAAGCCGAGACAGCCGACGTGTACAGTCCCACCACCACCCTCAACCACGAGCAAAACCTGGACCCCATGGCTGGGCTGCCCCTTGCGGGGATTATCGGCGGGGCGGTGGCCTTGGTCTTCCTCTTCCTGGTCATGGCCGCCATTTGCTGGTACGTCCACCGGACTGGGGAGCTCCTGACGCGCGAGCGAGGCAGCCGGAAGAAGGACGACTACATGGAGTCGGGCACCAAGAAAGACAACTCCATCTTGGAGATCCGAGGGCCTGGATTGCAAATGATCCCCATCAACCCTCACCGGGCGAAGGAAGAGTACGTCATCCACACCATATTCCCTTCCAACGGAACCAGCCTTTACAAAAGTACCCACACAATTGGCTACGGCACAACTCGGGGATACAGAGAAGGGGGCATCCCAGATGTAGACTACGCCTATACATGATGCAAAGGTTTTCCCCTCCTTCCAGATGCATCGTGTCGCCCCCCCCCTCTCGCGCCCACACTCCACACTCCTCCATTTTTACCCCCTTCCCAATCTCTCTCTCTCACACACACACACACAAACACACAAACACACACGGAGATGCACATGCACACAGGTTTGGGTTTGGATCGGTTCTTTGATTTGGGTGGTTTCATATTTTTATTTTTATTTTTATTTTTTTTGCCGAGAAGGAAAAGAAACGGCGAAACACGGACTTTATATTTTCCGAGCCAAACCCGCTGGAACCGAAGGGGAGGGGAAGGGGAAGCGAATTTTACAAACCAACCTTATTTTGTAGGGGAGGGGAAGAAAAACAAAAACAAAAAAACCACACAGCGTACACAAAAGCAAGTTTTGAAAAGTAGATACGGAGGGGGACAAAAAGACCTAATTTATATTTAATATGCCAGATTTAAAAAAAACAAAGAAATGAAAAAGGAGCGATCGGGAGGAACAATCGTGAAAGAACGTTTGGTTTTATTGGGGTTTCGTGGTGGGCCTTTTTTCCCTGCGAGGGGGTAGTGGGGAACAAGGGGGAAGATTCTAGAGGAAGGCAGAAACGACATTGAGGATCAAAAAAAAAAAAAAAGAAAATTGCTACCTGTTTATCTTTCTTCCTGTGTAAATCTTCTATTTTGTTCAGGGGTTAGATTATAAAAAAAAGAAGAAGAAGAAGAAGAAGAAGAAATATCGACACCCTTGTCATGATGGCTAAAGTGTCAACTGTCTTGGAGGATGTGTGGGAACATCGTTCTTGTTTTGCACCCCATAATTCTGCTTTCCTTACAGGTTCTGGATTTATTGTGCAAAATCCGAGAAACAATACAGTTCCGGGGAGGTTCTGCCCCCCCCCTATTTTTCTCTGGGGGGGGGGAGTCCTGAAAAGCCGCTCTTTGTCACAACTCCGAGAACCTTCTCGCTGTGTTCTTCTGGTCAACGCGGCTTTGCAGATAAAGCTCTCCATCGTTACCTCCTTCTCACACCCAGCTATCTCTTGGGACAGTTATTCGAGACTCGTAGGAATAAACTCACTGTGTAGCTCTTGAGTTTTTAGCAAAAAAAAAAAAAAAAAACAACGAAAACGAAAAAAAAAGAAAGAAACTGATGTGTGAAGATGGGACAGGCCAGCAGCGTCTTCCAACCAGCAAGATAATCAAACCTTCCATGGGGGGGTGGGGGGGGGAGATGAGGGGCTCTGAATTCCCAACGAATCTCAGGTTCACAGGTGAATGGTTTTCAAGATGTTAAGGAAAGGGGGAGAGGAAGTGGGGGTTTTGTGGTCCAAAGCCTTTGGCGTCCGCTCAAAAGACCAGCCAGGTTGTTCTCGTTGCAGTTTCCCAGGATGGTTCAAAAGTTTTAACCTCAGTATTCTCTAACTTGGGGAGGGATTTAAAGAAGTCCTAATTGTAGATCTAGAGATCCCTGATAGTTGCTGTAATCTCCAGGCTACCTGAACTGCAAGGATCCAGTCTCTTCCATCCAACTTTGGGACTCGTCAAACCGAACGTCACAGCCACTTTCTCCCCTTTGAAGTTCTCGCGTTAGGAAGAGGAGCTTCAGGCGAGGGGAAACCCCACCTGTGGCTGCCATTTTCTCAATTGTACCACCCAATTTGGACCTCTCTCGGATTCAGGGCAGGGGCTCGTTGTTTTTTTTTTCTCCAGAGCGAATCCAGAGGCTCCAAAAAAAAAATAAAAATGCAGAATTACTGTAGGAAAAAAAAGATCAAGAAGCTGAAAAACCGGTTAGATTCAAAACAACTGGCCATCTTGGGAAGGGTGAGGCTGGGGGGAAGTGCTTTGTAATGCGGTTGCAGTGAGGAAGATGCTGGAATTGGGGAAGTTGAGAGCGATGGATTAAATAGCAATCCAAGATTCAGAGTTATCTGTCAACACTTAGCGGAATAAGGGAAGGGACCTTGGAAGTCTTCTAGTCCAACTCTCCTGCCCAAGCAGGAAACTCTGCTGGCGAACCGTGATGGCGAACCTGTGGCATGCAAAGCCCTCTCTGTGGGCACATGCGCTGTCGCCAGCTGCTCTTCTGCTTTTTGGCACGCCAGCCAGCTGGTCTTCGTGGCCGCCGGAGCACCGGACATCTGCAAGGCTCTTGAGTTTGGGCTTCTAGCATTGCCGGGGGAGATTTTTAGTTGTGCAGAGGTGGCCAAGGACAATTAGGGAGGAGCATGGAAAGCCAAGGCTAAAACAGGCTGATGGACTGCTGCTCTGAGTCACTGTAGGGACTGACCTTGGTTCTGACTAAGCCCCAAGATGGCCTTTCCTGATCTACAGGTGGTCCTCGACTTACGACCACAAGGGAGCCCCACATTTCTGCTGCCGAGTGAGACGCGCGTTGGGTTTTTGCTCCGTTTCACCACTTTTCTTGCCGCCGCGGTTAAGGGAGTCGCCGCAGGTGTTAAGGTAGTCACACGGCTGTTAAGCGAATCTGGCTTCCCCGTTGACTTGGCTGGTCAGAAGGGTCGCAAAAGGGGATCGCGTGACCCTGCGACCATCGTAAAGATGAGTCCGTTGCCAAGTTTCTGAATTTCGATCATGTGACCGTGGGGGGGGACGCTGAAACGGTCGTTCAGTGTGAAAAACGGTCCTAAGTCACTTTTCCCAGTGCCATTGTAACTTCGAACGGTCACGAAATGAATTGTCGTAAGTCGAGGACTACTTATACTATCTCCAGATGTTTTCAGATGGGGCTTACACTCAGCATTCCTAGCGCGCCTGGCCAAATTCTCGAGATGTATAACCCAACATATCCAGAAAGTTAGAAATGGCTGGTAGAAAGCAGTGAGGGGAGAAAGGACAGATAGAGAGAAACCAAGCGAGAGAGAGAGAGAGATTTTGAATGAAGGACAAAATGACCACTGCGGTCTCAATGAAAAGGGATTCTTTCGCCATCTCTCCCCCCCCCCACCTTCCCACTCGGAAAATAATAATGCAATGCATAAATGAGAATTGGCAGAGAAAAATGCCAAGGGCACCCATTGAAATCAAAGGCCCCATGGAAAGGGAAGACTGTCGTACAGTTTCCAGCCAAGTTTTTGGGGCAAATGAGGACCGCTCATTTCTACAGGAAATGGGTACCACAAAGGTCGTTTCCAGGCAGACGTGGGTTGAAGGCCCCTGTCAGCCTTCCCACGTGTCCACGGATGGTGGCATCTAACCAGCTTGCAAAAAAAGGTGGCTCTAAAATAATCAGCGCTCCCTTGACAAATTAAATCCAATTAAGGTGTCATTTAAAAACACACAGCCTGTGGGAGGAGGAAGAGGGAACACCCTTGGGTGAATACAAGGCTTTTCAAAACCCTCCCTTAAATTTCAAGTCAGTGGAATTAAGTAGCTGAGTGGAGACTGAGAGGCAATAAAATCTGGGTTGGGAAGGAAACTTTTCCCCTGAGAATTGCCTTCGTCACAAGGCTTCCCTGACAGGCTGATATTCCCAAATAGTGACAACTGTTCTGGGGAGGAGAGGAAAAACAACCACCTCCACAAAAATGTTAAGCACCGTTTGAAAAATTTAAAGTGACTTGGAAGGGAAGAGAGGGAAAAAAACCCACAAAAATTCAACTGATGGGGGGGATATAATGGGAAAACAAGCATTTGGGCCCCATCTGCTCCTCAGGGGAGGGGGGTGCGCCTCTGTCTCCCTCGATCACAATTGCCCACGTTCAGAAAATGAGGAGAGGTCCAAAGGCAGCTTTAGCGGACGCCTACATCGATTTCCCCTCTTCAATTTGCAATGCTTTGTGTATGACTAGGACAGGAGCCTCCAAACTTGGCAATTTTAAGACTTGTGGACTTCGACATCCGGAATTCTCCAGCGAGCTGGGGAATTCTGGGCGTTGAAAGTCCACAAGTCTTAAAGTTACCAAGTTTGGAGACCCCTGGTAGGACTCCAATGGGCTCCTGGTAGCTTATAATATTCCTTCTGCAATTTTTTTCCAAAGGCAATTGGGCTTTTCTTGTTTTGTTTTTTTTCTTTGAAAACATTTCCCTTGTCATCTAAGAAGCTTCTTCCATTCTAACTGGTGGGGAATGGAAGGGTGTATGTATGTATGTATGTATGTATGTATGTATGTATGTATGTATGTATGTATGTATTTTTCTCTCAGCCAGGTTTTTTCCTACGTAAATCAAGATCTTTATACAGCCATAACTCAGTGAAATCCCATTCACTAGTTTCTAGGCTTTTTCAGACATCAAACCAGCATTTTGCTGTCTATTGGGAGACTAAAGTCTTAGTCTATCTTAGTCTCCCTTTAGTCTCCCTACGTTTAGTCTCCCTCCCTATGTTTTTCTTTTAGCCAGGTTTCTCCTACGTAACCAAGATTTTTCTTTCTACGTCCCTAGCTCAGTGGAGTCACATCCACTCGATTCTGGGCTTTTTTTCCCCAGAATTTGGAAATATATATATATTTCCAAAGGAGGAAAAAAAAACCCAAGAAAGTTCAGTTGCCTTTTCGAAAAAAAACACCTTTGGGACAAGCATAACCTGAACCGGGAGGGTCTCTAAACTTGGCCACTTTCAGACTTGTGGACTTCAACTCCCAGAATTCCTCTGGCTGGGGGATTCTGGGAATTGAAGTCCATCCATCTTAAAAGCGGCCAAGGTTTGAGAAATACCGCTGTAAAAAAGACAGGTATCCATTCACCGCCTTGCCAAGCCAATGATTCGGTTTTCAAGATGTAAGCAGCCCTCACCCCCACCCCCCAAAATAATGTGGGTGAAGAAGATGAAGGAATCCAGGGAAGTTCTATCAGGAAGAAGAGGAGGCTGGGTTGTTTTAAACACCCTTGGTGAGGAAAACACACAAACAAGCTGAGAGGAGGAGGATGGAGAAGAAATGGCTGCAGGCTAACTAATATTTATCCGCTAAGCATCGCTTTGCATAATCAAGGCCTGGGACCTAAGGTGCTGCTCTCACCTCCTGCGAAGTGTAATTTTATTAAGTGCTTAAACTCCGTACCCGGCACTTCACAAACAGAGATAATGTGAGCAGGCTCTTGGGGAGCTGGCGTTTAGCACAAGGCAAAGTCGAAATAAAATAAAATAAAATAAAATCTAAAAAAAACCCCTCCAACCCATGCTTCCCCTCCCCCCTCCAAAAATGCCTCTTCCTCTCTCTCATTAATTCAGGTGATTTGACAAGGTGCTGGTATACGCCGGTGTTGGCCGTGGCAAGCGATTTTGCAGCTCGGCTTGTAAAGTTTGCATTTTTATTTATTTTTGTTTTGAAAACAGCAAGCTAGAGAAAAAAAAGCCCCGGGGGCATCCAGAGGAATGAAAACATGCCTTTTGTGCCCAACCTTCAGGGATAGCTGCATTTGAACCAAGATCAAGTTTTTTTACCAACCAATTATTTTTTTTATTAGGGCTACTACCGCTCTCAGCATCTGTTGGCTAAGTTAGCTGGAGCTGAAAGGAGTCTGATTGGGAGGGCGTCACAGACCTGGATCAGGCAAAACATCCAATGGTTCCTTATTTCCCGGAGCAAGATACAGGTAGTCCTTAACTTACAACCCATTCGTTTAGTGACCGAAGTTACAACGGCACTAAAAGAAAAGAAAAAAGTGACTTAGGACCATTTTCCACCTTTACGACTGTCGCCCGTCACGTGATCCAAATTCAACCACTTGGCAAACAACTGGCTCGTAGTTATGACGGTTGCAGTGTCTCCGGGGGGGGGAAGGTCACGTGATCCCTTTTTGTGACTTTCTGACAAGCCAAGTCAAATGGGGGAAGCCCGATTCACTTAAGGACGCTTAAATTAACACCTGCAGCGATTCCCTTAACAACTGTGGCAAGAAAGGTCGTAAAATGGGCGGGGGGGGAGGAAACTCGCCGAACGACTGTCTTGCTTAGCGACAGAAATGTTGGGCTTAGTTGTGGTCATAAGTCGAGGACTGCCTGCACCCTTGACGTGAGGAACGAACAGGTTCCCCACAAACTTTGATTTAGAGAAGAGAAACTGAGGCAGGGGTACCCAGCGGAGTTGGGAAGACACAGAGAGGGAGGCAGGAAATCCAAAGGAGAGGGTGAGCGGGATGGGAGAGGGCGGGTGTCCTTATTAAAAAGCCCCCCCCACCCTTTTGCAATCTGAATATTTCAAACATCCCCAGTAACCCTGGCCGACGCTCACCAGTTTGCCCTGTCCGTCCCCATCAAAGTGAGCAGCTATTTTAGGCTTCCTGCTGGCTTATAGTGGGAAAAGAAAATGAGAAAACAATGGACTCCCTTTTCCACCTGCTTGTCCAAGATAACATTTTTGGGAAGAGACAAAGCTGGAAAAATGCCTCCCGTTTCGCCTCCCACGTCTTCTTTTCCATTCGGACTTCTGCGCCCGAACAATTCGTTTCCCTTTCTTCCACCTTCTTGGCCCGTACCCCAAACTCCATTCTGCAAGTTTTAATCGGGGGGTCATAAAATGCACTCTTCCCCCCCCCACACAATGTCACTCCACCCCACGGACTGTCGATGCTCCAAAACCGTCTGTCCATCCATCAAACGTCCATCCACACACACAGAGAGAGAGAGATATGGCGATTCCAATAATGTGATCCCTGATGGCTGGTGACGAGCTAGCTTGTGATGGATGACTTGCCAATTAAAATAATAATTTAGGTCAGTCCGGTTTGTTGCTCTCCTCCCAAATGCCCTCTGAGGGCCGGGGATTATGGAAACTAGACTCCAGGGCCACAGGTTGAGGAAGTCCGCCCCAGCCTCTGATGTGTTTCTGTTCGCTCCTTGGCAAGGGTCTTATCGGTACTCGACAGGCAGGCTAAAATGTCTTTGTTCAAATGGGGTTTCAGTCCTGCGGCGTCAGCCTTTGGCACGGGATGGACGGTCTGCTTGACAAATGTCCTTTTTTTAAAAAATAAAAAAAAAATGTCACCTTTGGCTTTTCCAGCACATCCTTCTTGGCAAGCATTCGGCCTACCTCTCCACAGAAAAGAGAATCCAGGAGCTGTTTGCAACGGTTCAATTTCTTCTTTTTTTTTAAGGCTCAGGAGAAGCACAAAAGGTGGCATTTGCTGATCAGGGAAACGCAGAAGGGCGACGTCTGAAAATAGCAAGGGCTGCGACACGCAGGACTAGAAACTTGTCTCGAAAAAGGTGCAGAGATACACAGGAACGCTTCTGTGAGTCTCCGATCCTTGTAACCAAGCGTGACAGGTAGAGAAATTCGGTCTTGCCGCCCTATAACGTTCCATTAGGATGGTTGAGTTTTAATTTGGCCAGGAGTGGGTGAACTACAATTCCCAGCATCCCAGCATCCTTCTCTATGGGCCTTCCTTGCTGGATTTATTGGAAGTGGCCAACCGTGTTCACATCTGCAAGGACACCAGCTTCCCCTGAATGTCCAAAGCAGACTTCTAGCCCTTTCTCAACCTTGGGAACTTTTAAGATGGGTGGGCCAACTCCCAGAATTCCCCAGACTGGGGAATTCTGGGAGTTGAAATCCACTGATCTTAAAAGTTCCCAAGATGGTGAAACGCTGGATTCCTGTCTCGTAACGCTGATAAGATGTGGTAGACCAGCCCTTCCACTTAGCCTGTGATCATCTATCTTTTGAAAATGGATTTGGCCTGGTTTGAGCAGTCAATCTCTCCCCATATTCATCAGGTTCAGAAGGTCCAAGCCTTCCTCACTGTCTCCATAGCAGGTCCTCCCCCAGGGCACTCCTGGATATTGAGAAGGAGGGACTCAAAGGTCAGGCTGACTGTGTGACTCAGACCGGTAGTCCGACTGGTGCCTTTGAGGATGGAAACCATCTTCCAAGGGATCAACCATCCAGTGCCAGCAGCCAACGTGGTGGTGGCAGATGGAAGGAACCAGCGATAAGGAACAAAGAATGAAAGATGCTCTCTACAAGATAATGGTGGGGAAAGCCAAGGTTGGTGGCTTGCAGATCTTTGGCTTCTAGTTCAAAGCAACTTCTCTTGACCGCAAAGGGGCCCATCGTGGCATGGTTGATATAATCTGTCAAGTCAAAGGGTGCCCTTCCATTGGGCGGGATCTCCTTTCCTAGAGCTCCAGGGTCAGGTTGAGACAGAAAAAAAGGGGGAATGCTGAGGAACACCAACAGCTGGAGATGTTCTCCAACACAGACAGGACTAACCCAGTTTTTGTCCAAAATATCTGCACAGAACACTCCTGATTGCTGGTTGGTTGAATTCTACCCTTCTGGGAGGTATTTGACGATTGCCCGCGAGACGGTCACTCAAAGAATTCTCTGGATATGGCCTCAACTCCAAAGGGACCATCTCCATCTCCACCTTAGCTTCTTCAGCTGTCTTCTCATCCACCCTAGACAACCTAAGTGAACTGCGCACAGCCCTGCTGCGTGTTCTGGTGGGTGAAAATTCAAGCGTTGCCCAACCTGATGTTCCTTGGGTCATCTGAGACAACAAGTCCCAGAGTTCCAGGTTGTCCAGGAGTCCTTACCTTGGGGGAGAGATGCCTTTATTAGACCCACAGATGAACCTTCTGAAGCCAACTCATAAAGTTCCTATCGAGATGCGGCTGGTTGTGAGTTTCCCGGGAATTGGATTTACGGAAGCCAAGGCAGGTGCCCTGACTTCCAAGAAACGGAAAAAAGAGAGAGAACCATCGTTTTTTTCCCATCATCCCTGATTTGAGAACAGCGAAAGGTTTTCAGCAAAAAGTATAGACTTAGCCCCAACGAGCGGTGGAAATGGCGATAATGAGAGACTCCTGTTGAAAAGAGAGAGGACATCAGTGGCCACATGGGATTTAATCTAAAGGTTTTTTTTTTAAAAGCCTTTTGAAAAACTGTCTGGAATCACGGTTGGCCAGCATCATTTTTTTTTTTAAAAAAAAAGACAATTTGGGACATGGAAGCCTTGTCCCGCTCACCACTGCCTCTCTCTCGTTCCAGCTATTCTTGCACCAGTTCCCAAGCAGAGTCTCCATTCTGAACTCTCTACAGCCAAACTAAGGGTGTTTATTTTATTTTTCTGTTGAAAAAAAAACCCTCCTCACCCCTTCCTCTTTTCTTGACTTCAGAGAAACCAAAGTGCTCTCTTTGGCGCAACCTTTGGCCTCCTCCTCCTCCTCCTCCTCCTCTTCCTCCTCCTCGTTTTAGGTGCCTTGAAAATTTTCAAATGTTTAAAAAAAAAATATGAATGTCTCGCAAATTCTCTTAGTCCTTTTTTTCCTCTCCTCCGTTTTTCATAGAAAAACAAAAAAAAAAGTACAAGTTTAAAAAATTAATTATTAAAAATAAAGAAACAAAAAAAAAGCAAAGAGTTTTTCCTTATTTGGCGGGGTGGGGGTAGGGGGAATAAAATGGGGAAAAGTTTAATTTTGACAGCCAGTTTCATGATAGGACTAGGCACAAACTCAGGTGGCCTTCTGCTGGGAATTGGAAGTACCCAAATTTTGCTAGATTCATCCGTCATTATTTTAGACGGGTCACATTAAAACAAGCCCGTCCATCAAGATTTGTTATGTAAGCCATGATTGGTTGGGATGACACAGTACACTAAGCCACAAACCTGAATCTGTAAATCATGGTGCCTTGGTTCATACTTGATTTCGGCTGTGTGGACTTTGAAATCCCAGAATTCCATTACCAGCTTGACCATTGATAAGTATTCCGGAGATTGAAGGCCACACGCCAGGAAATGGCCAAGATTGGGAAATGCTGTTTTCTAACCATGAATGATTAAAAGTTGGTTGACTGCATTAACGCAACACATTGCGCAATAAATATTGGAACCACAATACCTGGGTTTGTAATAATAATAGTAATAATAATAATAATAATAATAATAATAATAATAATAATAATTTTATTGTCATTGTACATGTATACACAGTATACCCATACAATGAAATTCACTTAACACCCAAAGACCAGGTCCAACACACATAACAATCCCCAAACACACTCCCACCCACCACAAATTCCCCACCCCTAAACCACCCAAACATCCACACAACTGACCAAGTAATGCTGTCCAACAGCTCATCAATGGTGGCCCTTTACTTCATGGTTGAGTGCAATTATAGCTCTGGGATAAAAACTATTCAGAAGACATGTGGTTCCGAGTTTGAATTGTTCTGTATCTTCTGCCAGAAGGCAACAGTCCAAAAAGATTGTAAGCAGGATGGGAAGAGTCCCTGAGAATGTTATGCAACTTTCTCAAACAGCAAGATGCGAAGATGTCATCCAGGGCTGGTAGCTGGAGCCCGATGATATTCTGGGCAGTTTTAATAATTCTCTGTAGAGCTTTTTTGTCCGCTACAGAGCTGCCACCTTAATACCACCTTAATACCATTATTTAACCATGGCTTTCTGAGTAAATGCACACAGTATGCTAAATTGAGCTGGGGTGACCCTTCTGGACATCTATCTTCCTGAAATGCTGAACTATGATTCCTAACCAGGATTGTTACAATGATTGCTTCTTTTAACAGATTCATGTGAAATTATAGATCCCTGCAGAGGGAAGTCTAGCACCTCAGCAAGAAGCAGAAAAATTCTACCCCTGGTTCTTTTCCATGTCTCTTTAAACTCCGATCCTAGTCACCGGCAAGCCTCACGCTCCAATTATTTTACCGTAATTTGGGCCGAGTCCCCATTTTAAAGAGGTTGGGGCAGTGGATCTCAAGCTGAATTTTTAAAAAAGATCGTGACAGAGGCGAGATTTGAACCAGGACCTCCAGCCATCAGGCCCCGGAGGAGGAGACAAAACTCAAGACTTCTCTGGGTTACTCAAGCCTGCCTCCTGGACTGTAATATCCCCCCCGGGGGGGAAATTATTTCCTGTCACTTTATAATGGTGGTTTCTGCTAAATTTAACATAAAACTCGAGTTCATTACTATGGCATTAGATAGGCTCCAGGATTTTGCCCGCAGGTTAATGGATTTCTCCTGGGGATGAAAGCGCCATTTTTCAGCGGGAAGCCACGACAAGCAGGGCAAAGGGTGATGCCACTCCTGGGGAGATGGAGGTCTTTGGGAGGGGGGAGGGGGGACTCTGGGTCTCTCTCAGCCTGCAAGGACGGTTGGGGTGGAGGCACAAGCCGACAAGAAGACAACAGCAAAACAAGAATCGTCCGTATCCTCTGGAGCATGCTAAGGCTTCCTTTTTTTAAAAAAAAAAAAAATTCTCCTTGCTATCCAAGCTGCTTGTGGGCTGGTTTATGGAAAGCATGATGACATCGCTTTATATTTAAACAATGCAAAACCATTAATTGGAAAGGATGCAGTAAGGAAAGGGGAAATGTCGATAGTTTAGACACAAAAGGTCTGGATGAAAAACTAGGGTCTTCGGAGGGGCTCCTAAAAGACACCGCTGCCTCTCAAATTCCTGGCACAAAACTTGCAGAGTTGTCCCCCCCGCCCCAAAAAAAACAGCCAGAGTTAACCATCGAGTAACCTGGTCAGTTTCAGTACACATAGCAAGTCCAGTTCTGAAATGACCCCTTCCAGTTTCCTGTGGTTGAGGGTCCTAAAAGGCAAAAGGTAAAGGTTCCCCTCGCACATATGTGCTAGTCATTCCTGGCTCTAGGGGGCGGTGCTCATCTCCATTTCAAAGCCGAAGAGCCAGCGCTGTCCGAAGATGTCTCCGTGGTCATGTGACCGGCATGACTCAACGCCAAAGGCGCACGGAACGCTGTTACCTTCCCACCAAAGGGGGTCCCTGTTTCTCTACTTGCATTTTTTTACCTGCTTTCGAACTGCTAGGTTGGCAGAAGCTGGGACAAGTCACGGGAGCTCACCCCGTTACATGGCACTAGGGATCCGAACTGCTGAACTGCCGGCCTTTTCGATCGACAAACTCAGCGTCTTAGCCACTGAGCCATCTAGCATGTCAAAAAAAATGATAATATAGGCACGACTTTTGAAGGGTCACCTTGAAACCACCACCCCCCAAGGTTTGGGAAGCAGCCCATAGAGATTTGAGGTTTCAGTTTGGACATCAGTGCCAGGGTTGATTGACACCCCAACCGAAACCAATTTTGTCACTTCTTAGAGCAATATGAGAAGTTGGAGAATTTGGGATGGATGGGGAGAAGCACAGAATCCTCCCTCCAACCCCAAAACGAACACTATACATGCGTGCACATAAATAGTTGAGACTCTGAAACCAACTCCCAGCTTTTGAATCCTCCTTATTTTGCTACCTGGGGTGAAAGAAGTGTGTTACCAAAATAATTCGTCGAACACAACCTGCGTCTCAGCAAAAGTGTGTTATGCAACAGCCGAGTTAGTAGGCGTGTTTGACCACATGCACATACCTCATGCAACAACGCAGCTTGTTCGAAGCCCAATGCAACGTTGCAGCTTGTTCTAATGCCCAATGCAACGTTGCAGCTTGTTCTAACACCCAATGCAGCATTGCAGCTTGTTCTAACGCCCAATGCAACATTCCATTTTGTTTTAACGCCCAATGCAATGTTGCAGCTTGTTCTAACGCCCAATGCAACACTGCATCCTGTTTTAACACCCAATGCAACACTGCATCGTCTTTTAACGCCCAATGCAACACTGCATCGTCTTTTAACGCCCAATGCAACATTCCATCATGTTTTAACGCCCAATGCAACATTCCATTGTGTTTTAACACCCAATGCAACATTGCAGCTTGTTCTAATGCCCAATGCAACATTGCAGCTTGTTCTAAAGCCTCATGTAGCATTGCAGTTTAACACCAAACGCATCATTGCACCTTGTTTTCACGCCAGGCCAAATCCTGGCCAACTCCCCCCCCAAATCCATCAAAACCTCAGTCTCTCTTTTCTTCCGTCTTTTTACCGTTTTTTTTCCCCCTTGCCTGAGGGCATCTTGCCATTTGCTTTTTATAAACGCCGCTTTTATTTCTTCTCTAAGCCCACATTTATTGACCTACATCAACCCTTCCAAGGGTTGGGAGGGAGGGATCAGGCGCCTTCTCCTTTATTTTTAAATCTTAAAAATAAAACCCAAGGACGGAAAATTGGGGGTCGAGGAGGAGAGTGAGCGAGGGAGGGAGGGAGGTAGAAAAGATGGATATTAATTTGGGAAGAGGTCAAGAATAGGCAAGAAGGAAAATGTACCGATTGAGTGTGTGTGTGTGTGCACTGGATTTAGAGAATACACACACACACACAAAAAAAAACATGCCTTCCTGAGTTAAGGTTTGGACTTCTGATTTAACAAGAGAAGGAAAGGCAGTCAGGAGGGCCTGGCTCTATTAATAACCCAGAATGCCAGCTCCGAGAGAAGACAGACTCATCACACACCGAGGCACAGCTGGAAAAAAAAAATGCTCCTGGGCCTCCCACGGCCCCCAAATGGATGGCAAAGCGCATCTTCTTAACAGCCTAATTCGTGCTCTGCTCAGGGAGCAGAAAACATCGGTAGTTAACCGATGCTGCTAAAACATCTGACGGCCTGACCCAGATGGAGGCAGGCAGAGGCAGAGGCTGGGAGTAAGACGGAAAGGTGAGATTGTGTCCTCTGGCAACCGGGGGGGTGGGGGGATGGGGTGGGGGGGGTGTTTCTCAACCTTGGGAACTTGAAGAGGGGTGGACGGACTACAACTCCCAGCTGGCTGGGGAATTCTGGGAGTGAAAAGTGTCAGAATAAAGCTGGAAGCAGAGGTGGTATTCAGCCGGTTCGGACCGGTTCACCGGAACCGGTTGCAGAAATCGCGAGCGAGTGTGCCCATATACGACGAACCGGTAGTAACATAATGCGAAACTCACCGCTGGCTGGAAGGGACCTTGGAGGTCTGCTAGTCCAACCTCCTGCTCAAAGCAGGAGAAATCCTTATACCAGTAAACTTTTTGCCGTCCCGTGCCAAAAGCGGGGGTCATACGTGCGCGTGCCCATACCCATAATTCAATGCGCTCCGCTCCCCTCACATGCATGCGTGATCCCTTGCGCGACCCCTGCTTTTGGCACACAATGGCCCAGTGGACCCGTTTTTTCGCCCTCCCAAGCTCCAGAGGCTTCCTTGGAGCCTGGGGAGGGCGAAAACTGCCTTCCCCACCCCTCCCAAAGGCCTTCCGGAGGCCGGAAACGGCTCATTTTCTGACTCCCGGTGGGACTGGAAGACCCGAAAATCAGCTGGCCGGCACACCCATGCACGCTGGAGCTGAGGTAGAGCAACGCTCGTGTGATCACAGATTTGGCTCCATGTGCCACCTGTGGGTTCGCCATCACGGTACTATACTATTTCTAACAAATGACAGTCCAATTTTTCTTAAAATCCTCCAGGGATTTTTTGTAGAAAAAAAAATGCTTTTAAAAGTTAAAAATAAAAGTTGGCCACACCCACCCAGTCACATTACTCCCACCACCACCAAGCCACGCCCACGCAACAGGTAGTAACAAATTTTACATTTCACCACTGGGTATAAGCCATAGTATCCACTGGATATAAGCCATAGATCTCTACGGGGTGAAGAGGAGTCCCTGTATATTTAAATCGCCTCTGGTCTCCCACTTTCTTTTTAAAAAATGCCCAAATCCTGGCTTCCTTTCAGACCCCTGCTAAAATATGAAGAGTGCACAGCCTACAAACCAGCCCGAACTCCATGGAGGACACCAGCCATATGTCGAGCATATGGCTGAGCATTCAGCACAGATCAAGGGTGAAGTTTATGTGCCGCTTCGGCCAGCGCTGCGCCAAATTTGCCAAAAAGGTGACAGATTTTCAAAATAGCAAAGTGTTTCTTAAAAGGGAGAGGGCTTACATGGAGCTGTTTCGCTTTAAAAAAAAAGAAAAAGAAAGTCACGATCAATCCTAAAAGCCCAAACACTGGAAACATGAAACAGATCAACCAGAACCAGAGATTTTCATCGTTTTAAATCAAGAGCACCTAATAAAATAACACATCGTGCCATGTCTGGTGGGGAAATCTGGGAGCTGAAGTCCACAGATTTTAAAGCTGGGGAATTCTGGGGGTTGAAGTCCATCCATCTTAAAGCATGCTAGCTGGGGAATTCTGGGAGTTGAGGTCCACATATCTTAAAAGCACAGCTGGCTAGGGAAACCAGGAAGCAATTTTCTCAGGGTGTTCCGACTTTCCAAACATCTGCATCTTTGGCTGAGAAGCCCAGAAGATTCGCACCCACCCACCCATTGCTCCCAAGCAGGATGAATTCTAGTCAAATCTATCTGGAGCTCAGAATAGAATAACAGAGTTGGAAGGGACCTTGGAGGTCTTCTAGTGAACCCTCTGCTTAGGCAGGAAACCCTACACCCACTTCAGACAAATGGTTATCCAACATCTTCTTCAAAACTTCCAGTGTTGGAGCATCCACAACTTCTGGAGGTAAGTTCTGGGCCTGGTGGCTCAGCAGACTGATAGCATTGTGATTAACACCAGCTGTCTGCAATTTACTGCTGGTTCGAATCTCTCCAAGGCTCAAGGTTGACTCAGCCTTCCATCCTTTCTAAGGTAGGTTAAATGAGGACCCAGTTTGTGGGGGCAATAAGCTGACTTTGTATAAATATACAAAAGGATGAAGGCTATTGCTTAGCGCATTGTAAGCCGCCCTGAGTCTCCGGAGAAGGGCGGCATATAAATCAAATTAAAAAAAAAAAAAGTTGTTCCAATGATTGTTTTGTTTGTTTTATTGTTTGTTTTATTAAATTTATATACCACCCTACTCCCGAAGGACTCAGGGCGGTGAACAGGCACAAAATAAAATACATAAATACAAAAGTTAGAAACATAATTAAAACCAAATTAAATAATTTAGCCCAAGACAATTAAAAATCCCAATAATTTAAAACAAATTAAAATTTCAATTTAAAAATTTAAAAGAAAGGGGAGAAAAATTGATTGTTCTAACAGTCAGGAAATTTCTCCTTAGTTCTAATTTTCTTCTCTCCTTGATTAGTTCCACCCATTGCTTCTTGTCCTATGTTGAGGTGCTTTGGAGAATAGCTTGACTCCCTCTTCTTTGTGGCAGCCCCTGAGATATTGGAACACTGCTATCCTGTCTCCCCTAGTCCTTCTTTTCATTAAACTAGACATATCACATCTGGAGGGGGACAATTCCTGTGCCCTTGCCTTAACACCTCCCCCCCAATTGGCGATACTGGCATCGTCGCACTGTCTCTTTATGGCCAGGAGGCTGCCTGCGGTGGGCAAAGGCAGCTACAGCCACCAGCTGCAAATCAAGACTTGCTAAGTGGGGTTCGCACCCTGCTAAAACAGCTGTCAGGCGTGGCTCCGTTTAGCACTGCCAGAGCAGGCCTGACACATTTGCTGGCAGCCCAGGGCAGGGATAGTGAGGGATCCCCGCTGCTCTTTGCATATGGTGCCTGCCTCGGACGATATCCGGCATAAGGAAGCTTATTGGTTTAAAAAAAAAAAAAAGGGAGTGGGGGGAAAAGCAGCTGGAAAAAAAAGGCCTTCCCTCAATTGTGGGCCTGGCTAGTCTAGTGAAGAGGAGGACCAGGGGAGACAGGAGAGCATCTTCCAATATTTGAGGGGTTGCCCCAGAGAGGAGGAAGGGGGTCGAGCTATTTTCCAAAGCACCTGAAGGCCAGACAAGGAACAATGGATGGAAACTGACCAAGGAGAGATTCAACCTGGAAATAAGGAGACATTTTCTGACAGTGAGAACAATCAACCCATGGAAGAGAAGTTGCCTTTGGAAGTTGTGGGAGCTTCATCCCTGGAGGCTTTCAAGAAGAGACTGGAGTGCCATCGGTCAGAAATGGTGTAGGCAGGGTCTCCTGCTTGGGCAAGGGGTTGGACTAGATGACCTACAAGGTCCCTTCCAACTCTGTTATTCTAGATGCAGGCAGATCCTCTATGCCCTCCCTCCTGCCAAGACCCCTCCCTGCAAAGCTGCTCTGCAAAGCATCTTAAGCTTCGTCTCTGTTAGCAGGAGGAAAATTGCCTTGGACAAAACCACTGCGGAATTCACTCTCGCGGCCAAAACGCGGGCACACAGGCCCACAGGCCATTAATCAAACTTGGCTCTGCAGCCGAGCAAAGGGGGGGACATGCTCCGAATTTGGTTTGGATGCCAGAAGAGGGAAGATGAGTTCTAACACAAAGGGGTACCCGCCTTGCCATAATTACAAGGGGCCAGGCATTCATTCATTCATTCATTCATTCATTCATTCATTCATTCATTCATTCATTCAGTGTTTCCCCGAAAATAAGACCCTGTCTTATATTTTTTGAACCCCGAAATAAGGGCTTAGTCTTATTTTCGGGGAGGTCTTATTATTTTGGGGCGCGTGGAGCAAGACGGGGCTCCTCTTGCCATCTTACCTGATTTCCAGCTCTGCATTTAAATATTTTGGGGGAGAGGCTTATTTTAGCGCATGCACTCAAAAGCCTGATTGGGCTTATTATCAGTGGATGTCTTATTTTATATATATATATATATATAAAACAAACTATTCTAAAAATACGAGTTTCAGGTATATTAGTAAAAAAAGAAACAGACATACTGCGAACTCCAAAACTTAAGATTTTAAAGTTTTAAAAGAATTAAAATTTTATTTTACTAAGCTTTCATCAGCCCCATCTGCTGACATTGTCAGAGTATTAAACTACCATTACAGAGATCTCTGCCTATTATACTATATATATATATATATATATATATATATATATATATATATATATATATATATATATATATTGCATACAAATAATACAAACATAATACATATAATTCTAAATACGATAGATAGATAGATAGATAGATAGATATAAAAATACAAATATTACAGTTCACACACACACAAACGGAGTCCTTTTTTATTATTATTATTATAACCCGGGCATTCATGGTAAGAAGGGGAGCAAAATTAAGGTTAAACCGTGGAAAAGTAGAGAAAAAAACTTCCCCAAGCTGGCTGAATATATTTCTTTGGCCCCTTGGGCGAGGTGTTGGTACACATCGATTAATCTTGTGCGAATTACTGGGCTCAACGCTATTAGTGTTAGGGTGGGTATATATATATATATATATATTTACTGTATGCGACTGTATTGGATTTTGATTAGGGGGTGCGTGTTTAAACTGCTGTTGTGTGTTGTTAGGTGCCCAGAGCCACTTGGCGAACAGGCAGTCGTATAAACTGAAGAGATAAAGATAAATAAAACAGGTTACACAAAGCTTCCAAACGGATGGGATTTTTTGGGAGGGGGGAAAAAAAAGAAGCAGTCCTGCTTTTTAAAAGTCTTCCAATATCTGCTTGAAATCTTTCCACAAACCCGATCAGGTGTCATTGCATTCTCTGGGGGAACTAAATGGATAAATACAAGGAAACACCAGATTTTGAGGCTCCAGTCCAGCTACGATCAGAAGATTCTTATTTATCGGCTACGTTTCCAGGCTGGCCAACGAAGCCAGTCCCCCTAGGCAGTGTACTAATCCTATAAAAATATAATGCAAAATAAACTAAGCATTCAAAGGGACGAGCGGATTCAGAGTACAGCTGCTCCCGAATCAGCTGCCCAATTGTAAAGGGAGGAGAAAACCCCCCAATTATGACATTATACATTATCCTGCATTATTACAGGAGCCTTGTTGGTTATCCATATTTTTCTGGGTGCAATTCAAGGAACTGGTTATTTACCTACCAACCAAGTCCCGTTATCAGTCAGGTTCTGGGCACCTTAAGATCATCTATTCTGTGTACTGGTAGTCCTCAACTTACAACCATTCGTTTATTGGCCAACAACAAGAGGAAAAAAGGGACTTTCGTCGTAACTTACGACCTGTGCAGCATCCCCCAGGGTCACGTGATCAAAATTCAGGGCACTTTGGGAAGTGACTCATAGTTGTGACGGTCGCAGTCATGTCAAGGGGTCACATGATCTCCTTTTGGGAGATCTTCTGACAAGCAAAGTCCACGGAGAAGCCAGATTCACTCAACAACCGTGTGACTTAACAGCTGCAGCGGTTCACTTAACAACGGTGGCGAGAAAGGACGTACAATGGGGCAAAACTCACTTATGAGCTGCGGTGGCGCAGTGGTTACAATGCAGTACTGCAGGCTACGTCTGCTGATCACCGGCTGCCAGCAGTTTGGCAGATCGAATCTCACCAGGCTCAAGGTTGACTCAGTCTCCCGTTCTTCCGAGGTGGGTAAAATGAGGACCCGGATTGTTGGGGGCAAGAGGCCGACTCTGTAAACCACTTAGAGAGGGCTGTAAAAGCACCGTGCAGTGGGATATAAGTCTAAGTGCTATTGGTATTGCCCGCCCTTCCTTCCTTCCTTCCTTCCTTCCTTCCTTCCTTCCTTCCTTCCTTCCTTCCTTCCCTCCCTCCCAGTGGCTAGAATGCAGCATTGCAGGCTAACTCACTGCTCACTGTCAGGAGTTCGATCCTACCTGGCTCAAGGTTGACTCACGTCCTTCTGAGGTCGGTAAAATGAGGACCCAGATTGTTGGGGAGCAAGAGACTGACTCGTAAACCGCTTAGAGAGGGCTGTAAAGCACTATGAAGCGGTATATAAATCTAAGTGCTATTGCTATTAACAAATGTCTCACTTAACAACATAAATTTTGGGCTCAATTGTGGTCACAAGTCCAGGACCACCTGAGCAATCTATTGTTCAGATGCTAATCTTCTCCACCATGGCCTCTAAAATATACTGCCCGGCCCCCAGCTAGAGCAAATGCAATAAATAAAATAAACAAAGGGCTAAAAATGAAAGACAGAAAAAACTAGGAGAAGAAACATCGATGGTAAGAGAGGAAAAGGGCTGGACGGTACAAGCTACACCAGAGAAATCTTGCCAACTACTGTACAATGTGGTAGCTAAAAGGTAAAGGTTCCCCTCGCACATACGTGCCAGTCATTCCCGACTCTAGGGGTCGGTGCTCATCTCCATTTCAAAGCCGAAGAGCCAGCACTGTCCGAAGACGTCTCCGTGGTCATGTGGCCGGCATGACTCAATGCCAAAGGCACACGGAAAACGCTGTTCCCTTCCCACCAAAGGTGGTCCCTGTTTTTCTACTTGCATTTTTTTTTTAACGTGCTTTCAAACTGCTACCTTGGCAGAAGCTGGGACAAGTCACGGGAGCTCACCCTGTTACGCTGCACTTGGGATTCGAACCGTTGAGCTGCCGACCTTTTGATCGACAAGCTCAGCGTCTTAGCCACCGAGCCACCGCGTCCCCTAATGAGGTAGCTAGCTATCTCAAAAAACCATAATAGATTTGGGCAGCCCAGAAAGAGGGTTATCAGCAGATATTCACTTAATGCGCGACTGCTGCATTTTTCATTGCCATCGGTCGGATTTTTCTGCCCCAGGGGTCAAAATAATTCCTCTCGCCTTAGGGAACAGCAGGCCTTGATTCAGGGGAGCGAGGCTATCACTTATTTCTTTGCCTCAGGGAAGCCCCCCCAAAACACCCAGCGAGGAACAAGAGGGAGACATTAAGTTAAATTCACATCAGAGACATTCCTTGTGGGGGAAAAAAAGTGTGTGGAATGAGCCTGGGGGGCCGAGGAGTTAATATGCTGGTATAGCTAAAGCTTCCACCAGGCCTCCAGGTTGCCTGTGGCCCCCCAGATACATGACTTGGAGGTCCCCAGAAATCTTGCAAAATTATATTTATTTATTAAGAAGATTTATAGGACTGCCCAGCTCACTCACGGTGATTCCTTCCCTCCTTCCTTCCGGTTTCCTTCCTTCCTTCCTTCCTTCCTTCCTTCCTTCCTTCCTTTCCTTCCTTCCTTCCTTCCTCTTCCTAGTGGTTAGAATGCAGCATTGCAGGCTAACTCTGCCCACTGCCAGAAGTTCGATCTTGACTGGCTCAAGGTTGACTCAGCCTTCTGTCCTTCCGAGGTGGGTAAAATGAGGACCCAGATTGTTGGGGAGCAAGAGGCTGACTCTGTAAACCGCTTAGAGAGGGCTGTAAAGCACTGTGAAGCGGTATATAAGTCTATATTATACACTTATAGCAATACTATTGCTATTGACATGACCTTGGTAACTGCATGGTCGTCGAGTGACAATCCCCAGGGGGAGAGGCTTCTCTGTGGGGGCACCTGCCCTCTGGAACGAGTTACCCCCAGGAATACGACTGATCCCGGACCGCCGTACTTTCCGCCGAGCATTGAAGACTTTCTTATTCCAGCAAGCCGGGCTGGCTTAAAATTTTAATGGGCTCTTTTATGGGTAAAGGGTTTTAAAAAATTTAGGGAAGCCAAACTGATTTAATTCTGTTTTAATTTATTTTAATTTTTCTATTGTATGTATTTTAATTTTGGCTGTTCACCGCCGAGTCCTTCGGGAGAAGGGCGGTATACAAATTTAATAAAACATAAACATAAACAATACTTCCAAATCCCCATTAGCAGGGCCTGCCCTCCTCCATCTCCCCCAAAACCTGCCTTGCAAGGGTTGCTTAATGCACTTCCAACCTCCCTGTGAAATATCGCCTGGCAGCAACCATAAAAGGGAGCTGAGACAAGAGCCATCTGATTGGGGAAGCGATCCCCATTTAAGCCTGGCGGACGCCTGCTGCAAATCTCTATTTTTATGGCGATTTTTATAGTCCAAAGGTGGAAAGAGACAAGAGGGGGGTGGGGAGAGGGGAAGGGAGAGGGGGAGAAAAAAGAAAGAAGGAATAACTCACACTTATTGCTCTAAAAAAGGGCCGTTTATGGCCATTGCAGAAGTTCTCTTTGAAGAAAGCTATGGGGAAGAAGGAGATAGATAGATAGATAGATAGATAGATAGATAGATAGATAGATAGATAGATAGATAGATATAATTTGTGTCCCTTTATTGCTTTTTGCAAGTAACTTAAGGTGGTGAACATCTTCCTCTTCCTATTTTCTTCACAACTATAGGTGAGTTGGGCCGAGAGAGAAGGATTGGCCCAAAATCACCCAACAGCTAAAGTGGGACTAGAACTCACTACCTCCTGGTGATTGGCTCAAAGTCACCCAGCCAGCTTTCATGCCTAAATTGGGACTAGAACTCACCGTCTCCTGCTGATTGGCCCAAAGTCTCCCAGCTGGCTTTTATGCCTAAAGTGGGACTAGAACTCACCGTCTCCTGGTGATGGGCCCAAAATCACCCATCCGGCTTTCATGCCTAAAGTGGGACTAGAACTCACCGTCTCCTGGTGATTGGCCCAAAGTTTCCCAGTTGGCTTTCATGCCTAAAGTGGGACTAGAACTCACCGTCTCCTGGTGATTGGTCCAAAGTCACCCATCCAGCTTTCATGCCTAAGGTGGGACTAGAACTCACCATCTCCTGGTGATTGGCCCAAAGTCACCCAGGCGGCTTTCATGCCTAAAGTGGGACTAGAACTTATAGTCTCCTGGTGATTGGCCCAAAGTCACCCATCCAGCTTTCATGCCTAAAGTGGGACTAGAACTCACCGTCTCCTGGTGATTGGCCCAAAGTTTCCCAGCTGGCTTTCATGCCTAAAGTGGGACTAGAACTCACCGTCTCCTGGTGATGGGCCCAAAATCACCCATCCAGCTTTCATGCCTAAAGCCGGACTAGAACTCACTGTCTCCTGGTGATTGGTCCAAAGTCACCCATCCAACTTTCATGCCTAAGGTGGGACTAGAACTCACCGTCTCCTGGTGATTGGCCCAAAGTCTCCCAGCTGGCTTTTATGCCTAAAGTGGGACTAGAACTCACCGTCTCCTGGTGATGGGCCCAAAATCACCCATCCAGCTTTCATGCCTAAAGTGGGACTAGAACTCATCGTCTCCTGGTGATTGGCCCAAAGTCTCCCAGCTGGCTTTTATGCCTAAAGTGGGACTAGAACTCACCGTCTCCTGGTGATTGGTCCAAAGTCACCCATCCAGCTTTCATGCCTAAGGTGGGACTAGAACTCACCGTCTCCTGGTGATTGGCCCAAAGTCTCCCAGCTAGCTTTTATGCCTAAAGCCGGACTAGAACTCACTGTCTCCTGGTGATTGTCCCAAAGTCACCCAGGCGGCTTTCATGCCTAAGGTGGGACTAGAACTCACCATCTCCTGCTGATTGGCCCAAAGTTACCCAGCTGGCTTTCATGCCTAAAGTGGGACTAGAACTCACCATCTCCTGGTGATTGGCCCAAAGTCACCCAGCCAGCGTTCATGCCTAAGTCTGGACTAGAACTTACGGCCTCCTGGTTTTTATCCTTAGACTAAACTGGCTATCCTAAGGCAACCGAGAGGATTTCTTTAGCCTTGGGGAAATCAACTCGAGTGCTATTCAATCTTTTGGGGACTGAACGGGAGGATGGACCTCAGCAAAAGATGGTTGGCATCTCTCCTCTTGCCTAAGATCCTCCCCCCCCCTTTTTTTTTTTTTTTTGGCTGATGCAGCAGCCGGCAAGGAAGGGGCGCATCAGAGATGTGACGTGATTTCTTCCGCAGCAGTAACAGCAGTGAAAGTCTCAAACTCTTCCTCCAAACAGTGTTCTTTTTTTTTTTTTGGCTTCTAAGAATAACTGCATTAGCTACCGGAGACCTTACTCCTCGTCTCCACGGAGTTGGCCAATTGCCTTGCCGCTTCAGCGACCGTATCGCAGGGACATCCCTGGGACGAATTCTGGAGGTTAATCAGGCCCTGCGATTAATTATGCAGTTAATTAATGTCAGGTAATTAAGCGCTATTTCATTCTGTCAGTCCTGGACCGGTGGAATTGCACCAAAAGCCATGGAGGCAGAATCGACTTCTCCGCTTTTGGGCTTTGCCTGTCGGGGGTCGGGATGGGGAATTCCGGATTTGGGTGATAGCCCCCCCCACACACACACACACACAAAATGGAAAATGGGATTGAAAAGAGGAGGTGGAGAACAAAGAGGAAATAAGTTTGAGGGGAGTACCAGTTTGGTCTGGTAATGAAGGCGCCAGGCTAGAGACCAGGGGATAGGGAGTTCTAGCCCCACTTAGGCAAGGAAATCGGCTGGGTGACCCTTGAGTTAATCACCAGGAGATGATGAGTTCTAGTCCCGCCTTAGGCATGAAAGCCAGCTGGCTGACTTTGGGGCAGTCCCTCCCTCTCAGCCGAACCTACCTCACGAGGCTGTAGTTGTGGGGAAAATAGGAGGAGGAAGGAGTATTTTGTATGATTGGCACCTTGAATAATAATAATAATAATAATAATAATAATAATAATAATAAGAAGAAGAAGAAGAAGAAGAAGAAGAAGAAGAAGAAGAAGAAGAAGTTATATATTATTATTATTATTATTATATTATTATTATTATTATTAATAATAATAATAGCAGGCAATAATAAAAACAAACAGATCTCCATGGAAATTACTGAGCAATGAGATTACAAAATTCTTTTTCAAAACCCAGATTTTTCTTTATTGTTCTACTAATCTCCTTCCTTCTTCCTTCCTTCCTTCCATCCATCCACCCATCCCTTCCCCTCTAATCCTTCCTTGCCTCCCTCCCTTCTCTCCCCTTTTCCTTCCTTCCTTTTCCTTCCCCTTTCCTCTAATCCTTCCCTCCCTTCTGTCCTTCTTTCTTTTTTCTTTTTCTTTTTCCTTTCTTTTTCTTTCTCTCCCTTTCTCCTTCCTTCCCTTTCCTTCCCCTTCCTTCTAATCCTTCCCCCCTTCTGTCCCCCTTTTCTCTTTCTTTCTTTTTCTTTCTTTTTCCTTTCTTTCTTTTTGTTCTCTCTCTCCCCCTTTCTCCTTCCTTCCTTCCTTCCTTCCATAAAGCCAATGTATTGCCATAGTTCCATTTTGCCAAATGCAGGAAAGCAGTCTTCCAGTTTTCAGCCACTATAGTTACAGGTGGCTCCATCCCAAAAGAAATCCAGGGGAAGCTGCCCACCAAATGCTCACTGCTCAGCCAATTCTGCGAATCCTGCTGACTACAGCTTTGCCAACTGACCAGCGGTAAACAAAGCAGGGTTGTTTTAGGGCGATGCGCGAGCCCCGTGGAGAAGTTCTCCTTCTAAAGAGACGTGCCGTAGCCTTTTTTTAAGTGTGAGGCCGGCTGCTGGGAAGAGGGGTCAGCACAACCAAACAAGGCCAGCCCACCCTGGGCTTCCTAAGTAGCAGCTCGGATTGTGTTGCAGCTCCACTGGCGGCTAACGTCCGCCAGCAATTGGACCGCTGGAGTGACAGATGCGTCGATTTGCGTTGACAATTTGCCACTCTAATAGCTGCCTGGAGCTTTTGCCTCCCTCATTTGGCGGGCTGATAACCGTGCCCGGCGATTGGTAATGCCAAAGTAACGCAGGCACTCAATCCATCCATCTCTCCAATAAAACACCCAGCTGGGAAAACACAACGCCAATCTTCCCACCAGCCAGTCCCCCACAGCGCCTTAACTCTGAGAGAGAGAGAGAGAGGCAGGGAGAGAGAGAAGAGGGAGAGGAGAGGAGAGGAGAGGAGAGGAGAGGAGAGGAGAGGAGAGGAGAGGAGAGAAGAGAAGAGAAGAGAAGAGAAGAGAAGAGAAGAGAAGAGAAGAGAAGAGAAAATGGAATGAAATAGAGTAGAATTTACAATTTACAAGAAGAGAAGAGAAGAGGAGAGGAGAGGAGAGGAGAGGAGAGGAGAGGAGAGGAGAGAATTAGAATAGAAAAGAATTAGAATTAGAATTAGAATTAGAATGGAATGGAATAGAAAATGGAATGGAATGGAATGGAACAGAGAATGGAAGAGAAATAGAAATAGGAAGAGAAATGAGAAGAGAAGAGAAGAGAATTAGAATAGAAAAGAATTAGAATTAGAATGGAATGGAATGGAATGGAATGGAACAGAGAATGGAAGAGAAATAGAAATAGGAAGAGAAATGAGAAGAGAAGAGGAGAGGAGAGGAGAGGAGAGGAGAGGAGAGGAGAGAATTAGAATAGAAAAGAATTAGAATTAGAATTAGAATTAGAATTAGAATTAGAATTAGAATTAGAATTAGAATTAGAATTAGAATTAGAATTAGAATTAGAATGGAATGGAATAGAAAATGGAATGGAATGGAACAGAGAATGGAAGAGAAATAGAAATAAGAAGAGAAGAGGAGAGGAGAGGAGAGGAGAGGAGAGGAGAGGAGAGGAGAGGAATAGAAAAGAACTGGAATTGGAATTGGAATTGGAATTGGAATTGGAATTGGAATTGGAATTGGAATTGGAACTGGAACTGGAACTGGAACGGAATGGAATAGAATAGAGAATGGAAGAGAAATAGAAATAGGAAGAGAAATGAAGAGAAGAGAAGAGAAGAGAAAAGAGGTGGCTGATCCTACAAGGACCACATCAGGTTGAAAGCTACTCAGGTGACCCAACAGAAAAGATGCCAGGGGATGGAAGGAGAAGAACCCAGCAGAATTCCAGTCCAGGTCTCGCAATCTGGAGGCTAAACCATCAATGAAGAATTGAGGGAGCTAGGTATGTCCAGTCTAAGGAAGAGAAGGATTAGGGGGGGACATGCTAGCACTCTTCTGGTAGTTGAGAGGGGATGCAAGAGGGGGCTCCGCCGATTCTCCAAAGCATCGGAGGACAGTAAAAGGAAGCCACAGATGGAAACTTATCAAGGAGACATTTCGATCGGCAGATTAAAAACACACAGACAAAATCTTGCCACCTGCGATATAATTTTGACATTGTACAGGTAGTCCTCGACTTATAACAGTTCATTATTCAAAGTTACTGCTTTGGAAAAAAAGGGACTTTTAGCTGTTGGAATAGAATAGAATTTTTTTATTGGCCAAGTGTGATTGGACACAAAAAGCAATTTGTCTTTGGTGCATATACTCACACTTACGACCATTGGCAGCATCCCCAGAGTCATGGGATCAACATTCGGGATGCTGGACAACTGACTCATATTTATAAGAACTGCAGCGAGCCACTTAACTGCAGAAAGAAAGTTCGTAAAATGGGACAAAAAAACCCCACTTAACAAATGTCTTGCTTAGCAACAGACATTTTTTTGCTCAGTTGTGGTCGTAAGCCGAGGACGACCCTGTGTATGCTCACAGGATTTATTCTGTCCAAAACCCGTGCACAAAACTTTCCAATGGCTCGCCTGTATGGTGTTTTGTTTTTTTTTTAAATCATCAATACAGTAGAAACAAAAATATTATTTACAATTTTTAAAATGTATAATATTGAAGTATATCGATGCCTTGCCGGCTGCATATGCTGGCGCCCCGGGAGGTGTTAACCACACATCTGGTGTCTGTAAGAGCTTTGAGACCATGATTGTGTTAGGTTTCTGTCACGGAGACAAGGTCAAAAGGAAATAAACACCCTGCTTGCTTGGTTAAGCTGCCACAGACCACCCTGCTTGACGAATCTCCTGCAAACCTACAAATTGGATTGCATCAAAGCAAGGAAAGGAAACATCACTGCTGCTGTTAGTTTTTTTTTTTTTTTTTTCACAGCTAGGAAATAAAATTGGATTGTCGGGTAACCTTAATTTACATTCAACTGTACCTATGAATTAAGGACATACGGACATTATGATGTACAAGGAAAGAGTGATGAAGCACCCGCCCCCCCCCAAAAAACACAAACTCGTTAGCAAAGACTTATAAACAACGCTAATAAAAACCTGCTGATTTATTTGCTATGGCGAAATTCAAACCGGAATCAAATCCTGAATTCTGATTCTTTGGCGGCCCCCAGTGTTCGCGGCGAGCAACGGCACCAGGTCTTTGCTGAGTCAACGGTATTTTGGGCAGAATAGAATAGAATAGAATAGAATAGAATAGAATAGAATAGAATAGAATAGAATAGAATAGAATAGAATAGAATAGAATAGAATAACAGAGTTGGAAGGGACCTTGGAGGTCTTCTAGTCCAACCCTCTGCCCAGGCAGGAAACCCTACACCGCTTCAGACAAATGGTTATCCAACATCTTCTTAAAAATTTCCAGTTTTGGGGCATTCACAACTTCTGCAGGCAAGTTGTTCCACTTATTAATTGTTCTAACTATCAGGAAATTTCTCCTTAGTTCTACCCATTGCTTCTTCTCCTGCCTTCAGGTGATTTGGAGAATAGCTTGACTCCCTCTTCTTTGGGGCAGCCCCTGAGATATTGGAAGACTGCTATCCTGTCTCCCCTAGTCCTTTTCTTCATTAAACTAGACATACCCAGTTCCTGCAACCGTTCTTCATGTTTTAGCCTCCAGTCCTCTAATCATCTTTGTTGCTCTTCTCTGCACTCTTTCTAGAGTCTCAACATCTTTTTTACATCGTGGCGACCAAAACTGAATGCAATATTCCAAGTGTGGCCTTACCAAGGCATTATAAAGTGGTATTAACACTTCACGAAATTAAAAATCAGATCGTCTCTCAGTTGTAAAACCCGAGACTGATAAGAACTAAGCATGGGGTTTTTTTCCCAACTTAAAACAGCCATAATTTTCCTCCCTTTCCTCAAATCTTACATTGCAAATGCTACAGAATACAGGCGGTCTGTGTTTAAGCGAGCACTATTGGCATCAGCAACCTGTAAAAATGGTCGTTAAGTGAAACCACAACTGTGTTTGCAAATCTTCCTTCCATTTTCTTTTGCTTTGCAGACATGCAAAGGTCGTAAATGTGAGGCCTGGCTGCAAAGTTACTTTTTTCCCTCACGGTTGTGGCCGCAAATGGCCACTAAACAAGGCAGTCGCAAATGCTTTGACAACTGCTTCTTTCAGAAAATGTCAGAGAGAAATACTCTTGGGGCAATAATAGAACCAATTATTTTTCCGTCTCTCCCCCTCTGTTCTTCATATGGGCTAGATACTGGCAATCCGTATACGCGGCACTCATTTTAAAGAAATGCCCCTACGGGCACATACTGCAGTGCTTGTTTCATTGTCGATTTCCAAAATACTGACAGAAGCAAAAGAACTTCTGACTCACTCACTCAAACAAGGCGGTACTCCTCCAGATGGAGAAAAATTAGTTTTGCCATAATCCCAGCAAGAGCCATTTGTAAAAGTTTTTCAGAACTTCCAAGTTTCACGGAAACCTTATTGCACCTCGACCTTCGATGCCAATCACCCAAATTTTAAGCCATACAACCAGCACAGCAAATCTGTTTTTTAAAGAGTCTGAAGCACGAAAGTGATAGATCAATTTTTAAAATACCTTTGTTAAAAAAATTTAAAAAATACAAACCAATCCACCACACTGAATTAAAAAAAAACCTGGTCACTTACCTTTTGGTTTGACCATCCAATTCCGAAGAATAGAAGCATTCAAAATTGGTCGTTTATTTATTAACTTTGGGAAGGAGACAATACAATCACATGTATTTTTTCCCTGTTATTTATGACTGCATTTTCCCCCACTTCTTTGTCCTCTTAGCTTCTTTTCTATAGATATTCTGTCTTCCAAAAGCTTCAAAAGTTTCTATTGTGCATATATGCATTTTCAAGCAGGCAGATTTTGACCTCTTCGGCCGTTGTGTAATTCACCAATTCCCAACCACAGCAATTTCCAACTGAGTGAACTTCAACTCCCAGAATTCCCCAGTCATTGATGAGAGAATTCTGGGATTGAAGTTCATACATCTTAAAATTGCTAAGGTTGGGAAACAGAGATCTAACTACTTCAAGACACTGTAAAGTTATTTCCTGCGACATCTACTGTACATATGCACACCATACACATGTATCCACTAATTTGACATAATTCTTTTAGCTTTTTCCCCATCCCTATGATAGTAGTTAGCTTAAAAACACTGCAAAGTTTGGACTGCAGAAATTGCAAATTTTGATCTTGCCAAGAGCAGGTCTCAAAACTTGGCATCTTTAAGACTTGTGGACCAATTCTGGGAATTGAAGTCCACAAGTCTTAAACTTGCGAAGTTTGGAGACCCCTGGCCAAGAGCATGCCCGCTCCTTTTCTTCCGTTCTTAAACCCAAATGAGGAATGCAAAAATCACATCTGACATGATCAGCCCCCTTACAAAGTCAAAGTCCACCGTTTACTCACCAGCATTGACGATCGCGTCAACCTCCAACTTGGTAATGTCTCCTCGGAAAAGGGAGATTTTCCCGTTCAGATTATTATCCTTGGGGTAATTGGTTTCTTCGGGTTGCTGGATCCGAGCGCCTGGCGTGAAAGGGGGGAAGAGATGAAGATGATGATGATGATGATTATGATGATGATGGGGGGAATGAAGATATTTCTCTGTCATTGATTTTAAAACAGCTTTTTAAAAAAAAAAAAAAAAAGACTCACTTTTGGCCATTTCTTTCCATGTGGGGATCTGCTTCAGTTTGACGAAATCTTTGGTGAAGTAATGTGCACGACGCTGTTTGTTGTTTAGTCCTTTCAGAAATGCTGAACGGGAAGATAAAGCAGGGGAGAAAGAAAAGAATGGTTAGTGATTCAAATTCGGGGGGGATTCAAGGGAATCTGCATGTTCTGCCCCAGCTATGGACCCCAAAGAACGCAGCACACACAAAGTCCGTACAAACCTTAGTTTACTAATTAAGCTTATGAGCTTTCTCAGTAGTTGTTCTAACACAAGTACAATTTAAATCAGTCTTTTCTGAACAAGAGCTGTTAATTTAACTTCATTAACAGCCGACAAGAATCCAAAGAATAATAACTCAATTCTGAGGCACAGTATTTCAGATAACCGTAATCTTATTGTGGTTGGCAGAATGCCCAGAAGCAATTTGCAGGAAAACTGACAAGAGAGAAGCAAGAGCCAATCAAATGTTTCTGGAATCAAGATGCGAAGAAATATGAACGAAGTTGTTTCCTGCAAATTGCATCAGTCATCGTCCTTCCTTAAATAGGCTAGGGGAGTGGCCAATTAGCCTCAAGCCTTACTCTCGAGGAGACCTCCTCCTGAGGAGCCACTTCTGCCTTTTAACAGCTCTGCACGCTCGTGCATCAAGAAGAGGCTCCTCCTCTTCTTCCTCTTCACTTATGGGAGCTTTTGGAGGTTCTGAAGGCCCTGGCTGAATCCCCGCCTCTGGCACCATATCTTCTCCAGCCTCCTCATTGTCTGACTCAAGCGCCAGCTGCACAGGCTGCTGGCGCAGCACCACACCAGCCTCCTAGCTATTGGAATCAGCTACTAACTGCACAGGCCGCTGACGGGCCACAACACTGCAATAATTTACTGTGTACCAGTTAGAAAAGAATCACTTTTAAGCGATTGTATTGCAACTCCAAAAGAAAATGTTTTCAGTACCTAGAAGAGCTGGTTGGTGAAAAATTTTGCTTTTGGAGTAGCTAAAATCTACAACTGAACATATTTGAGGCCAGGTAGTTCTTGTCTAGTGGAAGCAGCAACTCGGTCATTGAGCAAATCAGTTGCTATGTGAAACCACAATTCTGTTTCTCGACAGACCTGGCAAGGTTGTCCATGCAAGGCCCTGGTCGCAAAGTTATTTTGTGACCGCCATTGTAAGTGTGAATTAAACAAGGCAATCACCGAATGAGGACTACCAATGGCAGCTAGAGCCAGTTTGGTGTAGTGGTTAAGGTGCCAGCCTAGAAAGTGGGTGGCGGTGAGTTCTAGTCTCACCTTAACCATGAAAGTCAGCTGGTGACTTTGGGTCAGTCCCTCCTACCTCACAGGACTATTATGGGGAAAATAAAAGGAAAAAGGAATATTATATATCACCTCCTTGAGTTACCTATGAAGTAAAGAATACCCTATATAGTTTTTATACTATGAAGTTCACGTTATAGTTACCTATAAATTAAAAAAAAACCAGTTAGGATTGTGTATTATCTATTTTATTATTTAGCTCCTATTGTGTATAGGTTCTGTAGAATTTTATCTTCTTAATATTGTAAACTGCCCAGAGGTAGCTTGTGTAGGATGAGCTGTCAATAAATTTAATAAGAAGGAAGGAAGGAAGGAAAGAAGGAAAGAAGGGAGGGAGGGAGGGAGGAACAAAGGAAGGAAGGAAGGAAGGAAAGAAAGACAGAGAAAAGAAAAAAAGAAAGAAGGGAGGGAGGGAGGGAGGAAGGAAGGAAAGAAAGAAGGGAGGGAGGGTGGGAGGGAGGGAGGGAAAAGAAAGGAGAAAAAAGAAAGAAAGAAAGGAGGGAGGGAGAGAGGGGATAGAAAGGAGAAAATGAACAAAAGAAAGAAAGGAGGAAGGGAGGAAGGAAGGAGAAAAAGAAAGAAAGAAAGAAAGAGAGAGAGAAAGGAAGGAAGGGAAGGAAGGAAGGAGAGAGGGGAAAGAAAGGAGAAAAAGAAAGAAAGAAAGAAAGAAAGAAAGAAAGAAAGAAAGAAAGAAAGAAAGAAAGATATAATAATACCCCTTGCACAGCCAGTACAACACAACACACACAAGTTGCAGGAATGAGGAGGTATTAAATAAGGGAATAATACTTATGCTAACCTAAGCAGAGGTTTTTTGCAACATGGATGTGCAAAAACTGAGGAATTAACTTGCTCGGTGATACATGACACATTGCAGTGTGTTGCCCACTGGACTAATCAACTCTTCTCAGAAATTGGAAATTTATTCCCAAGGAAACCCCTTCCTTAATACCAACCTTGGGCACCAAACCGCTTCCAGGCCTCCCCAGGAATATCCCAACCCAGAGCCAGGGACATACAGGCCATTCCCGAGTCCCCAATCAGCTCAGAAATGACTCTCCTTTTGGGGAGCAAAACCAGCCTTGGAGAGGGGCCTATTTTCTTAGGCCAGCCATCTCCCAAAGCCCTTCAGAGGCTGGGCTCCCTTTCAACTACTGGTCCTCAAACCCTTTCAAGGTTTGTTTTTTTTGAAAACCCCAGCTTTTTGCCAGCAAAAAAAAGCACAAAAATGGTCTTTCAAAGAGGCCATTTTCTCAAAGGATAGATGGCAGGCCTAGTCCAGGAGAGGAACCAGGCCCAGGCCGGTTGCTAGGCAACCGAGGCCCTGAGCATTCCATTGCCTGCTCATTGCAAATGGCAGCCTCTTTTTATTTATTTGATTAAATTTAATTTAATACACTTGCCCATCTGTCTCTAAAAGCGATTCTCTCACCTCAGTAACTTTGGGTGGCTTACAAACTTCATAAAGCACAGGCACAAACATTAAACAGAAATTTAACTACAGGCCTAAGACTTACACCCATTTCGGGACCATTAAGTTACAACAACAGTGAAGAAACTGACTTAACGGCTATTTTTTTTAACCCTTATGTTTAAAAATAAACATTTTAACCATGTCTCTTTTTATCTTTAAGTTAAAAATAAACATGTAACCATGTCTCTTTCTACTGTTGTGTTAAAAAAATAAACATGTAACCATGTCCTTCTTTACAGTTCTGTTAAAAATAAACATTTATCTTAACTGTGTCTCTTTTTTTTTTAATCCTTAGGTTAAAAGTTAACATCTTTGTTTTAACTATGTTTCTTTTAACAGTTTTTATATGTAAACCCGCCTACTAGAGTCACTTAGTGGGCAGTGTGCAAATTTAATAAAAAACGGAGCAGAAGCTTGCTTTTCCATGACTAAGAAGAACTGGCAGATTATTAAAAAAAATAAACATTTATTTTAACTGTGTCTCTTTTTTTAATCCTTAGGTTAAAAGTTAACATTTTTGTTTTAACTATGTTTCTTTTTAACAGTTTTTATATGTAAACCGCCTAGAGTCACTTAGGTGAGGTGGGCAGTGTGGAAATTTAATAAAAAATGGGACAGAAGCTTGCTTTTCCATGACTAAGAAGAATAAATCTGCTAAATGTTGGAAATGCCACCAGACACTTGGGTCATATGTGGTGGACATGTCTAGAAGCAAAAAAATAATAATAAATTGGATAAAAATACAAAGGTTGGTTGGAAAAGATGGTGGCGCAGCAGACTAAAGTGCTGTTAAATAACACCAGCTGCCTGCAATTACTGCAAGTTCAAATCTCACCAGGCTCAAGGTTGACTCAGCCTTCCATCCTTTTGAGGTAGGTAAAATGAGAACCCAGTTTGTGGGGGCAATAAGCTGACTTTGTATAAAAAAAAGAACACCGCTTGGGGGTGGGCCAAAAGCCCTACTAAGCAGGTATATACAAAAGTATGAAGGCTATTGCTTAACGCATTGTAAGCCGCCCTGAGTCTCCAGAGAAGGAAGGAAACTAAGTAACAATTTTAATTAGCAATTTTATGATGTTTGTGTGTCTATATTTTTCTTGACTGTACACCGCCTTGAGTCCTACGGGAGAAAGGCAGTATAGAAATATAATAAATAAATAAATAAATAAATATAAATTGAACCAATAAATAAATAAATGATAAAGCAGCACACTGACTTCCAACCAGAAATATTTTTGTTGGGGATTTTGCCCAAAACTTATAGTAAAAGGAATGCATTTTTAATCATACATGTGCTAATTGCAGGTAGAAACTGGAAGGAGACGCAGCCAGGGCAAGGACTTGCAAAGACACACACACACACACACAAATACACACTCACAACCACGCACTCTGCCCTTCTCACTTACATTTAGCCTCCTTCCAGTCAGTGGACGTGGTCAAATCCACCTTAGCAGCCATAGCCAAGGGGGCAGCTGCAGCCCAGCTCCGGATGCCCTGTGCAAACACCCACCGGCTGGCAGCTTTGCCCAAGGGGAACCTGGCCCCGTCCCCTTGCCTCCCACCCGCCTGGCCAGCGATGGGGCGCCCGCCCCACTCCTTCCACAGCCTCCCTAGACTGCCAAGCAACCTAGACTGCTGCTGGAGGGACAGAAACCCGCCTGGCATGGTTGCAAAGCCTCCAGCGGGCAGCTCTGGTTGGTCCCGGGAAAAGGGCAAAGGGATTTTTCTCCCTTATTGATAGATATATATAGAACACCTGGTCCTCGGGCAGCAAGAGCCAAGGAGGGCGCGAGTTGCAACAACAGCAGCTGCTG
The DNA here is from genome assembly GCF_029215685.1 of Pituophis catenifer annectens. Lineage (NCBI taxonomy): Eukaryota > Metazoa > Chordata > Lepidosauria > Squamata > Colubridae > Pituophis > Pituophis catenifer. The sequence continues at coordinate 25,396,721 of NW_027256890.1, forward strand.
CTGCTCAACGCACGAGCCCAGCCTCGGTGGCCACGCCCCCGCGCTCGGATCCGAGGTCTTCTGGGAAATGTAGTCTTTGCGAACGCTCCTTAACCACTTCCAGATTTGACATTCTTCAGCTCAGACTAGACTAGACTAGACTAGACTAGACTAGACTAGACTAGACTAGACTAGAATAGAATAGAATAGAATAGAATTTTGGAATGGAATGGAATAGTGTCAGATGTAAATGCCTTATTCTCTAATGTGTAAATAATGTATATATGGAACATCAGGGGTTAACTTATTCTTTGGACTTTAATGTATTCATAATTTACCACTCCCATTCCTGGCTCCACCCCTTGTATATATAAGGAGCCATCCTCCCCATTTTCCTCGCTTCTATCTTGAATATTCAGCGAATATAGAATGCCTATTATGATTAAAGAGAAATATATTTAAATCTCTAACTTCTATTATCTTTATTGAGTCTGATCCTAAAAATATTGCAACAAGCTGGTAGCAGAGGATGGTTTGTTGACTCAATAAGTAATTAAAAATGTCCAAGAAAGATAGGCCCAACACCAGGGCCTACAGCAAAGAAATAGAAACTGATCAAGAGATGATCAACGAATCCACTAATGCAATTTCGAGAGAATCCGAAGAATACACCACTGAAGAAGAAGAACTGATGAGTGAAAATAACGACCAGGAAGAAATTGAGATAGAAAATAACGAACTCAGGTCAGAGATATTAAAGATACTAAAAAGCCAAAAGAATGATGAAAGCCTCATCGCGGACCTCCAAGAGATGCTGAGGAACAGCGGAGCAGCGAGAGAGAAAAACGTCATTAAAGAAAAACCCAAAGATCAAAAAACTGTGAGTGAAATGACTACTGAGAAAATAGTTGTAAAAAAGAAAAGATGTGACCTCGCGCGAAATTTTGAATGGCAGCCATCTTGGTTTCAACGAACTTCAAAAGAGAGTGAAGCAGAGCCAATCAAAACGCTCAGTTCAAAATTTCTGGCGCGAAAAACGCTATCAGACGAAGAAAGTGAAAAAGAAGTCTCAAACTCTTCAGATGAACCAAAATCAGAAAGTGAAGACGATTTAACAAAGTCTCAAGTAAAGTCAGCAATGAAAACGCTTTTTGCTGCTTTTGGGCCAAGATTGAAAATTTCCAAGACATCAACGAAGAAGCAAGAAATCAAACCGACAACTCAAGACCTGCACGCTCCCATCCAGACTTCGAAAACGACGACACCCGAGCCCAGAGAGCCATGCCGATTCCGTCCTACACCGCAGACAGAATCGAGTGCCAGCGCACACAAGAGAAAGAGAAGAACCGTCGCCATCACCAAAGCCCCAAAAACCGAGCCAGAGACCGACTCATCTGAAGAGGAGCGGATCGAGAGAGCTGAAATGGAGAGAACCTTCCACAACGGCGCCAAAGAAGAAATGAGCAACGCGCATGTGCAAAACTACGTAGACGGCCCCGAAAGACTTGAACTGGCCAGAGAACCGCGCAGACTCGTTACAAGCATCCCAATGCCGTTCTGTAATTTCCTGCACTTGAGAGACCACGGACTGCCTCAGGTTGTAAGTAATGGACAAAATAATGTGGGGAACTTACCCAGTGACTTCCCAAAACTTAGAGTTGATGGCATTAATTTACAAGAGTGGTACCAACAGCTTCAGGTTATTTTCATGAAAGAAAATTTACTATTCTTTATAACTAGTCCTCCAAGAAGACCTTGGACTTTAAAAATAGATTGTTTACATCATAGAGCATTTTTCATAATAATTTCTAGCGTGTCTCCTGCAATGTATCATAGCATCAAACCAAACCTAACTGTATCAGAAATAATTCAATGCATGTTTAATCTATTTCACAGCGATAGCGTAGCCACAACCACAAGAATGTCTAAGGATTTCTTTTCTTCTAGAGTGAAACCAGGGGTTTCTATAAGTGAGCATTTGATAAATCTAAACAAAATAAGAGCTGAGCTGCAATTGAGGGGGGAAGTAATTTCAGATCAAACAATGAAAAGTGTTATTATCAATTCACTTGATCCATCATGGGATAGCTTTATGTCACACTTAGATACCATTAATTTGGGATATTTATCAATAGAAAGTCTATCTAACAAATTGATAGCAGAAGACAATTCAAGAAAAAATCGTTCCAGTAACCAAACAGAACACAAATCTTTTAGGAAAGTAGTCTTTCAAGATAAATATAATGAGGCCTTTAGATGCCACAATTGTGGATCCAGGGAACACAGTAGAAGAGACTGTCCCAAAGTCCCAAGGGAGAGACATAGGCCAGAATATAGGAGCAAATACAATTACAGACAATCTTCCACAGATAGACACAAATATAGAAGTCCACCAAATTACAGAGAAAGTAGAGGGGGTAGAGAAAATTCAAAAGAGAGAAAATCTGGGTCACTAAATGGGCTAAATAAACAAGACAGCACCAGAACACAACAAGATGAGAACAATAATTGGCTTATTGATTCTGGTGCAACAAATCACACCACTAACAACAAAAGTATATTATCTTCATTTACAGAAGATAAGTTTGTGATAAAGGTAGCTAATCAAGAAAAGGTTCAAGTATTAGGCAGAGGAAATGTGACCTTGCCTGGTTTAGGGAAAATAGAGGGGGTATTATTAATCCCAGAAATACCTCACAACATACTGAGTGCTATAAAACTAAGCAGAGAATCTGACATCAATATAGTTTTCTCAAAGGGGAAAGCAACTATAGAAAAGAACAAAACAAATGTAGGTACTGTGATGATAAAAGGGGGTCTACCCTATCTGATAACCAAAGAAAGATGGTTACATAACATTGATTCAAATATGGAAGATTGTATTGAAGCAGATGGTGAAAATGTCAGTAACAGTGACAATGATGAATGTAAAATAACTCATGATAACAAAAATACACACAATGAGAAGAAACCAAAAATAGGTAAGCCAATTCATGATGAGTGTGCTCACATCTTACATAGGAAGTTAGGACATGCAAGCTTTCCCGTAGTACAAAAAATGACTGAACACGCAGAAGGTGTCAAAATAAAAAATTGTGAAAATTATTTGGAATGCCCAGTATGTAAATCCACCAAACTAAAAACCAGTCCCAGACCAAAAAAATCTAACAGATCAACTAACAATATTTTTGATTTGGTACATATGGACTTAGTTGGTCCATTAACTCCATCAATTACCTATAGAAAACGTTACTTCCTAACAATAGTGGATGATTACAGTCGCTATGGTTTTGTTTACACATTAAAGCACAAGGATGAAACCTTTCAGAAATTTAAGGAATTCTACAAACGCATAGAAACACAGCATAATATCAGAATAAAACAAATTATGACAGATAGGGGATGTGAATTCATGTCTAAAGAATTCTCCCAATGGTTAAAGGATAGAGGGATGCTACATTTCACGTCCAATCCATTTTCTGCATTTCAAAATGGGATTGCAGAGAGAAAGAATTCCACACTACAAACCATGATTAGATGCACATTAGAGGATGCTGGTTTAGGCAAACAATTTTGGTCAGAAGCCTTACATTATTCAAATTACACTCAAAATAGAACATGGTCCAGTATTGTGAATAAGACACCATATGAGGTGATGTACAATAGAAAACCCAAATTAGCACACATGCACATATTTGGAGTTACTGCAGACGTACACATACCTAAACAATTGAGGAGAAAGGGAGAAAACGTATCCAGGAGATTAAGATTCATGGGATACGAAACTGGAACCAAAGGGTACAGATTCATTGATAATAATAACAAATTTATAGTATCCAGAACAGCTGTGTTCCATGAGCAGGCCAATTGGTCTAAATTGCACCTTAATGAAATATTTCCTAATAAAAGCAAAGATAATATATCTTGCGAGGAAGGAACAACAGAAAATCAAAATATTAACAAAAGTAAGAACAAAACCAAAACTTGGACAAATAGTCAGCATAAAATAAAGACAGACACATTAACAAAAAAGGAAGCCAGATATTTGCACGACAACCATAGCAAACCTGAAAGAAATATTAGAAACAATAGAAACCAAATACCAAATAAATACAAAGATTACATAATGCATATGGATGGAGAACAAATAACACCTAATACATATGAGGAAGTATTGAAACTTCCCCGTGAAGAAAGAGAAAAATGGGAACTAGCTATGGAAAAAGAGATGGAAAGTTTACAAGGATTAAATGTATTCACACCTGCGATCGCACCTAAGGATAAAACAATTATAGGTACCAGGTGGATTTATAAAATTAAGAATTTAGAAGGAGGTAATACCTTATACAAGGCCAGACTAGTTGCACAAGGTTATGCACAAAAATATCCAGAAGACTATACTGACACTTATTCACCAACAGTGAGAACAGAGAGTGTCAAAACAGCTCTTGTAGTAGCATCTGCACTCAATCTGGACGTGTTTCAATATGACATACAGACTGCATACTTACACGCAAAATTAGATAAGGAAATATATGTAAGAGCACCACACAGTCAATACACTAATAAGAACGAAATTTGGTTATTAAATAAGAGTCTGTACGGATTGAAGCAATCTGGCAAAAGATGGTACGATTGTTTGGTAAAAGTACTTAAGACCATGGATTTTAACGCCACCACTGCTGATAACTGTTTCTTTGTAAAAAAGAGTAATGACCATATTGAATTTGTATTAATTTATGTGGATGATATTTTATATATTGGAAAGCATAAAGAGAGCAGGGAAATCTTTGTAAATAAGTTAAACGAACATTTCTCATTGAAATCACTAGGTAGAGTGAATAAATACCTTGGTGTACAAATTAACAAAACTAAAAGGGGATTCAAACTTACTCAGAAAGATAAAATCATTGAACTCCTAAACAAATGTAACTTAAATAATGCCAAAACATGTGACACACCTATGCAAACTGATTTTCTTAGAAACACTGATGAATCTTCCCCTGAGTTTAAAGACAACACATTTTACAGATCAGTTATAGGTTCACTCCTTTATATATCTAATTGGACTAGGCCAGATATTGCATTACCTCTCAATTTATTGTCAAGATATGTTAGCAAACCAACCTTGTATCATTGGGAAGCTGTCAAAAGAATTTTAAGATATCTGAAAAGTACATTAGATTTTTGTTTAATATTGGAACCAAATAATGACAAAGAACCAAAAATTACTTGTTATGCTGATGCAGATTGGGCTGGTGATACATCATGCAGAAAGAGTACCTCTGGTTATGTTTTTCTATTGAACGATTGTCCAGTTTACTGGTATACTGGTAAACAAGAACTGGTAGCCACTTCTACCACAGAAGCGGAATATGTTTGCTTGTCTAAAGCTGCAAATAACCTTGTATGGTTCAATGATTTGATCACAGATGTTTGGAAGAAACCTACTTTACCATTTATTATGCATGAAGACAATAAAGCGGCCATTGAAATATCTAGATCCGATGCAATTGGACAAAGGTCCAGGCATATTGATATAAAATTTAAGCACGTGAGACAACTATCTCAAGACGGATTCATCAAAGCAATACATTGTGATACTTCTGAACAATTAGCTGATATATTAACAAAACCCTTACCTTCTAAACAACACAAATATTTAACTTCTAAATTATATGTATTATATTGTCCTGAATCTGAATGTAACTGGTGTTGTATAACGAACCGGCATTTAGAGGGGGATTTGTCAGATGTAAATGCCTTATTCTCTAATGTGTAAATAATGTATATATGGAACATCAGGGGTTAACTTATTCTTTGGACTTTAATGTATTCATAATTTACCACTCCCATTCCTGGCTCCACCCCTTGTATATATAAGGAGCCATCCTCCCCATTTTCCTCGCTTCTATCTTGAATATTCAGCGAATATAGAATGCCTATTATGATTAAAGAGAAATATATTTAAATCTCTAACTTCTATTATCTTTATTGAGTCTGATCCTAAAAATATTGCAACAAATAGGATTCAGAATAGAATAGAATAGAATAGAATAGAATAGAATAGAATAGAATAGAATAGAATAGAATAGAATAGAGTATAGAGTATAGAGTATAGAGTATAGAAGTAGGAATAGAATAGAATAGAATAAAATTTTGGAATGGAATGGAATAGGATTCAGAATAGAATAGAATAGAATATAGAAGTAGCAATAGAATAGAATAGAATAAAATTTTGGAATGGAATGGAATAAGATTCAGAATAGAATAGAATAGAATAGAACAGAACAGAACAGAACAGAACAGAACAGAACAGAATAGAATAGAATAGAATAGAATTTTGGAATGGAATGGAATAGGATTCAGAATAGAATATAGAATATAGAAGTAGCAATAGAATAGAATAGAATAGAATTTTGGAATGGAATGGAATAGGATTCAGAATAGAATAGAATAGAATAGAATAGAATAGAATAGAATAGAATAGAATAGAATAGAATAGAATAGAATAGAATATAGAGTATAGAGTATAGAGTATAGAGTACAGAAGTAGGAATAGAATAGAATAGAATAAAATTTTGGAATGGAATGGAATAGGATTCAGAATAGAATAGAGTATAGAAGTAGAAGTAGAAGTAGAAGTAGAAGTAGAAGTAGAAGTAGAAGTAGAAGTAGAAGTAGGAATAGAATGGAATGGAATGGAATGGAATGAAATGGACGACAACTGGACTGGACTAGACTAGACTAGACTAGACTAGAATAGGATTTTGAATAGAATAGAAAGTAGAAAGTAGAAAAGAATAGAATAGCATTCTGAATAGAATAGAAAATAATAGGAAATAGGAAATAGAACAGAACAGAATAGGATTCAGAATAGAATAGAAAATAAAATAAATAAAATCCTGCTCCAAAATAATGCTGAGAAAAGAGGTATAGGATTGCCTATTCCCTCATGGGCTGAGTTGCCATTTGTTGGCAGCGTCACCAGCAGCTAATTTTAGAAAGGATGTTGACGGAAGGCAAGCTTCTAATTATAGCTGAAAAATTAATCTTGCTGCTTTCTCTCTTTATATACGATGCTCAGAGCAACAGCATCTTGGCCAGTGTTGATTTCTAACCCCCCCACCCCACAAATAAACTGCAATGTGCTATATGAAAAGAAGATTCAAAAGATATTCGAAAATAAAAGGATTTTAATTTAATTTAAATCTTTTCAGCTTCCTGTTGTTTTTCCAGCCTTTCTACATTAATTGATGAGCATCAGTGGTAGGTTTCAAAAATATTTTACTACCAGTTCTGTGGGTGTGGCTTGGTGGGCGTGGCATGGCTTGGTGGGTGTGGCTTGGTGAGCGTGCCAGGGGAAGGATACTGCAAAATCCCCATTTCCTCCCAATCAGCTGGGACTTGGGAGGCAGAGAATAGATGGGGGTGGGGCCAGTCAGAATTTTTTACTACCGGTTCTCCGAACTACTCAAAATTTCCTCTACCGGTTCTCCAGAACTGGTCAGAACCTGCTGGAACCCACCTCTGATGAGCATCCCCCAATAGTCACGTGATCAAAATTTGGGCGCTTGGCAACCAACATATATTTATGAGCAAAGTATAGCAAAGTCGGATCTGCTTTACAACCGTGTGATTCATTTAGCAACCGCAGGGATTCGCTGAATGGCAAAAAAAAAGGGGCAAAAAATCAAGCAAGACTCACTAAACAGTTGCCATGCTTAGCAACAGAAATGATGTTCCCCATTGTGGTTATAAGTCGAGGACTCCCTGTACTCTTTATTTACATTTATTTCCAAATAAATCCGGATCCAATGATGAGTGTGCCAAGTTATAATCCAAGTTTACAGGACTTCATTTAGGAAGGATGAGTCCGTAACTTTCCCATTATGGTTGAGCTACAACCCAGCCTCCATTGTGATTGATGAGCTGGCTGGGAGCTGTAGTTTATTTTTATCTGGAGAATGGCAGGTTTCTCATCCCTGACTTAAGACATTCATCCTCAGAGAAGCAGAGTGAAACTGAAACCATGCCAATGAAGATTTAATTTGCTACTCAATTATTTTACTAGACATTATTATATATCCCAAGTCTTGGAAACCCAATTACGCATATGCAAATTGTCAAAATGACCCAATGAAGTGTGCAAATTAAAAGCCCAGATGAATGACAAGCAAAAGGAGCAGCAAAAACAGAGGAATTGGCCAAATCAACAAATAAATCAAGGACTGGAGCAAAAAAATAGGACTGACAAATCAGCTTATAAAGGAACAAAAATTGAAGAAAATAAAAAGAGACAAATCAGCAAATGAACAGACATGTGGGAGGAGTGGCAATATAAGAATGTATTGGGAGAAATGTTTGGATTAAATAAGAAAGAGAGAGATGAAGTTAGAAATAAAGAGGAGGAGTGTGGGAAACGAGTAAAAAAAACGGATAAGAATCGAAGCACTATTGAGGGCAAGAGATGACGGTTAGAAATAATCGCTTTCTAAATATTAAGGTAGCTTGATTGTAAGTTGGAGAAGCAGAAATAAATTAGATAGGGGAAATTTGTTTTTCTATGGAATAAAAGAATAATAGAAAGATTAAAGGCTTATAGATGTTAGGCTTTTGTTTATATATATTTAAATAATATAAAGAGAATTATTTAAATTCGATGAATGTGAAAAAGAACACTAATATTGTAGTAAATTGGATCAATATGAATGACGTTCAGATCTAACCTGTTCACACATAATATGGATGTATACATATACATATACTTATACATATATATATATATATATATATATATATATATGTTTTCTCAGGTTTTCGCGGGTGTTTGTATGTAGGTCTTTGGTTATTCGGGTCTTCTCCCACGTAGAATTGGAAGTGTCTTGGCGACGTTTCGACGAAGTCTCATTCGTCATCTTCAGGCTGGTGTTCTCGGCTTCGTGCTTCCAGGAGCAATGTGAGATCGCAGCTGTCTCTTCCTTTTAAAAGGAAAAGGAAGTTAAAAGGAAGAGACAGCTGCGATCTCACATTGCTCCTGGAAGCACGAAGCCGAGAACACCAGCCTGAAGATGACGAATGAGACTTCGTCGAAACGTCGCCAAGACACTTCCAATTTTACGTGGGAGAAGACCCAAATAACCAAAGACCTACATATATATATATATATATATATATATATGTTTGTTTTCTTTCCTTTTCGTACGCTTTATGTGTATTTCTTTACACATTTCTTTATGTGTATTGTATGGCTAAAGAGAAATACATACATACTACATACATACTATATATATATATATATATATATATATACACATAAAAGCCCAGTTATGAAATTAACACCCAGGCTTTAACTCTTCTTGCAATCAGCTTTTTCTGCGCATTTGACACCACGGTTATTTATTTATTTATTTATTATTCGAATTTCTATACCGCCCTTCTCCTTTCGGACTCAGGGTGGTGAACAGCCAAAATAAAAACATTTATACATAAATACGATTAAAAATAGATTTAAAATAATTAAATTTGGCCCATAGTTTAAAATTTATCAGTTTAAAATCCATATCAAAATTTAAAACCAACCATAAAATCATAAAATCAAGAGAGACCGGCTAACTGAAAGAGATGAGTTTTTAGGGCCTGACGAAAGGTCCGGAGGTCGGAGATCACTCGTATCTCTGGGGGTAGATTGTTCCAAAGGGTAGGTGCCACCACAGAGAAGGCTCTCCTCCTGGGGGTCGCCAGCCGGCATTGTCTAGCCGACGGCACCCTGAGGAGGCCCTCTCTGTGGGAGCGAACTGGCCGGTGGGAGGCTATTGGTGGCAGAAGGCGGTCCTGTAAGTACCCTGGCCCTAAGCCATGGAGCGCTTTAAAGGTGATCACCAACACCTTGAAGCGCACCCGGAAGTCCACCGGAAGCCAATGCAGCTCGCGCAGGAGAGGAGTCACATGGGAGCGCCCAGTCGCTCCCATAATCCCCCGCGCGGCCGCATTCTGCATATGAACTACCTTATATGGTTTTAAGTCATCTTTCCCATTGTACAACCTGCTCTTTTAAAACGACCACCCTCAAAAGCATCTCAAAATAAAATGATGTGGAATCAGGTAGTTCCCTTTTCAAAAATCAAAAATTGCATTTAAAAAAAAAAATTGTTCTCAAAGCAGTAGAAGTCCAAAAGGGGTGGACTTCAGTTCCTATAATCCAAGAATGTAGGAGAATAGTTGGGGGGCATGGGAGTTGTAGTCCCACCCATTAGAGGAGAGTCGTTTTGGGAAAAACCAGGAAAGCATTCGATTTTTTGTAGTTACGTGTTGCAGCTATCGGTGAAATTGTTACATATTTTGTGATATTACACGTATACAACCTTGGCTAGGTGGCTCAGGGGCTAAGACCCTGAGTTTGTCAATCAGAAAGGTCGGCAGTTCAGCGGTTCGAATCCCTAGTACACGTCTCCTGTGTGAGCAGGGGGCTGGACTAGATGACCTCCAAGGTCCCTTCCCACTCTGTTACTGTTACCAGATGTATGCAAATTTACATATGCAATTTGAAAAAAAAGACTGTAAGGAGAGAAAGGGGGTTGGACTAGATGACCTCCAAGGTCCCTTCCAACTCTGTTACTGTTACCAGATGCATGCAAATTTGGAAAAAAAAAACTATAAGGAGAGAAAGTGTTTTACACAGCACTTTCTTGGGGGCGGGGGCAAAAAAAATAAAAACACGGAGAAAAAAAAATGTCAGGACTACAGTGGAATAAATCAAAACTTCCCAAACTAGAGGACAGGGGCAAAAAAAAAAAACCCACTTCCGGCTTTCCCAATTAAAAAGGAAAAAGCGGAAATGACGTCACTCGTTAAAAAGCCATTTAAAGCGGCGAGACAGGCTAGAAATCCGAAAAGCCAATGAGAATCATCGAAGGGAAGGAGAAGTCGGGGGGGGGGGGGGGAAGGAAACAAAAAAAAAATAATCAAGGCATCTAGCTATTGGTCAGGAGCTCTGATGACGTTAGGAACCCCGTCCCAATAGAAAGCCAGCGCGGACTTTTCCCCAAAACCCCGCCCCCTCCCTTTCTCCACAAGCCTGTCAAAAGGCGCGTAGCCAATGACTTTGAGGGCGGGCCGAGGCGGCGAACCAATCCGCGCGTCGCAAGAGGGGGTCGGGGGGACGGGAGAAAGGCTGGAGAGGGAAGGTCCGCCCCTCTTTTTTTTTTTTTAAGTCTCCCACCAACCAGCCGGAGGGGGCGGGGCGGCGTGCGGAGGCGGGAGCCAATCGGGCCTCGGGGGCGGGGCGGGAGCATTCTAGCAGGTTCCAGAAGGCGGGGTGGGGAAAAGGGGGAGAGGGGGGGGAAAGGCGGGCGCAGGAAGGAGCCCGAGAGCCAGACGGGAAAAAGCCGAAGGAGAGGCGGAGAATCGGAGGCGGCGGCGGTGGCGGAACTGAGATTTCCCCGGCGCCATGGAGAAGGTGTGTGTGGGGGGGGGGGGCGGGAGAGGGGGGGGGGGCTCGTGGGAGGGGAGGGAGGGAGTGCTGTGACTCCTGCAAAGGATTCTGGGAAATGCACGTTGAAGGGGGGAGGGGGGCTTGTCTCCGGGGTCGAAGGGGGGGAGTGGGGGGGTGGGGGGGGCTCCATGGGGTGGAGGGAAAAAGGAGGGGAGTCCGAGGCTGAGTGTGTGTTGGGGGGGGGCAGCCTCGTGGGGAGGGAAGGAAGGAAGGGGGAGCTCGCAGTGCATCTTGGGAAGGGAGGGAGGGAGGGGGAGGGAACCGACAGCCCTTCCCCCACCCCCCACGTGCAGCTCTCGGAAGGGGTGGGTTCCCATCATCCACCCAGCCTGCATGGCCCACTGCCCTCCTGCAGAGTCATGGCCTTACCCATCATCCCCAGCCTGCGTGGTCCACCTGCTTCCTTCAAAGTAATACCCTTACCCATCATCCCCAGCCTGCATGGCCCACCCGCTTCCTTCAGAGTAATGGCTTTACCCATCATCCCCAGCCTACATGACTCACCTGCTTCCTTCAAAGGAATGGCCCTTACCCATCATCCCCAGCCTACACGACTCATCCACCTCCTTCAAAGTAATACCCTTACCCATCATCCCCAGCCTGCATGGCGCACCTGCTTCCTTCAAAGGAATGGCTTTACCCATCATCCCCAGCCTGCATGGCGCACCTGCTTCCTTCAAAGCAATGGCCTTGCCCATCAGCCCCAACCTGCATGGCCCACTGCCCTCCTTCAAAGTCATGGCCTTACCCATCATCCCCAGCATGCATGGCCCACTGCCCTCCTTCAGAGTAATGGCCTTACCCATCATCCCCAGCCTGCATGGCCCACCCGGCTCCTTCAAAGTCATGCCCTTACCCATCTTCCCCAGCCTACATGACTCACTCTCCTCCTTCCGAGTAATGGCCTTACCCATCATCCCCAGTTCAGCTGGCTTCCCAGCTGTCCACACTAATGGTTGTTGAGAACTTACTAATAATAATTAACTGTTATTAATATTAACTATTGATTGTGTTAATACAGATAAATCACTTTTGAATCTTAGAGATTTTCGTGGCTTTATCTTGTCCGCTCTTAAGAGCTCGACAACCACAATATTGGGGTGAGGTCCAAGGGGAGCCAGCCTCGGTCCCCCTCCCATGCTTTTGTAGACTGGGCTACAGCTCCCATCATCCCCAGCCGGGCTATTCTCAGACCGAGGGCAGCCCCAAGCCTCAGATAGCTGGCTGGAGAAACTGTCCTAGAACAGGTTGAGTTTTAAGAGTGTGTTTACAGGTGATTTGCCTTATTGATGGGGCCTTTGACCTATGGATCTTGTGGGTTCTGAATGAAGACAAATTGTGTGTGTGTGTGAATTGATTCTGCTTGGAGGGTGTTTACTGCGCTGACGGCATCTCAAAGTGGACAAATTGGCTCAGATTTATAGGGATCCTGCTCTCTAGTCTGGGATCCTGCCTTTCTTGCAGGGACTTTCCATTTTTTTTCCCCCACGGGAATGGGATGCTTTTAAAGGACATTGATCCCATCCAAAGCCGTTTCCTGCCACAGTTCCCACCTTGGTCCGTTGTGGCTGGGTGGGCCTTAGCAGGCTCCGATCTGCAAAGGCGGCTTGTACGAGCGGGTGCCGTTTGGGCATGGAAGGCGCCTCGAATGTAAATGCTGCCTCTCCAGCAAAGCACTGGAAGCTTAGCGCAACCTCTCGGCTCTTTGAAGCTGTTTACAAAGAAGGAGAAGAAAAAGAGGGGCCAGCCCTAACTTTGCATGTCGCAGCACGATCGGCATCGATGGAAGGAAGACCTTGCGATCAAACCCTTCCCGAATCAGGGTGTCTTCTTCAGCCGTTTGGGATGTGCATGCAGGTGTTGGGTTTGCACATCTGGCTAAGATGAGCTCAGTTTGGGTTTTACAGCGGCGTAAACGAGAGGTCCTTGGCTCTGTTTGAGCTTGGTGGTTTTCTTGCCGACGTTTTATAACCCAACTAGATAACACCATCAGTGCCTGAAGGTAATGGGGATTGTGGAGATGAGGAAGAGGACGACTGTGGGGTCCTTGGTGCTCTCTGAGCTTGGTGGTTTTCTTATTTATTTATTTATTTATTTACTTACTTACTTACTTATTTTATTTATTTATTTATTTACTTACTTACTGATTGATTGATTGATTGGTTCAATTTATATGCCGCCTTTCTCCAGAGACTCAGGGCGGCTTACAATGCGTTAAGCAATAGCCTTCATATTTTTGTATATACCTGCTTAGTAGGGCTTTCGGCCCCCCCGTAAGCGGTGTTCTTTTTTATACAAAGTCAGCTTATTGCCCCCCACAATCCGGGTCCTCATTTTACCTACCTCGAAAGGATGGAAGGCTGAGTCAACCTTGCGCCTGGTGAGATTCGAACTCGCAGTAATTGCAGGCAGCTGGCAGCTAAGCGCTACTTAACAGCACTTTAGTCCACTGCTCCACCAAGGCTCCTTGCCTCCACCAAACCTCTTGCAGACGTTTCATGGCCCAGCTAGGTAACATCATCAGTGCTAGAAGGGAGTGGGGTTTGCTCTCATTTTATATTCTAGTGCCGTAATGGCGAACCTCTGGCACGCGTGCCACAGGTGGCATGCAGAGAGCCGCCTCTGCTGTTCCCTAGCCCAGCTCCACTGCGCATTCATGCGCACCTCCCACCAGCCAGCTGGTCTTCGGGTCTCTGCCGCACATGCGCGGGAGGCGGGGCACATGCAGGGATACATGCACGGAGGGGCAGGTGGGTGCAGGAGGCTTTCCAGGCCCAAAATGGGGCATTGGCGCGTGCATGGGGGGGGCACGAATGCACGGGATGCATGCGCAGGGGCGCTCTCATTGCACTTTGGGGGTTTGGGTACACGCATATGCATTAGCACGCATGCTTTGGGCGCACGGCACTGAAAAGGTTAATCATCACTGTTCTAGTGGCTTGCCCTGCCAGAATTTGGGGGAACCTTAAGAGGTTCTTTGCTTGGCCTCCGTACGGTTGGCTCGTTCTGGGATCAAACAGCCCAACCAAGGAACCCTCCCCCCCACCAACACCGACAGGGCAGCAAGCCACTAGACTATAAAATAAGAGCAAACTCCCTTCTACTAGCACTGATGATGTTACCTAGTTGGGTCACAAAATGTTTGCAAGACAAACAAGGACCCTCTAATTTCAACCCTGAGCTACAAATATCCTCCTTTAAATGGTATCAAACTAAGGCCACGATCCTCTCGGCATCCTGGTTTCTGATGCACTAAGTGTCAGGTTTCGATGCTATCTCAAAATAAAGCCAGTTGTGGTTTATTTGGTAAACTATTATTAAACTATTATTAAACAGTGTATTATTACACTGGGCCTGGTGGCTCAGCAGACTAAAAAGCATTGTGATTTAACACCAGCTGTCTGCAATTACTGTAAGTTCGAATCTTGCCAGGCTCAAGGTTGACTCAGCCTTCCATCCTTACTAAGGTAGGTAAATTGAGGACCCAGTTTGTGGGGGCAATAAGATGACTTTGTATAAAATATACAAAAGTATGAAGGCTATTGCTTAACGCACTGTAAGCCGCCCTGAGTCTCCGGAGAAGGGCGGCATATAAATCAAATAAATAAAAATTAAAAATAAAATAAAATAACCCGTGTGCGAACCAAGGTAATTGAAAACAACGGGTTGCTCTCTCTCTTCGCTTGGCTAAACAGGTGGACCTGGGACGTTTGGCCTCCTGCAAAACAGCGTCATCTTTTGGGGGTCAGGCTCGACTCGGAGCCGTGCCCCCTCCCCACTTCTGCCACTAATTAAAACTTTCCTGCCAGCCATCCTAATTGCACTGTTTCCTGGGTTGTGAAAAATGGTGCCCGGGAGGTGAAGCAATTGGCCTTTTAAATCAAGGTGCCAAAAACGGGAGCGAGAGCTGATTTCCGAGTAGAAAAAGGCAAAAAAAACCAAACCTGTAATGTAAGGCAGCCGGGGCGGATGGGTGTGATTATGTCAGGGTTTTTACAGCATAGCAACCTGGCTGGGATCCAACTACATGGCTTGAGCCTTCGGGCTTTTTTTTTTTTTGGTTCCCGCCTCCTTCCTTGCTCCATCCCAGGGCGATGGGTATCTTTGAAAAGCTTGTATTGTCGTGCCCTTTAAAAAAAAACCCAAAAAACTCGTTTTCCCACATTGCTAAACCGCGGAGGTAAGCAGCGCCCGGAATTCTTGCCTCCTCGGTGACATTTTGTCACGGCTCAAAAGGAATCGTTATTCTTGGCCATCTGTAATTTCAGCTGCTGGTTCCCCAGCTGAACGGAGCTGTGACTCAGAGGAAGCGACCTCTGGTGTGTGCTGTTTCCTCTGGGGAGAACGTGAGAATGTGCGGGAGGGACCTTATCCTGGGACTTGGGTCACGGTTCCAGACCCACGGGAGCTGCCAATGCTCGCTTTCGGGGTCCGTGAACAGGTGACGGACAAACACTGATAGATGGATGCAGGTTGGCCCTTCCATCTTCCTAGAGCAGTGTTTCTCAACCTTGGTAGCTTGAAGATGGGTGGACTTCAACTCCCAGAATCCCCCAGCCAGCGGTGCTGGCTGGGGGTTTCTGGGAGTTGAAGTCCACCCATCTTCAAGCTTCCAAGGTTGAGAAACACTGTCCTAGAGGGAAGAACGTGTGAATGTGACTGTTGCACATACCCCGAAAATAAGACCCTGTCTTATATTTTTGTTGTGCCCCGAAATAAGCGCTTGGCCTTATTTTCGGGGAGATCTTATTATTTTGGGGTGCGTGGAGCAAGATGGGGCTCCTCTTGCCATCTTACCTGATTTCCAGCTCTGCGTTTAAATATTTTCGGCGAGGGCTCCTTTTTTGGGGGGAGAGGGAGCCTTGGTGGCGCAGCGGACTAAAGTGCTGTTAACTAGCACCAGCTGCCTGCAATTACTGCCAGTTCAAATCTCACCAGGCTCAAGGTTGACTCAGCCTTCCGTCCTTCCGAGGTAGGTAAAATGAGGACCCGGATTGTGGGGGCAATAAGCTGACTTTGTATAAAAAAAAGTACACCACTTTGGGGGGTGGGGGCGAAAGCCCTACTAAGCAGGTATATACAAAAGTATGAAGGCTATTGCTTAACGCATTGTAAGCCGCCCTGAGTCTCCGGAGAAGGGCACCATATAAATCAAACCAATAAATAAACAAACAAACAAACAAATAAATAAATAATAATAAATAAATAAATTAAAAATTTAAATAAATAAATAAATAAATAAAATTTTAGCGCATGCGCTCAAAAGCCCAATTGGGCTTATTATCAGGGGATGTCTTATTTTTGGGGAAACGGTAGATAACAGATACCCCGAATGTGATTTTCTTCCATTACCGGTAGTCCTCGGCTTACGACCACAATTGAGCCTCAATTTTCTGTTGTTAAGCGAGAGAGTGAATTTTGCCTCGTTTTACAACCTTCCTTGCCACAGTTCTTAAGGAAATCTTTGCTGTTGTTAAGATGGTTGCAAGGTTTTTAAGTGAATCTGGCTTTCCCCCCATGGACTTCGCTGGTCGGAACGTGGCAAGAGGGGATTGTGTGATCCCAGGAGGACTGCAACCGTCGTAAAATATGAACCAGTGGCCAAGCGTCTGAATTTGGATCACGTGATGTTGCAACGGTCGTAGGAGCGGTGCGGTGGCCTACAGGTGGAGCTCCCGCCTCACAATCAGGAGGCTGTGAGTTCGATCCTAGGTAGAGGCAGGTATTTCTCTCTCTGCGTACAATGAGAATATATCGGCTGAACAAAGCTCTGCATTAGTGACAGGAAAGGCATCCGGCCAGTAAAACGCTCTGCTAGCTCCATTCAGTTACCCAGACTCCACCCTGCAAGGGATTATGGGGTCGTTAAACGAAGATGATGATGATGCAATGTTCATAAGTGTGGAAAATAATCATAAATAGCTTTTTCCAGTACCATTGTAACTTCGGTCACTAAATGAACTGTTGTAAGTCGAGGACTACCTGTACCAAGATCCCAAGTGACTTCCCAGAATGAAGGACTCAGTGCCACTTGGCAACACCGGTTCTCCCAGTGGTTTACTCAAAGCAAGAGTTGAATTCCAGTGCCTAGCAGCCCATCCAGCAGAGCCAGCTGTAAAAGGAGGAATAATTTAACATCTGGAGGGCTAGAGTTTTTTCTTCTGTTTTTTTTTTTTTTTAATTCCAGGAGCAAAGCTTAGCGACCACGTGATTCGCTTAACAGCCGTGGCAAAAGAGGTGGCAAAATTGGGCACTGTTTCACTTAGCCACGGAAGTTCCGGTCCCAAATAGGGTTGCAGGTTGGGGTCTATCTGTATTATTCTTAAGACTTTAGGGAAATTATATTATCCAGGTTTTCAGGAGGCAAGTGGACTTTCTTATTTTTGTTGTTGTTGTTTTTTCTTTGAAGACATTTCACTTCTCCTCCAAGAAGCTTCTTCAGCTCTGACTGCATGGCGGAGAATGGAAGGGTTGATTTTCCTTGCAGACAGCTGGTCCTTTGCATCCTTTTAGAGGGTCGTTGAGGCCACTTGGAGGTTTATCTGTATCCTCAGGGTCACCTGAGTAGTGCAAATAGTTCCTGTAGTTTGCAATTTTTTCCTCTGGAAATCCATTCCTGCTCCCACACCGTTCAAAGGGTAAGGTAAAGGTAAAGGTTCCCCTCGCACATATGTGCTAGTCGTTCCCGACTCTAGGGGCGCTGCTCATCTCCGTTTCAAAGCCGCAGAGCCAGCGCTGTCCGAAGACGTCTCCGTGGTCATATGGCCGGCATGACTCAACGCCAAAGGCGCATGGAATGCTGTTCCCTTCCCACCAAAGGTGGTCCCTGTTTTCCTACTTGCATTTTTTTACCTGCTTTCGAACTTGCTAGGTTGGCAGAAGCTGGGAGAAGTCACGGGAGCTCACCCCATTATACGCGGCGCTAGGGATTCGAACCGCCAAACTGCCGACCCTTTCGATCGACAAGCTCAGCGTCTGAGCCACCGAGCCACCACGTTCAAAGGGTGTTCACCCCAAATTGTGTAGCTAAAAGTCTGTAGAGATTCTCAGTCATCCAGGCCATGGTTCTCCCAAAGATGCTTTTTCAGAAGGCAACTGGACTTCTTTGTTTTTTATTTTTTCCCAGGTTTAACATCTCACTTTCTCTCTCTCTCTCTCTCTCTCTCTCTCTCTCTCTCTCTCTCTCTCTCTCTCTCCAGGTGAACGAACTGAAGGAGAAAGGTAACAAGGCCCTCAGCTCCGGCAACACCGCCGAAGCCATCAAGCACTACTCCGAGGCCATCAAACTGGACTCTGCCAACCATGTGCTCTACAGCAATCGCTCTGCTGCCTACGCCAAAAAGGGGGAGTACCACAAGGCCCTCGAAGACGCTTGCAAGACCATAGAGCTGAAGCCCGAATGGGGCAAGGTGAGACGAGAGGGGTTGCCAGGTGCTTTTGAAACCTCTTCGCTTTGGTGCCGTTGTAAAGGATGAGTCCAGGTAACTCCTGGACTTAACACCAATCCTCAAAGTCACAAGGGCCCTTGGGAAAAGTGACTTACGACCGTTTTTCACACTTACGACCGTTGCCACATCCCCTTGGTGACATAATCAAAATTCGGACGCTTGGCAACTGACTCATATTAGAACAGCTGCAGAACTCAAAGACTTGGTTCCCTCCATGGGAAGACATTGTAAGGCCGTCATTCATGCTAAAGGTTACCCAACGAAGTATTAACCGACATGAGGATCATTTTTGCATAGCTCATTTTTTCTATGGTGATCATTTTTGTATATCTCGTTTTTTCCACATGTTTCACTTTTTTTCTTTATACCGTAACTGCTATTCTAATAGCAAATCCTTCATAAAAGCTATTGCATTACATTGTTGATTAAATTATCTTTCCACTGATATATAATTTTATGGTACTACTCCCCCCCAAAAAAGTTTTGTTATTAGCTAGTTTTAGAAAATACACTTTTCCCAAAAGGTTTCCCCAATTTTGGCCACTACTGTAAACCAGCATTTATTTCCAATGCTGGCCAAAAAGGCCCCCTTGGGGTTAAAGAATGCTTAACACACAATTGCAGTTATGCACGACAGCTGTGGATTTGTTTAACGACCGGGGGTGTGTGTGGAGGGTGTCTGGTTTCTCTACGGACGAGCTTTCGTCTTTGTCTGATCTGTTCTCGTGCTCTTTGCAGGGTTACTCTCGAAAAGCAGCTGCCTTGGAATTCCTGAATCGTTTTGAGGAAGCGAAGAAGACGTACGCGGAAGGGCTGAAACACGAGCCGGACAATGCCCAGTTGAAGGAAGGCCTGCAAAATATGGAGTCCAGGCTGGCAGGTGAGGGGAGGGGGAGGAGGAGGAGGAAGAGGAAGAGGGTGTCTCCCTGACTTGGCTAGTGTTAGATTTCTGTTGCAGCAATCCGGAATAGATAGGACCTGTCTCTTGAGCAGAAATGAATAGACTAACACTAACAGTTAAGGAGAAAGAACAAACTGATTGTTATATGATATGGGAAGCATTTTACCAATGGTTAGAGAATAAGAAAGGAAATTGGAAATAAAGGAAGGAGACAATAAGAAGAATAGAAAATACATTGTTAGATTTCTGTTGCAGCAATCCGGAATAGATAGGACCTGTCTCTTGAGCAGAAATGAATAGACTAACACTAACAGTTAAGGAGAAAGAACAAACTGATTGTTATATGATATGGGAAGCATTTTACCAATGGTTAGAGAATAAGAAAGGAAATTGGAAATAAAGGAAGGAGACAATAAGAAGAATAGAAAATACATTGAGGTAGAGATAAAAATAAAATGGCAATTGATAACATGAGTATGAGGAGAATAACCATGTTTAATGTTGTTACTGTATTTTTATTAGAAGATACGTTATGAAGGAAATGAAGAGTTACACAAGGTGTAATCGTTCAATGTTTATAATTTGTGGAAGGATGTCGCGCAGAAATATTTGTACTCCGGCGACACACTGCTTAAGGAGAGATGAAACATATTTTTTAAAGTGGAAAATAAATAAAAAACATGAACGAAAAAAAGAAAAGCAGGCCAAACCGAGGGCTGTGCAGCCTTTCCATGATGAAGGAGGGGTACACATCATTGATCCCCAAAACTGGCTGGGGTCCACGTAAAGGACTGAATAAAAAACAAGATATGTGGTAGATAGTCATGGGAGTGCTGCGGTGGCCTAGAGGTGGAGCCTCTCGCCTCACAATCCGGAGGCTGTGACTTCGATCCTAGGTAGAGGCAGATATTTCTCCCTCTTGGCACACTGAGAATATATATCTGCTGAGCAAAACTCCGCCCTGGCGACAGGAAGGGCATCCGGCCAGTAAAACACTCAGCTC
Organism: Pituophis catenifer annectens; assembly: GCF_029215685.1. Classification (NCBI taxonomy): domain Eukaryota; kingdom Metazoa; phylum Chordata; class Lepidosauria; order Squamata; family Colubridae; genus Pituophis; species Pituophis catenifer. Next base: position 25,417,546 of record NW_027256890.1, read on the forward strand.
CGTTCAGTTGCCCTGACTCCACCCCGCAAGGGATTATGGGGTCATTAAAACGATGATGATGTGGTAGATAGTCATGGAAAGATCCGGTACAGGGAGCGCTCGATTTACAATCCACATTTGAGCCCAATGTTTCCGTGAAGCTTAAGTGTTGAGTTTTGCCCCATTGTACAACCTTTCTTGCCAAACGTTGAGGGAATCACTGCCATCATTTAAGTTAGTCACATGATTGTTAAGAGAACCTAGCTCCTTACCGACTTTTGCTTGTCAGAAAGTCCCAATATTGGGGTCGCGTGAATCCCAGGACACTGCAACTGCCGTTAAGTATTGCCGAGCCTCTAAATTTTGATCGCGTGACCGTAGGGATACTGCCATTCGGTTGTGGCCCATCAGCGGCCTGTGCAGATTGTGGCTGATTCTGACAGTGAGGAGGCTGGTGTGGTGTTGCGCCAGCAGCCTGTGCAGCTGGCACCTGAGTCAGACAATGAGGAGGCTGGAGAAGATGTGGTGCCAGAGGCAGGGATTCAGCCAGGGCCTTCAGAACCTCCAGAAGCTCCTTTAAGTGAAGAGGACGAAGAGGAGGAGCCTCTTCTCGATACACGGGTGCGCAGAGCTGCCAAAAGGCAGGAGTGGCTCCTCAAGAGGAGGTCTCCTCGAGAGTAAGGCTTGGGGCTAATTGGCCATTCCCTTAGCCTATTTAAGGAGGAACGCCGACTGAAGCAATTTGTAGGGAACAACTTTAGTTCATTCTCCTTCGCGTCTGGATTCTCTGCAAATTGCTTCTGGGCTTTCTGCCAACCTTAGTAAGATTGTGATTACTTTATCTTTGGTTTCTTGTAGGCTGTGAAGGAAGTTTATTAACAGCCTTTGTTTGGAAAAGACTGAGTTATTTTAGTAAATATACATTAACGACACACAAGGCATACAATACCCCTGTAGGTTTTTCCACATTGTAAAGAAGAGAAATAGGAAGTACAAATGCAGCACAAAACGGAGGAGGCAAAACAGAGGAGGGAAAAGCTCCAAGCTGTCTCTTAGGGGTCCCAATACAACAAGCACTTCGTTTCAGTTACCAAACGGCCCTCATTGGCGGACCCTGTGTCTACGCCCTATTCCAGTTCACGAATATACTGACGTAAACGAACCGTTGTAAGCCGAGGACATACCTGTCACACAGTTGCTAAGTGGCTTCCCCCGTTGACTTTGATGGTCAGAAGATGGGCCAAAGGGCATCCCACCCACCCCAGGACACTGCAGCCGTCATAAATAGGGAGTCAGATGGGTGAGACGTTAAAGTTGAAAAGGGCTTTGGCAACCCACCCCCTCCAAGGAAATCCCCCTAAAGACCCTGACTCCTTTCTCTTTTCTCTCCCCCCCCCCTCACTTCCAGAACGGAATCTCATGAATCCTTTCAACATGCCCAACCTCTACCAGAAGCTGGAGAGTGATCCCCGCACCCGAAACCTCCTCAGCGATCCGAGTTACAGAGAGCTGATAGAGCAACTCCGCAACAAACCGTCGGAACTGGGAACGTGAGTGTCTTCGGTGGGTTTTTGCGGGGGGGGGGGAGAGGGGGGCAGAAGGGGGCCTGATCCCTCCCAGCCAAGGTTGCACCTTCCTCGATCGGAACCGAAGGTCTCCTAGCTCAGGAATCCGTCTGCTACCGTTCAGGGTCTTCCTTTAGAGAACGTCTCCTGGGACTTTTATCTAGAGTTCCGTACAGGAACTTCAGGATATTAACAGAATAACAGCTCTGTTGGAAGGGACCTCGGAGGTCTTCTAGTCCAACCCCCTGCTCGAGCAGGAAACGCTACCCCATTTCAGAGAAATGGGTTGTCCAAGCTCTTCTTGAAAACGGAATGAGGGAAGGAAGGAAGGAAAGATAGATAAAATAACAATAAGTGTTGGAAGGGACTTGAAAATCTTCTAGTTCAACCCCCTGCTCGAGCAGGACACCCTATACCGGTGATGGCAAACCTTTTTTAACTCTGGTGCCGAAAGCGCCCATAATTTAATGACCCCCCCCATGCCCTGCCCCCCTGTGCATGTGCGCACAACACCCCCCCGCGCACCCCGTATTGAGCCTAGCAGGCCTTCCTGAAGCCTCCAGAGACAGCTCGTTTCCAGACTTCCAGTGGGCCCGTTTTTTTTTGCCCTCCCCAGGCTCCAGAGGTTTTCCTGGAGCCTGCGGAGGGCAAAAAACGGCTTCCCCCACCCCTCTGGAGGCGGGAAATGGCCCATTTCCTGACTTCTGGTGAGCCTGGTAGGCTCTTTTTTCACCCTCCCCAGGCTCCAGAGGCTTTCTTGGAGCCTGGGGAGGGCGAAAACTCCCTCTCTCAACCCCCTGGAGGCCAAAAATGCCCTCCCTAGAGCCTCAGCGCGAGCCCTGTACTTACCTGGCATCCAAAACGGGCCACATGGAGACTCCTGGGAGGGGTGGTGCGACGTGGGCAGGGCAGCTGAAAATCAGTTGTGTGGTGCGTGTGTGCATGCTGGAGCTGAGCTAGGGCAACAGTTCATGTGCCTTCGGTTCGCCATCAGCCTCTTCTTGAAAACTTCCAGTAACGAAGCGCCGACAACTTCCGAAGGCAAGTCCTTCTATTGATCTAGCAATCGTTGAATACTAACTCTAATTCACCTTCATGCTTTCACGCAGCCCCTTGGACTGCGCCTCCCGCAAAGGCACATCTTTGAGAATTATAGTTTCCTAATCCACACGGGTCGTAAAGGAGAGAGAGAGAGAGAGAGAGCAGCAAAATCCGATTGGCAAGACTATGCAGCCCCGTGGCCCAGTCTAAATAAAAATGGTTCTTAAACCATGTTAAAGCTTGGCTTCCTGCACTGGAGCAGCCTACCATGGAGGTGCTCTGAAGTGCTCAGGCTGGGCTTTGCCCTTGCTTGTCTCCCTGTTGTGTAACAGGAAACTGAAGGACCCCCGGGTTATGACGACGCTCGGGGTGCTGCTTGGAGTCGACTTAGCCAGCGCTGATGATGACGACGAAGCCATGTCTCCCCCACCTCCTCCACCCCCCAAGAAAGAGCCCAAGGCAGAACCCATGGAGGAAGACCTGCCCGAAAACAAGAAGCAGGTATCGGCCTCTGGCAAGACTGGCAGCATACGGAATGAAGGGAAAGGGGAAGAAAAGGAAGAAAATTAGAGAGGAAGGGAGATAGGGGAAAGGAAAAGAAAGGATAGAGGAAAGGAAAAGAAAGGAAGAAAATTAGAGAGGAAGGAAGGGAAAGGAAGATAAAGGAAAGGAAGATAGAAGAAAGGAAAGGAAGAAAATTAGAGAGGAAGGAAGGGAAAGGAAGAAAATTAGAGATGAGTCTGTCTTGATTTTAGGGTTAGTTTTAAAATTTTAATAATTGATTTTAATTGACAAGTTTTAAATTATGGGCCAAATTTATAAATTATTTTAACTTTATTTTTAACTGTGATGTTTTGTATAGATGTTTTTATTTTGGCTGTTCACCGCCCTGAGTCCGAAAGGAGAAGGGCGGTATAGAAATTTGAATAAAGTAAGGAAAGGAAAGGAAAGAAAAATTAGGGAAGGAAAGGAAGATAAAGGAAAGGAAGATAGAAGAAAGGAAAGGAAGAAAATTAGAGAGGAAGGAAGGGAAAGGAAGATAGAGGAAAGGAAAGGAAGAAAATTAGAGATGAGGGGAAGGAAAAGGAAGAAAATTAGAGACGGAGGGAAAGAAAAGGAAAGGAAGAAAATTAGATGAAAGAAGGGCAAGGAAAGGAAGAAAATTAGGAAGGAAAGGAAAGGATAGAAGAAAGAAAAGGAAGAAAATTAGGAAGGAAAGGAAGATGAAAGGAAGATAGAAGTAAAAGGAAGAAAATTAGAGATGAAGGAAGGAAGCAAAATGAAAATTAGAGAGGAAGGGAAGGAAAGAAGAAATCAAGGGAAGAAAGGAAGGCTTTTAGGTATCTCTAATCTGATTCTCAGATAGTGGGTGGCCAGCAAGGAAAGCTGATAACTCCTTTCTAGGCCCAACAATTTGTGTAGAATTTTCTGCCAAACCAGTCTTAAAATCTCCTTAATCAAGCTGTATCTGCTGATTTTTCAGGCCCTGAAGGAGAAGGAATTGGGGAACGAGGCCTATAAGAAGAAAGACTTTGAAAAAGCTTTGGAACATTACAACAAAGCAAAAAATTTGGATCCAACCAACATGACTTATATTACTAATCAAGCAGGTGAGGTGGGCGGTAGAGGTGGGAACAAGCTCGCAGGTTTAAAAAGAGAGCAGCAAACTCCCCCTCCCTTCTAGCACTGATGATGTTCCCTAGTTGGGTCATGAAACGTCTGGAAGAAAACAAACCAATTCAGAGGACTCCACAGTTCCTTGGCTACAAATATTCTCTTCTACTGGTTTAAACAAGGACATAGTTTAAACATAGTTTTAACAGGGACGCGGTGGCTCAGTGGCTGCTGAGCTTGTCGATCGAAAGGCCGGCAGTTCAGCGGTTCGAATCCCGAGTGCCGCGTAACGGGATGAGCTCCCGTGACTTGTCCCAGCTTCTGCCAACCTAGCAGTTTGAAAGCCCGTAAAAAAATGGAAGTAGAAAAATAGGCACCACCTTTGGTGGGAAGGGAACAGCATTCCGTGCGCCTTTGGCGTTGAGTCATGCCGGCCACATGACCCACGGAGACGTCTTCGGACAGCACTGGCTCTTCGGCTTTGAAACGGAGATGAGCAGCGCCCCCTAGAGTCAGGAACAATTAGCACATAGGTGCGAGGGGAACCTTTACCTTTACCTTATAGGTTTAAAACAGCACAACAGGGTGAAGCTGGAGAATTCTGCCGAGTCCCTTGAGGGATAATCTTACACAATTAAATAGTAGCCGTCCCTGTTTCCATAACACACATTTTAAACTGTTGAAAACCTTGGAAATAGGAAATACGAACCCAGGAATTTATTAAAATAGAACAAACTGGCTTTATCTTGTTTCTAGGTAGGTCTATTGTTTGCAGAATACTCTGGAGAAAACACTCACTGTGCGGCCAAATTTTAGGCATCAGGCAGGCCCGCCCGTGGGTGGACATGATGGAATGCAGGTAGTCCTCGACTCACAACCACGATTGAATCCCAAATTTCTGCTGCTGAGCAAAACGTTCGAGAGTTTTGCCCCCGTTTTTAACGACGTTTGTTAAGTGAATCGCTGCCGTTGTTAAATTAGTCCACACAGTTGTTAAGCGAATCTGGCTCCCCCGTGGACGTTGCCCGTCAGAAGGTCGCCAGAGGGGGTGACGTGACCCCTCCCAGGACGTAAACGTGAATCAGTTGTCAAGCCTCCAAGATTTTGATCGCGGCGAGGCTGCAACAGCCGTACGTTTAAAAAAAACGGTCATAAGTCAATTTTTCTTCCGGTGTCATTCGTAACTTCGGTCACTAAACGAATAGCTGTAAGTCAAGGACTACCTGTACCATCACCGACCAAGCCTTATTTTTTTTTTCCCCCCTCACCCAAAAGAAAGATAAGCGTGCGAGGAGGTGTTAAGTTTTGTTACTTAGGTTTTGTTGCTATTGCGTGGCCGTTCAGGGGGACGGATTCCAAAGCCCATCCGCCGCCTCCAGCTAGCGGAGAGAAGACGAGACCAACTTCATTGGGTGGGGGAAGGCCCCCGTAGTTCTCCCAGTCTCGCACCTTTTGTGTTTGTGTCTCTTGTGTGTTTGTTTACATTCATTCTCCCTTTGGCTTTCAGCCGTGCATTTTGAAAAAGGGGAATACAACCAGTGCCGAGAACTGTGCGAACAAGCCATCGAGGTGGGGCGTGAGAACAGGGAAGATTATCGACAGATTGCCAAGTAGGTGGCCTACATTCCTGGGATGGTTTTCTCAATAGTAGCTATTGCTATTATTGCCCTGAGGATGGAATTGGTCCCTTCCAGGCCTGTCACTCAACAGGTGGGCCGAGCATTTTGGCTTGCCCAAGGACTTCTCCCATAGCTGGATGATGACTTGTTGTTGTTGTTGTTGTTGTGATTGTCGTTGCGTCTAGAGCTTACGCCCGAATTGGGAACTCCTACTTCAAGGAAGAAAAGTACAAGGAAGCCATTCAGTTTTACAACAAGTCTCTAGCTGAACACCGGACTCCAGAGGTGCTGAAGAAGTGTCAGCAGGCAAGCAGTTCCGAGAGTCTTGTCTGTAGCTCTGGTGGTTTTGATAGGCATTTATTCCTGTTTCTACACTCTTCCAGCTCCTCTTTTTATTTAAATATATATCCCACCTTTATTATTTTTTATAAAGGCATCAAGCAGGCTTAATACCCCTTTCTCCTCCTCCTCCTCCTCCTCCTCTTTTCTCCACAATAGCAACAAACCTGTGAAGTGGGTTCGGGCGGAGAGAGAGGAACTGGTCCAGAATGTGCCTAGGTTGGAACTAGAACTCACTGTCTCCCGGTGATTGGCCCCAAATCACCCAGCCATCTTTCATGCCTAAGGCAGGACTAGAACTCACCATCTCCCAGTGATTGGCCCCAAATCACCCAGTCATCTTTCATGCCTAAGGCAGAACTAGAACTCACTCTTTCCCGGTGATTGGCCCCAAGTCACCCAGTCATCTTTCATGCCTAAGGTGGGACTAGAACTCACGGTCTCCTGGTGATTGGCCCTAAGCCACCCAGCCATGGCCTAGAACTCCCCATCTCCTGGCTCAAAGTCACCTAGCCATCTTTTCACGCCTAAGGCAAGACTAGAACTCACCGTCCAGTTGCTCCTTCGTACCGGACCTTGTTCCTGGATGGATAACGTTTACACTTCCTTCTCTTCCCCCAGGCTGAGAAAATCCTAAAAGAACAAGAACGGGAGGCATACATCAATCCTGAGCTGGCTTTGGAAGAGAAGAACAAAGGCAACGAATGTTTCCAGAAAGGTGATGAGGTTGCACCTGGTTTAGTTGTTGCTTGCAGGATAAAAACCTTGCCGGACTTAAATCTATGTCTCTTCCCTCCCCGCCACCAACTGGAGGAAAAGCTCTCCCTACACGGGCCCCATTAATAGCCAGTGTTTCTCAACCACAGCAACCTCTAAGCTTATGTGGATTTCAACTCCCCATGCCCAGCCGGGGAATTCTGGGAGTTGAAGTCCACACTGCTTGAAAGTTGGTAAACTTGAGAAAAACACCACATTCGGCCACGGGCTTCCTTTGCCAGCAGCTTAAAACTTGCGGCTTCTGCAGAAGCGGGCAAAATTCAGCAAAGATTGGATTCTTCCCTCCATGTCGCTGGAGGAAGATGCAGTTCCTAACAGTGGAATGATTGGATTAATTGCTGGAGAGAAAAAGCATTTGCTGATTTACGCCCCGAATCCACTTCATTTCTCCAATCTGCTTCCTTTAAGGAAGATGGCAGGCGCAGTAAGAAAGTCCCAACATTATTTCCCCACTGGTGGTGGTTTTTTTAAAAAAATTTGATTTATATGCCGCCCTTCTCCGGAGACTCAGGGCGGCTTACAATGCGTTAAGCAATAGCCTTCATACTTTTGTATATTTATACAAAGTCAGTTTATTTCCCCTACAATCTGGGTCCTCATTTCACCTACCTTAGAAAGGATGGAAGGCTGAGTCAACCTTGAGCCTGGCAAGATTCGAACCCTGCAGTAATTGCAAGCAGTAGATGTTAGTAACAGTGCTTTAGTCCACTGTACTATCGGGCTCAAATTTCAAATTTTTCAAATTTTTTTACTACCGGTTCTACGGATGTGGCTTGGTGGGCGTGGCAGGGGAAACTGAAAAATTCCCATTTCCTCCTGATTAGCTGGGACTCGGGAGGCAGAGACTAGATAGGGGCGGGGCCAGTCACAGGTGGTATTTACCGGTTCTCCGAACTACTCAAAATTTCCGCTACCAGTTCTCCAGAACTGGTCAGAACCTGCTGAAACCCACCTCTCTTCCCCACCCCCGGCAGTCATTATTCAGAGATAACAGTAGTAGCCAAAATTGTGGAAACCTTTTGGGAAAAGTGTATTTTCTAAAACTAGCTAATAACCAAACTTTTTTTTTTTTTTTTTTTGAGTAGTAGCATAAAATTATATATCAATGGAAAGATGATTTAATCAAGAATGTAATGCAATAGCTTTTAGGAAGGGTTTGCTATTAGAATAGCCGTTACAGCCTAAAGGAGAAAAGCGAAACACGTAGAAAAAAAACAAGATAGACAAAAATGATCACTGTAGAAAAAAACGAGATGTACAAAAATGATTCCCATGTCGGTTAATACTTCGTTGGGTCACCTTTAGCATGAATTAGGGCCTGACAACGTCTTCCCATGTAGTGAACCAAGTCTTTGAGTTCTCTAGCTGTTCTCATGTGAAACCAAGATGGAATGATGGCTTCTATTAACTGGGTTTGATTGCTGGGTTGCTTCTGACTAAACAGTTTCTTTCGTCAGCTCCATAGATTTTCAATTGGGTGAAGGTCTGGGCTATTCCCAGGCCATTCCAGCAGTGGAATAGGATTATCTTGAAACTCCAAAGAAAAAAAAAAGTGGTGTTATTAGCCATCAAACCTCAAAAATACACTTTCCCCAAAAGGCTTCCACAATTTTGACCACTACTGTATACCTCCTTGGAATCTGGAGGCTCCGTCCACCCAGTGACGGTCTTTTCTCCCACAGGGGATTATCCACAAGCCATGAAGCACTATTCGGAAGCTATCAAACGCAACCCCAGTGATGCCAAACTGTACAGCAACAGAGCAGCCTGCTACACCAAACTCTTGGAGTTCCAGTTAGCGCTCAAGGTGAGCATCTCAGCCGTAGAGAAGCTGTGGCGACCTCTGGTTTCTTTTCTAATCTCTGCGTGCGGAAAGCCAGCATGTCCAAAAGACTCAGGAGATAGAGCTACGAGAGACCTTGGAGGTCTTCTAGTCCAGCCCCCTACTCAAGCAGGAGAACTTATACTATGTCAGACAAGTGACTGTCCAGTCTCCTCTTAAAAACGTCCAGTGATGGAGCGCCCACAACTTCTGGTGGCGAGCTGTTCCACTGGTTAATTGTCCTCAATGTTAGAAAGTTTCTCCTTCATTCCAGATTGCTTCTTTCTTTGATTAGTTTGCAAGCATTGTTTCTTGTCCTGCCTTCTGAGGCTTTGTAGAATAATTTGACCCCTCCTCTTCTTTGTGGCAGCCTCTCAAATACTGGAATACTGCTATCCTGTCACCCCCTAATTCTTCTTTTCTTTAGATTACCCAGACCCAAATCCTGCAGTTATGTTTTATTCCCCAGGCCTTTGATCATCTTAGTTGCTCTTCTCTGATTCCCCCCCCCCCAAAGTCTCAACATCTTTTTTGTAATGTGACCAAAATTGGTTGCAATAGTCCAGGTGTGGTCTTGTTGAAAAGATGTTAAAAGGCATTTAAATGTTAAAAAGTCTCTTTTCTCTTTTTAAATCTGAAACGGAACGCTTGCCATGCCTTCCGTTTATAATCTGAAGTCCATTTTCCCAGATTTTATATTTATATATATATATATATATATAAGTTAAAATACATCTATAACAAAAATACATCCATAATAATTACACAATTCAATGTCATTCTGACAGTACTTAATTATTCGTCTTTTTCGTTCTGCAGGACTGCGAGGAATGCATCCGTTTAGAACCCGCGTTCAGTAAGTAGATGGATTTGAATCTCTGGACTCTCCAAGTATCTATGGGGCATGGCTAGGGAATTCTGGGAGTTGAAGTTCACCCCATCTCCAATTCGGCCAAGGTTGAGAAGCATTTGCTTCAGCAGTTAAATCCTCATCGTGCCCAGAGAGAGAAATATCTGCCTCTACCTAGGATCGAACTCACAGCCTCCTGATTGTGAGGCGAGAGCTCCGCCTCTGGGCCACCGCACCACTCGATTAAATGTTCTAGATTCAACATCTTCTTTTAATGATCCCATAATCCCTTGCGGGGTGGAGTCCGGGCAACTGAATGGAGCTAGCAGAGCATTTGAATGGCCGGATGCCTTTCCTGTTGCCAGTGTGGAGTTTTTGTTCAGCAGATAATATTCTCATTGTGCCCAGAGAGAGAAATATCTGCCTCTACCTAGGATCGAACTTACAGCCTCCTGATTGTGAGGCGAGAGTTCCACCTCTAGGCCACCGCACCGCTCTGCTAAGAAAGGCTCTCGAATGAAGTGGGGAGCGGTGAAAGCAAAATCTTTTGAGCTAGAAGCGGTGTTTCTCAAGCTTTGGCCCTTTTGACGATGGGTGGGATTTCAACTCCCAGAATTCCCCAGTCAGCCATGACAAGCAAAGCAAAGCCGGGCTAGAGAATTCTGGCAGTTGAAACTCAATCATTGGTCAAGCTATCTAGCCTTCAGAAGGTGACGGCCGCTCCTCTTCGCTTTTGCAGTCAAAGGCTACACGCGCAAAGCGGCGGCATTGGAAGCCATGAAAGATTACACCAAAGCGATGGACGTCTATCAGAAAGCGCTGGAGCTGGACTCGAACTGCAAGGTGAGGACTCGACCAGACACACCCCTGACAGGGGAAGGGAAGGGCAGAGGACGCGGGGCAAGGGGTGGCCTGGTTATCCTCTGTTAGTCCCAAAGGATAAGCCTTTGCAGACCGTCCTCGACTTACGACAGTTCATTTAGTGACCATTCGGCACTGAAAAAAGTGACTTAGGCCTGGTTTCACACTTAGCAGTAGCACTTAAGATTTATATACCGCTTTACGGTGCTTTTACAACCCTCTCTGAGCGGTTTACAGAATCAGCCTCTTGCCCCCCCAACAATCTGGGTCCTCATTTTACTGACCTCGGAAGGGTGGAAGGCTGAATCAAGGTTAAGCCAAATCAGGATCGAACTGCTGGCAATGGGCAGCCTGAAATACTGCATTCTAACAGGGAAGGAAGGAAAGAAGGAAGGAACCAAGAAGGAAGGAAGGAAGGGCAATAGCAATAGCACTTAGATTTATATACAGCTTCACAGTGTTTTACAGCCCTCTCTAAGGGGTTTACAGAGTCAGCCTCTTGCCCCCGACAATCTGGGTCCTCATTTTACCCACCTCGGAAGGACGGGAGACTAAGTCAACCTTGAGCCTGGTGAGATTTGAACTGGCAAATTGCAGGCAGCCGGCAGGCAGCAAGAAGTAGCCTGCAGTACCGCACTCTAACCACTGCCCCACCACGGCTCAATTTAGAACCGTTGCAGCGGTCCCCATGATCAAAATTGGGATTCTTGGCAACTGACTCGTATTGCCCCAACAAGCTGAAACTGCGGGAAGAAATAAGAACGAAAGGCCATAATTGGGGAATGCTGTGTGCTTGCACAACGATTGTCTTCTTAACATTTTTTTCTCCCCGGTGCAATTCTTACAGGAAGCTGCCGAAGGTTACCAGCGCTGCCTGATGTCCCAGTACAATCGCAACGACAACCCCGAGGACGTGAAGCGCCGGGCAATGGCCGATCCCGAGGTGCAGCAGATCATGAGCGATCCAGCCATGCGGCTGATCCTGGAACAGATGCAGAAAGATCCACAGGCACTAAGCGAGTGAGTCAGGGCTGGGGAAATCCGTAAGATGATCCTGAGCCTTGGTCTTCACCAAGTTGCTTGCTAAGGAATGTAGCTAGAGCAGGGCTGGGTAATTCATTTTCCCTTGGCCCCTATTGTAGAGGGCCAAGCCAATAGGGCTGGGAAGGTGCGTATACATATTTTTTTTTAGTCGTTTAATGACCCCGTAATCCCTGGCGGGGATGGAGTCTGAATAGAGCCGAGTGTTTAATGCCCGGATGCCCTTCCTGTCACCAGAGCGGAGTTTTGTTCAGATATATTCCGGCTGGGTAGGCATGGCTGGAATGGGAGGGTTTTCATGTGACTGATGGAAGTGAGTGACATCGAGTTGGCCACACCCACCCAGGTTTTGTGGCTCCTGCTATTTTCTGTGGGAAATGGGTCCAAATAGCTCTTTTAAGTATTTAAGGTTGCAGACCCCTACACTAGACCGTAGAATTCAATATAGTTACTGCCCTGGGATAGAAGTTGTTTTTCAGCCTATTTGTCCTTGTTTTTATTGCCCTGTACCGTCTGTCAGATGGTAATAGTTCAAAAAAAAAAAGGGGGTGCCCAGGATGAGATGGATCTTTAAGGATGTTTTGAACTTTCTTAAGGCAGCGAGAACTATAAAGTTCTTCCAAAGAGGGGAGGGGGCAACCCATGATCCTCTGGGCAATGACGTTGACCCTCTGGAACGCTGTCCTAGCTGCCACTGTGCAATTGGCAAACCATAAACAGGTGCAGTAAGTTAAAATAGTCCCTATGGTGCTGCGGTAGAAGGTCACCAGCAGTTTCTCATTCAGTTGTTGTTTTGTGAGAAGTCTCAGGTCGTATAATCTCTGCTGGGCTCTTTTGACCAGGGCTGCAATGTTAGTGCCCCAGGCAAGCTTCTCTTTTTATGATAACACCCAGAAACTAGATTAAACTAGATTTCGGGTTTTTGAAGCCCTTCCAGATTTGCTAAATGTTGGCAAAGAACAGTGGGGGGAAAAATAACTTCACGGATCTTCCTAACCGCATTCCCTCCCTCTCTCTCCTTTTCCCTGCAGACACTTGAAAAACCCCGTCATTGCTCAGAAGATCCAGAAGCTGATGGATGTTGGCCTGATCGCCATCCGGTGATAATACTGACCATCCTCCGCAACTTTTCCCCCGGTTGAAAACAAAAGAAAAATAGGCAGCCTTGATGGACTTTCTCCATGAAATCGATCCACTCTCGGGGCCATCTCTCTCTCTCAGCAAAAGGCAGAGACTCACACCTTTGAGACACGTGTCCCGCCTCTTGCCCACATGCGTGCTCGTAAACCAACCATCCACCCTATTTCGGCACCGAAAAAATATCGGCCTTTTCGTCCATCGTCCCGGCCTGTTGCTCTGTCTCTCGGTTATAGCCCCCTTGTTGTGAGCTGCCATTTTCTCTCTCCTTTTTTATTTTAGGGGGGGTTTCCCTCTTCCACCCCCACCCTTGCAGTTTTCAATTCTCTCGGCCAGCAACTGTGGCCCCGACGAGCCTCGTCACTTTTTTTTTTTTTCCTGGTTTTTCGTTCGGCTGTGAGGCTGTGGTTAACTTTGGTCTCCTTTGCACATCCAATTAAAAAAAAAGGAGCAAAATTAGATCTTTTCCGAGTCGCCTCTTTTCAGCAAAACTTTCCTCCCCTTCAATTCGGCAGATGAATCAAACCACGCTAACGGGAGATCAGGCCGGTTTGTTACAGGTAGTCCTCGACTTACGACCGCAGCCGAGCCCAACATTTCCGTCACTAAGCGAGGCAGTTGAGTTCGGTCCCCATTTTACGGCCTTCCCTGCCACCATCGTTCAATTAACCCCTGCAGTTAATCACACCGGTTGTTAAAGGAATCCAGCTTCCCCGTCGAGTTTGCTTGGCGCAGAAGGTCGCAAAATGTGACCCCCGGGACGCTACCACCGTCATAGATATGAGTTGGTAAGCGTCTAAATTTTGATCACGTGATGCTGCAGCGGTCGTAAGTTTGAAAAACGGTCGCAAATCACACTTTTTCCCCATACCGTTGTAGCTTTGAACAGTTACTAAATAAATTGTTGGAAGTTGAGGACTACCTGAATAGCATCTTGAGAAAGGAAAAGTTTTGCGTATGGTCTAAACGATCAAAATCCTGTTGAAAGACCAGCTGTTTGTTTCCAACTGTTGCTCGTCTGATATTCTGCACCAAAAGTTTGCATTCTGCAATCGGCCCTTTTTACAGGGCCGATTTAATTCGTTGGGTTTTGGGTTTTTTTTTTTTTTTTTTAATATTTTTCCCCCTCTTCTTTTTTTGCTCATCTGCTCTCTGTGACAATAATTCCGTGCAGTTATTCTGAAGTACTGTATTTTTCAGACTATAAGACACACCTAAATTTAGAAGAGGAAAACAACAACAAAAAGTTTTCAACCTCCCTTTTTTAGGGGCTTTTTTAGGCCCGTTTTCAAGGCTTTTTTTGGCCCATTTTCAAGGCTTTTTTCGGCCTGTTTTTGACTTTTTTTCGGCCTGTTTATGAGGTTTTTTTTGGCCTGTTTATTCTGGAAAAAAGGGCCAGAAATGGGCCCAAAAAGCAAAAAAAAAAAAAAAAAAAAAAAAAAAAAAACAGGCCGAAAAAGCCTCAAAAACAGACCAAAAACCTTGAAAATGGGCCAAAAAAAGCCTCGAAAACAGTCCAAAAAAACCTGAAAAAAAGCCCAAAAACAGGCCGAAAAAAGTTGAAAAAAGGCCTGAAAACAGGGCATGCGGAGGCCAAAAAATGGCTGGCGGGTAGGTGGGACTTCGGCAATATTCAGTCTATAAGACGCACAGACTTTTTCACCCCCTTTTGGGAGACAAAAAAGTGCGTCTTATAGTCCGAAAAATACGGTATTTCTGTCGTCCTTGACCCCTGGAAGATTTTAATCATCTTTAAAAGTGCCTAAGGCTTCGTCAGAGGGTGATTTTTTAAAAAAGAGTTTTTGGGGCAGAGGAGTTGTGCAATCTGGAAAACGTTGCGTCAGCTTTCCGGATTGGCGCAATCTTGACACTCGCAAAAGGAAGGTCTTCCATTACTGTGGAATTGCAGCCGGCAACATCTGTGTGGCAAGACGTCACATTTTATATTCCTCTGTAACGGCTGAGTTTCTTGCCATTTTAATATAGGCCACTTCTGGCTAACCTTTTTCTCTTCGTGTGCCAAAAGCGCGACTTCAGGAAGGCCCGTTTTTCGCCCTCCCCAGGCACCAGAGACTTTTCTCCAGCCTCTGGAGGGCAAAAATGGCCTCCCCGGCCTCCGGAGGCTGGAAACAGACCCGTTTCCAGACTTCCAGAAGGCCTGTTTTTCATCCTCCCCAGGCTCTGCGCGGGCCCTGCACTTACCTGGCATCCAAAACATGCCATGTGGACACTCCTGGGAGCCTCCTGGGCCCAAAAACGGGCTGTGGGGGGTTCACACCGCACACTGCCCCACGCTCCACATACACACACACCCCGTGCATGTGCACATGTCTCCCGCATGTGCCCCGTCCCCTGCGCATCCTGAAAACCAGCTGGCTGGCGGGAGGCGCATGCGCAGTGGAGCTAAACTGGGTGACGGCCAACCAATTGGCTTTCATGCTTAAGGCAGGACTAGAACTCACCGTCTCCGGGTGATTGGCCCAAAGTCACCCAACCAGTTTTCATGCCTAAGGCGGGACTAGAATTCACCGTCTCCTGGTGATTGGCCCAAAGTCTCCCACTGGCTTTTATGCCTACGGTGGGACTAGAACTCACCGTCGCCTGGCGATTGGCCCAAAGTCACCCAGCCGGCTTTCATAGCTAACGCGGAACTAGAACTTACTGTCGCCCAGTTTCCAACCTGGTGCCTTTTTTAACCGCTCAATCAAACTGGCTCAGTTTTGCAATCGCTTTCCCCCCTTCTTAAGAATTTGTTTTCCTTGCCCTCGAGGCGGCCAGGGTAAGAGACAGGCGTCTCTCAACAGACACAACCCAAATGGGGCAATCTCGACCCACAAAAATCCACGTGTTCCACGCCTGCCCACGTTTCCATCAGAAGCAGTTATGGATCCTTTTTTTTTTTTTTTTTTTTTTTGCACCACTTCTCTGCCCATCCCTCATAGTCAGCTAAAGAAAACCCCAGTTGCGACAGGGAGGGTTGAAGGCGAGGGCCAGATCCACCCATCCTGTGGCCGAGCGAGCGAGCGATCACGCAGTAACCGTATGACCCTTTTCCTCCCCCCCCCCCAAAAAAAAAGAGGAAACGGAAGCGGGGAAAAAATGATCCTGCTTAACTCACATTATAAAACCGGTAGCTATGGCAAACCGGTGGGTTTATCAAGTTTTTTTTTAACCAAACTGTTTTAAACCACGATTTGTAAGCCCCCGTCGGGAAGGAGCAAAGAAAACATGTCCAAAACTCGATGCGTGATCTTCGTCAAGAGAAGAAGTTGGCTCAAACAAAACCCTTCTTTTGCCCCCCTCCGTTCGGTAAGGTTGAACTAACAATGCTGGCTAAGTTAAAAAGAGATGAGTTCAAAGGCTATAAAAGTAACAGGGATAGAGGGTCCCAGCTAATAGGGTTTGGTTTAATTTAAGGAAAAAAATAAGAGCGCTAGAGATAAGAGGTAAAATTGGGAATACATATGTATATTTAATCCAGCGTCTCAAAAGGACTGAGCTAAGCTTGTAAACGGGCAAACTGGTTTTTGGGTTTGAAAAGAAGGAAGTCGAGCGAGGGAACGCGCACCCCCACCCCCACCCCACCCCCTTGCAACACAGAAGTAGGGCCCAGCTGACCCATGACAGACGCCTGAAACGGATTGCAAAAGGATCAAAATTTCCACGAACCCGTACCACAAAAAGAACCCCCATTTTTATATATGATGGTTTTGTATTTTTTTTTTTTAAAAAAAGTTTTCTGTTTTTATTTCTGATGCACATATTGTAAATGTACATTTTTTAGCTTTTAAAAGCATTTCGAAGAGGGGGTAGAAAAAATGCTTTAAAAAAAACCTGATGATCGCGCGCGGCTCAGCTGGGCATGGGGGGCACAGATGTTTGCTACCGGTTCTCCGAATCACCCGCCGCCATCATTACCGGATCGGGCGATCCAGTCCAAACCGGGAGCATTTCACCCCTGCTCCTGGCCCTTTTAAGGATAGCTTGGTGGTGGTGTATTATTTTTTTTGTTTTTTTCAAACCTCGGCATCCTATCGCACATCCAAAGCTTAACTGGGTTGTCTTTTCCTCTTGCTACATGCAAAAAGGGGAAAAAAAAGAAAGGGGGGGGGGAATAAGAGGTTTCCGCCGTTGTTCGTTATCTAGATGAAAAAGTCATCGAGAAAAGCTGAGGACGGAAGGTGAAACGACGCATCAATCAGATGTGAAAGCCATGAGCTATTTTTTCCCCTCCTCCTCCGAAATGTGTGAACAAGTTCAGAAGTGGGATCTTTTCTGAAGCTTTTGCATCCTGAAAAACTTCTTTTTTAAATTTTTTTTTTTAAAAAAAACCCGGTTTCTAGATCGTAGACAGATATAACCAGTTGCAAGTCCTCGACTTATGGCCCCAAAATTGATGCGGCTAAGCGAGACATTTGTTAAGTGAGTTCTGCCCCCATTTTACGACCTTTTCTCGCCACCGTTAAGTGAGTCACTGCAGTTGTTTTAAGTTTGTTAACCTGGTTGTTAAGGGGCATCCCCATTGACTTCGCTTGTCGGAAGGTTGCAAAGGGGGAATCACGTGATCCCAGGACAGTGGTGGGATTCAGCCGGTTCTCTCTGGTTCGCGCAAACTGGTAGCGGCGACTGCAGTAGGCTCCACCCGCCGGATGTAAAGCGCGACTATGCATGCATACAGGTGGCATGTTTGACGGGTGGATTCTACATACCTTTACTACCGGTTTGCAACAGAACCCCGCCCGCACACTTCTGCGCATGCGCAGATCACCCGTGATGACATCATGATGGGTGGGCGGAGCCTCCCGCCAGTTTTACTACCGGTTCTATAGAACCGGATCGAACCAGGAGCAACCCACCACTGGCGTGCGAGCGAAGATTTCACATTTGCAAACCGATAAGGAAGGTAAGTGAATCTCACCTGTGCCCCAGGTCGGACACTGCAACCGTCATAAATATGAGCCCGTTGCCAAGCGGACCATTGCAACGGTTGTTAAGTGTGAAAAACTATCTTCAGTCACTTTTTTTCAGTGCCGTTGTCACTGAATGGTCACGAAAGGAAGCGGTTGGTCAAGCATCTGGATTTTGATCGTCTGTGACGGTTAAGTGCAAGAAACCGGTCGTAAGACCGTGGTATTTTTTTTCAGTGCCGTCACAACTTCGAACCGTTGCTACACCAATGGTCGTAAGTCGAGAACGGCCTGTCTCCCAGAAGGAGAAAGCCGGGAAAGAGAACACAGGAAATGATATTCAAAAAGCAGAATTTCCTTTTTCTAACATTGGAATTCGCACATCCCGGTCTCTTTTTTTTAATATACATATATACTGTATATATTTTAAAATGCATTTCTTGGTAACTTGGGCATTTCTCAGAAAATAGCAAGCATAAATCCTCCTTTCGCCCGTCAGGGATGCCTCGGGAGGTGTGTAAACGGCGCTGGATTTGCAAAATTTGCAAGATTTTACTCAAAGCCTCCGGGGCTGCAAACTGCTTTTGTGTGTGTCACCGTTTTTTCCGAGGCAGCAGGGAGGAAGTTGCAAGGGGGGGGTGGGGTGCAAAGAAGACGCCCTTCATCGGGGAAAGACCTGCAGGGAGAGGCGGGGTAGAACAAAAGGCCAGCGGTGGTGCTTCCCCAGGGACGTGTTTTCAAATCCAGCTGGGGAGATCTTGGAAAAAACTTCAGGGGGGAGACCGAAGTGGGGAAGGTAAGTTCTACATTTTTTTTTTCCTTTCCAAAGTTTGTTTCTCTTTTGAAAACTAGGTTTCCATCCTACCATCCTTTCTAGCACACCTTCCTTTGTGGGGTGCCACATATGATGCTCCTTGCAAACTCAAAAACAGCCGGGGAGAAAATTTATCACACTACATTTCTGGATTTTTTTAAATCGGCAAGAGAGAAAGAGAAGGATTTCCTTGCTGCCTTACGCACCATCCTTGCCTGTTTTCTGAAGGTCCTTGGGGAGGAAGGCCCCGCAGATGGACCAATGCTTCTATTTCCAAATCCTCTCCGCTGCCTTCTAACAGAGCCTCCATCTTCAGGAGCACCTTACCTTCCAGATGCCCCAATCTTGGGAGGGCTGGCAAAAGGAAGGGAGCTGCTTTCCAAACTTTTTTTTTGAATTATTTTTTTTAAAAAACAAACATACATAAAACCATCTTCAATTGCAAACAGTGTGTCGGTTGGTTACACTGGAATTTTGATGGAATTTTGTGCATCTTCACCAAATTCAAAGCTTACAATTTGCAGTCTACCTAAATTCTCATATCATCAACCTAATATATATCTATATATTATTATCCTCATTAATCATTTATTTCTTCCCTCATTATTATTCAAAATATTCTAAGATTTGAGTTAATTTTTATTATAACATTCATTTCATCCTCCTAAATCTACCTGATACTAATACACATAGATTTTAAACCAGAGATTTTTTTATTGGGGATTGTACCTGAAATATATAATAGAGAGTTGAGATATCTGATTGTCAATGTATTAACAGCGGCTAGAATTGTGTTTGCTAAAAATTGGAAAAATGAGAAAATCCCAATGCAGGATGAAGTTATTAAGAAAATAATGGAATGTGCTGAAATGAGCAAATTGACATTTGAAATTAGAGAACAAGAAGATAAACAATACTAAAAGATATGGGACCTATTTTATCAATGGTTGGATAAAAAAATATGGAAATGAAATATGGTAGAGATCTTCACAGTACAAGAATTGTAGAATTATGTGAAATAAACTATAAAGATGTATTAGTACTGCTTTCCAAACTTCAGAAGCCTCGGGAGGGTTACTGAGCAAGGAAGATGCTCAAAACACTAAAGGACCTTTTTAGACCTTTAGCAAATATAATTCGCCGTGGCAGCCATCTTGCGAACTCAATGAACATTTTCTACGATGCGCGGGGCTCCTGTTCGGTGGGCCATAATTGTACATAATCTCAGGGAGCGGAAAGTCTGTCTTGAAGTAGATGAGGGGGGAGGTATGTAGTAGGTACACAAAGCGAAGTGGGTGTATTTAGTCAAAGGCACACCTAAGCCACATACAAGTGACTAATACAGAATGCAGACTTCTGAGTCACTTCCCGCAAGACGCTTTCCTGGATTTTAACTCCTTGATGGGAGAAAACAATGCTCGGTCCATCGGTTAAAAACCCAACAAGCCCCCGAATCGCCATTCATCACAGAGGTTTGACACTTTGGGGTAATCCAGATGGATTCCAGCGGGAACCTGTGGCAGGTTCCCAAATCAAGACAAAAGATTTGGCCATTATTATTTTTTTTGCTTTAATTTATATGCCGCCCTTCTCCGGAGACTCAGGGCGGCTTACAATGCGTTAAGCAATAGCCTTCATCCTTTTGCATATTTATACAAAGTCAGCTTATTGCCCCCATAGTCTGGCTCCTCATTTCACCTACCTTAGAAAGGATGGAAGGCTGAGTCAACCTTGAGTCAGCCTTAAAAACATTTTTTTAAATTGCCCACAGGAGGGAATCTCCCAAGGCAAGCTTGGCAGAGAGGTTTGGCATTGTTTTCACACGGCAGGGACTGGCGGTGTAGCGGTCTGGAGGTGCCAACAGGATGAGCTGCTGGGTTAGCTTTCGGATCTGGGGTATTTTGAGTGAAGCCCTACCTGGAGAAGCTGTATTAGGATGCTATGTGTTGGGAGGATACTCTTGCTACCCCGTTCCACCGGAAAAAAGGACCCAACTGGAAAATCAGTAACAGTAATAGAGTCAGAAGGGACCTTGGAGGTCATCTAGTCCAACCCCCTCCTTACACACTAGGGATTCGAACCACCGAATGGCCGACCTTTCTGATCGACAAGCTCAGTGTCTTAGCCACTGAGCCACCTAGCATGATTTTTCAGGATGCTCGTAATATAAGCCCCAAAATAAGCCCCAGTTAAGATTGTCAGCCAGATGGATGCATTTAGTACCGTAGTTCCCCCCCCCAAAAAAATAAGACCTAACCAGAAAATAAGCCCTAATGCGTCTTTTGGAGCATAAATTAATATAAGACCTGGTCTTATTTTCGGGGAAACAAGGTAGCTGTTTGTTCATTTGCTTTAACTGATGGATTGTTTCTTAGCTCCTGGTTGAAAACACTGGAGGTTTTTAAGAAGAGATTGGACACCGCCGTTCTGTCTGAAATGGCGTAGGGTCTCCTGCTTGAAGGGGGTTGGACTAGAAGACCTCTGAGGTCCCTTCCAACACTATTATTTTTGAAATGAGGGCTCCTTGGTGCTCTCTGAGCTTGGGGGTTTTTCTTGAAGACATTTCATTACCAAACTAGGTAACGCAACCAGTGCTAGAAGGGAGGAGTGGTTTGCTGATGATTTTACCTAGTTTTGTTCATGAAGCGCCTTGCAGGAAAAATACAAAAGCTCAGAGAGCACCAAGGATCCCGCATTTCCTTTAAGTTGGCTACAGACCCTTCTGGTTTGTGCAACGCAGGAATTTAGCGGAGGAGGGAATTTATGGACTCTTTTTTTCCCCCTGGAGCTGAATTAGATACCTGGGCCACTAGGCCAGTGTTTCTCAATCTTGGTAACTTTAAGATGGGTGGACTTCAACTCCCAGAATTCCCTAGCTGGCTTGCTTTAAGATGGGTGGATTTCAATCCCCAGAATTCCCCAGTCAGCAGGCTTTAAGATGGGTGGATTTCAACTCCCAGAATTCCCCAGCCGGCATGGTTTAAGATGGATGGACTTCAACTCCCAGAATTCCCCAGCCGGCTTGCTTTAAGATGGGTGGACTTCAACCCCCAGAATTCCCCAGCCAGCCTGCTTTAAGATGGATGGACTTCAACTCCCAGAATTCCCCAGCCGGCTTGCTTTAAGATGGGTGGACTTCAACCCCCAGAATTCCCCAGCCAGCCTGCTTTAAGATGGTGGACTTTTAACTCCCAGAATTCCC
Organism: Pituophis catenifer annectens; assembly: GCF_029215685.1. NCBI lineage: Eukaryota > Metazoa > Chordata > Lepidosauria > Squamata > Colubridae > Pituophis > Pituophis catenifer. The sequence goes on from NW_027256890.1 coordinate 25,439,114, forward strand.
CATCCAGCCTGCTATAAGGTGAGTAGAATTCCATTCCCAGAATTCCACAGCCAACATGCTGGAATTCTGGGAGTTGAAGTCCACATACCGTAAAGCAGCAGAGATTGGGAAAGACTGCTTCAGGCTGACGCATCAGAGATCTGGTTTTTTCCCCCATTACCTCTTCATCCGTCATTCTTCTCTCCATTAAGGATCACCATGGCTGGCATAAAAACAGCGAGCGGAGAGTATATTGATGACTCCTGGGAACTCAGGGTCTTCGTGGAGGACCTGGGACCTGAGGCGGAGCCCATCACACTCCGAGTGTCCGGGAGCCTGCATATAGGAGGCATCATGTTACAGATTGCAGACAAATTGAGTAAGTACCAATAAAGGAGAATATTTGCAACTCAGGGTTGAAAAGTGCTAGACGGGGGAAGGAGGATGGTGACGACTCTCTGAGCTTGGTAGTTTTCCTGCAAACGTTTCTTAACCCAACTAAGTAACATCATCAGTCCTAGAAGGAAGTGGGGATTGTGGAGAAGGAAAAGGGGGGGAGGAGGAAGAGGAGGAGGAGGAGGGGAGGAAGAAGTCGACAACTGTGGGGTCCTTAATGGTCTCTGAGCTTGGTGGTTTTCCTGCAGAAGTTTCTTGACCCAACTAGGTAACATCATCAGTGCTAGAAGGATGATTTGTAGCAAACCCCCACTTCCTTCTAGCACTGATGATGTTACCCTGTTGGGTCAAGAAATGTCTGCAAGAAAAAACATCCAAGTTCAGAGAGAGCACCAGGGACCCCTCAAAATTAAGCAAACAGTGTACATACATATAATCCTCAACTTACCCATCGTCTGTTTAATGACCGTTTGGAGTTACCACAGCACTGACTTTACGACTGTTCCTTGCAATTTCCAACAACTGCAGCAATTCCCCAATTATGTGAACCAAATTTGGGCGCTTGGCAACTGGATCGTAAGGGGGGGGGAGGAGGGGTGTCTGTCGTAACTTTGAACAGTCGTTAGGCGAGGTCTGCCTATGTTATACCGTAGGGTTTTCCCATTGACTGAAAGAAGCCCACCTCAAGGGAAATCCTGCAAAACCCTCAAATTTTCCTCCTAGCTAAAACATCCACAAAAGCACGGAAGGAAAGGAAAATGGAGGACTGCGCCGGGGGGGGGGGGAGGGCTGTGACTCAGCTTGAGGATTGTGGTCTCCCTCTCCTTTCCTCCTTAAGGGACCCCTGCATTCTCCAGATAAGCCATGGAAAATATTGTCCTGAAACCACAGGGGCAGATACTATTCATTTACACCCTGGAAAACGATAACCAGGCCCGGAAGTAAATTATTTCCAGCAGTTCCTTAATTTTGGGCATCTATTTTAACAGTCTTTGAACGGAAAGAGGGGGGGGGAAACCCAACAGGACAAACTCTTGCAGGTTACTTGTTCCTCTCTCGCGAAGAGAGAGAAAAAAAATATTTCTCCCTCATCGTCTTCAGCTAATAACTGGGTGAACGGACAATCTTGGGAGTTCTCGCCTACTGGGAAGGCACAAAGCTGGGAAATCTGACTCGGAAATCACTATGCTCTGTGTATATATATATATGTATATATATATATATATATATATATATATATATATATGTATGTATGTATGTATGTATGTATGTATGTATGTATGTATGTGTATGTATATGTATATGTATATGTATATGTATATGTATATGTATATGTATATGTATATGTATATATGTATGTATTTCTCCTCAGCCAGGTATTTTCCTACGTAAACCAAGATTTTCAAAATGCAGCCATAGCTCAGTGAAATCCCATTCACTAGTTCGAAGCTTTATCAGACGCAAATAAGCAGTTTACTGCCTTTTGGGAGACTAATATAGATCTATTTCGGACTAATTAGTCCTCATCAGTTAGCCACACCCTCATCAGTTTCTTCCCTGTATTTGAAGAAAACAAACAAATATATATGTGTGTGTATGTTCTTTTCTTTTCGTAGGCCTTTATGTGTATTTCTTTTTAAAAAATCTTGGTTTACATAGGAAGAACCTGGCTAAAGAGAAATGTGTGTGTGTGTGTGTGTGTGTGTGTGTGTGTGTGTGTGTGTGTGTGTGTTTCTATTGAAGCACCTGGTCTACCCCAATATGGGAGGCAGCATCCTGCCCTTTCAACTCCAACCCAGGAGCCCTCAAGCAGTCACATTCCCGACAAACCATTTTATACCCAATTTATATTTGCTGACAAAGAAATAAAGGGAGACTAGTATAGATCTATTTCAAGCTCTTTAGCTCTCATCAGCTAGCCATAGCCTTACAAGTTCGAATTCGAACTAAAGAGCTTGAAATAGATCTATACTAGCTTCCCTTTATTTCTTTGTCAGCAAATATAAATTGGGTATAAAATGGTTTGTCGTGAATGCAACTGCTTGAAGGCTCCTGGATTGGAGCTGAGAGGCGAAAGGGAAGCAGGATTACTTGTCCCAGCTTGTCGATCGGCAGTTCAGAGGTTCAAATCCCTAGTGCCACGTAACAGGGTGAGCTCCCGTGACTTGTCCCAGCTTCTGCCAACCTAGCAGTTCGAAAGCAGGTAAAAAAGCAAGTAGAAAAATAGGGACCACCTTTGGTGGGAAGGGAACAGTGTTCTGTGCGCCTTTGGCGTTGAATCATGCCGGCCACATGACCACGGAGACGTCTTTGGACAGCGCTGGCTCCTCGGCTTTGAAACGGAGATGAGCACTGCCCCCTAGAGTTGGGAATGACTAGCACATAGGTGCGAGGGGAACCTTTACCTTTACTTACTGATCAAACCCCTTCCTTGACTTGCTCCCTGTTGCTTTCCCAATCTAATGGATTTTCTTTTCTGTCTCCGTTCTCCAGAACTCCAGAAGGATTGGTCGGATCACGCCTTGTGGTGGGAGCAGAAGAAAATTTGGCTCTTGAAGACGAACTGGAGCCTGGATAAATATGGGATCCTGGCCGACGCCAAACTGCACTTTACTCCCCAGCATAAACCGGTGCTGCTTTTCCTGCCCAACCGTTGTAGCGTCCGAGTCAGAGCCAATTTTGCCCAGCCCGTCTTCCGCACCGTGTGCGATCTTTGCAGGCTACTCGGTGAGTAGGGAAACATCGTCCAAAGCTTCGGGGTTGGCACTGAAAGGAAGGCATCGGGTAGAGATGGGAATCGCAGCTGCCCAATTACAACCTATGGCTTAGCAAGTGGTTTAAAGCAACCCCAGACCATAAAAAGGGACTTTACACTATTACTTAGTAGTAGTAGTAGTAGTAGTATCTTTTAACTGGGGTGAAATCCAGCAGGTTCTGACAGGTTCTGGAGAACCGGTAGTGGAAATTTTGAGTAGTTCGGAGAACCGGCAAATACCACCTCTGGCTGGGAGTTGAAGTCCGCCGGGCTTAAAGTTGCCTGGGGAATTCTGGGAGTTGAAGTCCGCCGGGCTTAAAGTTGCCTGGGGAATTCTGGGAGTTGATGTCCACCGGGCTTAAAGTTGCCTGGGGAATTCTGGGAGGTGAAGTCCGCCGGGCTTAAATTTGGCTGGGGAATTCTGGGAGTTGATGTCCGCCGGGCTTAAAGTTGCCTGGGGAATTCTGGGAGTTGATGTCCGCCGGGCTTAAAGTTGCCTGGGGAATTCTGGGAGGTGAAGTCCGCCGGGCTTAAATTTGGCTGGGGAATTCTGGGAGTTGACGTCCGCTTGGCTTAAAGTTGGCTGGGGAATTCTGGGAGTTGACGTCTGCCGGGCTTAAAGTTGGCTGGAGAATTCTGAGAGTGGAAGTCCGCCGGGCTTAAAGTTGCCTGGGGAATTCTGGGAGTTGATGTCCGCTGGGCTTAAAATTGGCTGGGGAATTCTGGGAGTGGAAGTCCGCCGGGCTTAAAGTTGCCTGGGGAATTCTGGGAGTTGAAGTCCGCCAGGCTTGAAGTTGCCAAGGTTGGAGACCCCGGATTAGGAAACAGATAAACCAGCCATTTCCCTTCACATTCGAACCCTGCCTGTCTCCAACCATGATTAGTTTGGGGTCTGGGAACAGATCTGAGGGGGTTTTTGAGGGGGGGGCCTAACTTCTTGCTAACTTCCCATTGTAGCCATCCGTCACCCAGAAGAGCTGTCCTTGCTGCGGGCACCCGAAGAGAAGGACAAACGGAAGCAGAAGGAGAAAGAGGAGACCACGGCTCGGAGTTATGACCTCACCAGCGTCCGGCTGCCAGCAAGTGAGGGCGTCACAACTTTGCGTGTGCACACATATAGAGGCAGTCCTCGGCTTGCGACATTCATTTAGTGACCGTTCCAAGTGACAACAGTGACTTAGGACCGTTTTTTCACACTTAGGACCATTGCAGCATCCCCCATGGCCAAGAGATCAAAATTGAAATGCTTGGCCATTGATGATGGTTGTGGTGTCCCCTTTTGCGACCTTTTGATGAACAAAGTCAATAGGGAAAGCAGATTCATTTAACAACTGTGTTATAGGTAGTCCTCGACTTACAACAGTTCATTTAGTGACCATTTGGAGTTACGACGGCACTGAAAAAAAGGACTTTTTCACACTGTAGCATATGGTCACGGGATTTATATTTGGATGCTTGACAACAGACTCACATTTATGATGGTTGCAGTGTCCCAGAGTTACGTGATCCCTTTTTAGGACCTTCTGGGTCAATGGGGATGCCAGATTCACTTAACAACCGTGTGACTGATTGAAGAACTGCAGAACTTCCCTTAACAAAGGTGGTGGGAAAAAATCTTAAAAATGGGGCCAAACTCACTTAACGGATTTCTCACTTAAACAATGTAAATGTTGGGCGCATTTGCGGCCATAAGTTGAGGACTAGCTGTACTAACTTAACCCCTGCAGTGCGTCTGAAGCATCCGAATTTTGATCCCGCGATTACAATGGTCATAAGTGAGGGAAAAAGAGTCACAAGTCACTTTTTTCCAGTGCGGTTGTAACTTTGAACAATCCACTAAATGAACTGTCGTAAGTCGAGGACTGCTTATATTTGCTTGAACCAAGGATTAACTGGGGATGGACATTGATACCTAACCCTTTCTCCCTTTCTCTCTCTCTCTCTCTCTCTCTCTCTCTCTCTCTCTCTCTCTCTCTCTCTCTCTCTCTCTCTCTCTCTCTCTCTCTCTCTCAATCCCCTCGTCATTCCAGGCGCAGAGCAACAGACTTTCCGTGGGATGCCTGCTCACTTCTCAGACAGTGCTGAAACCGAGGCCTGCTATCGGATGCTGTCGGTCAGCCAGACTAGCCTGACCCCCGAGCAGATTGTCCGAATGCACCGGCCGGGATCCCTTGTGGAAAAGACCAAGATCAACAGCAGGTAAGAATAGAATAGAATAACAGAGTTGGAAGGGACCTTGGAGGTCTTCTAGTCCAACCCCCTGCTTAGGCAGGAAACTCTATATACCACTTCAGACAAAGGGTTATCCAATCTCTTCTTAAAAACTTCCAGTATTGGAGCATTTACAACTTCTGGTGGCAGGCTGTTCCACTGATTAATTGTTCTCACTGTCAGGAAATTCCTCCTTAGTTCTAAGTTTCTTCTCTCCTTAATTAGTTTCCATCCACTGCACAACTAAACACAAGGACAGTTTTTTCCCGAACGCCATCACTCTGCTAAACAAATAATTCCCTCAACACTGTCAAACTAGTCACTAAGTCTGCACTACTATTAATCTTCTCATCGTTCCTATCACCCATCTCCTCCCACGGAAATGTCGAGCTCAACTGTGATCGTAAATCAAGAACTGCCTGGACTTACATTAGCCAATTCTTCATTTTTCCTCCTCTTTTTTTTTGTAGATGGCTGGATTCGTCCCGCACTTTGCTACAACAAGAAGTAAAAGAACAGGAGTGTTTATGGCTGCGCTTTAAGTATTACAGCTTTTTTGATCTGGAGCCAAAGGTGAACATCTTCAGGCGCATAATATGGGTTTTTTTGTTTTTTTTTTACTTATTTTAGGGAACTTCAAATGTATATTCCTCCACTTTCTGCTTTTATTTAAGGCAGAGGTGGGCAACTGTGGCTCCTTTACGACTTGTGGACTTCAACTCCCTGAATTCCTGAGCCAGCATGGTCGTAAAGGGGGTCATCGTTGCCCTCCCCTGATCGAAGGTATAATTGTTGTCAGGGGTAAAATCCAGCAGGTTCTGGAGAACCCGTAGCGGAAATTTTGAGTAGTTCGGAGAACCGTCAAATACCACCTCTGGCTGGACCCAAAGTTAGGTGGGAATGGAGATTTTGCAATATCCTCCCCCCAGGAGTGGGGAGGGAATGGGGATTTTGCAGTATTCTCCCCTGGAATGGGGTGGGAATGGGGATTTTGCAGTATCCTTCGCCGAGGAATGGGGAAAGAATGGAGATTTTGCAGTATCCTTCCCCTGGAGTGGGGGGGGGGGATGGAGATTTTGCAGTATCCTTCCCACAGGAGTGGGGTGGGAATGGAGATTTTGCAATATCCTTCCCACAGGAGTGGGGTGGGAATGGAGATTTTGCAGTATCCTTCCCCTAGAGTGGGGTGGGAATGGAGATTTTGCAGTATTCTTCCCACAGGAGTGGGGTGGGAATGGAGATTTTGCAGTATCCTTCCCCTAGAGTGGGGTGGGAATGGGGATTTTGCAGTATCCTTCCCCTGGAGTGGGGTGGGAATGGAGATTTTTGCAGTATCCTTCCCCTGGAGTAGGGAGGGAATGGAGATTTTGCAGTATCCTTCCCCTAGAGTGGGCTGGGAATGGAGATTTTGCAATATCCTTCCCACAGGAGTGGGGTGGGAATGGAGATTTTTGCAGTATCCTTCCCCTGGAGTAGGGAGGGAATGGAGATTTTGCAGTATCCTTCCCCTAGAGTGGGCTGGGAATGGAGATTTTGCAATATCCTTCCCACAGGAGTGGGGTGGGAATGGAGATTTTGCAGTATCCTTCCCCTCCATGCCCACCAAGCCACGCCCACAGAACCAATAGTAAAAAAAAAAAAAATCTGAATTCCACTACTGATCGTTGTTACAACCATTCGGGATCAAACAATCCCCACTCAAGTCACGGATCAGACAAGCACAAGGGGATACTTTGCAAGCCAAAGTTTCTAGTCCTCATGGCTAGAAGGCAGGAAAGCATATAAAATATGTTCCTTACGTTTTGTTCTGGACTTCTGCATTGCCGAAAGGGAAAGGCCCACCTGTGTGGCAACTTGGTGTGTGGGTGGGGGTGCGGCTTACTTTAAAAACAGCGCTTTCAAAATTTCCTGCCCGTTTCTAGATTATTTCCCACAGTCAAATTAAGGTGTGATTTTTGTCAACATTTCTCTCTCGGTTGCCAGGGAAGGGCATGAGGCACGTCTCAAAGTGGGGGGGGGGGGGAAATATATATATATATATATATATTTAGCGCAAACATCTTTTCGAAAGAGAACAGAAAGCACGGGGCTTCAACGGTGTTGAAGTAATACGAACAACTCCCGAAGCTGCTTTACGGAACTGCAAATGGTTTTTATTTCCTGCCCACGTGGGAAGCGGGTTTCCCTTCCGTTTGCGTGAAATGTAAAAAAAAATTAAAACGAGGCTGTGTTTGGAAAAGAAGATTATAGTTCTCTTTTTTAAGGCCTGGACTTCACGGTCTCTGTTTTTATATATGTGGCTGGTCCTGACAGTTTTGGTGTGAAATGGACTTTTTGGGATTCCTGGATTTGGGCTGCTGTTTACTGTTAAGTTTCTTTGTCTGAGTAAGTTGGTAGTTGCTTCCTTGGGGTATTGTTTGATTCTTGGTTGTGAGATTCTGCCTAGTAGCACTGATAATATTACCCAGTTTCAGTGGTGAAATTCAAATTTTTTTTACTACCGGTTCGGTGGGCGTGGCTTGGTGGGTGTGGCAGGGAAAGGATACTGCTAAATCCCCATTCCCTCCCCGCTCCTGGGGCAAGGATATTGCAAAATATCCACTCCCACCTCACTCTGGGACTAGCCAGAGATGATATTTGCCGGTTCTCCAAACTACTCAAAATTTCCGCTACCGGTTCGTCAGAACCTGCTGGATTTCACCCCTGCCTAGTTTGATAATGAAATCTCTGTAAGAAAACAACCAAAGTCAGAGACCACCAGGTACCACGCAGTCGTCGTCCTCCTCCTCCTCCTCCTTTCCCCACCGTACTCCCTACTAGCATTGATGATGTTACTTAGCTTGGTAATGCAACGTCTTCAAGAAAACAACCAAGCTCTAAGGGTCCTACAGTCCTCCTCCTTCTCTGTTGTGATCCCGACTCCCGAGCCTGTCCTAACAGAGGAAGAGGACTCAGAAGGTGATGGGGAGGAACTGACAAGGCCTCCCTCTCCAGGACCCTCCTTTCTGGCAATGCCTCAGGTTCCCTCCGAAGGCCAGGAGGAACAGCCTGGGATGTGCCAGGAGGAAGGCATATCGGAGCACCCATTGATAGGGAGCGAGGATGATGAATCCTGGCTTGATCCCAGGCAGCGTCAGAGGGAGAGGCATGCGCAGCAACAGAAGAGGCGTGGGAGGGCCAGAGATTGAGCTGAGTCACTGAGCCACGCCCCACCAGGAATAAAAGTGGGTGGGATTGCTCTTCAGGCTTTGTGACGGACAAAGTTAAACCCTGAAAGTCACATCGTGATCTCTGAAATTCGGCTTGGATATATTTTGGACTGAACATTGACTAAACTCTTTGTCTCGTGGATAATTTGTTGCTCCTGGAACGGACTGAAGATAAGTCCTCTTCTGCTTTATGGGAGTGAAAACGGTCTTGGCAGGCATTCGGCAGTTTGCTGCCAAAACCTTGGCCTGCCAAGAATTCTAATCTGTTTACCTAATAAAATATTGGCAGGCGTGCTTGGTATTATGTTTGCCTGTGTGAGGAAGGGGGACAGAACATTCTCTTTCTCTTCCACTCCACAATCCCCATTCCCTTCTAGCACTGATGATGTTGATAATAAAACACTTGAGAGCACCAAGGACCTTGCAGTCCTTCTTCTCCTCCTCCTCTCCACAATACCCATTCTAGCACTGATGATTTTACCTAGTTTGGTAACGAAACGTCTTCAAGAAAATCACCAAGCTCAGAATGCACCAAGGACCCCACGATTCAACACTTAAGCTACAAATACTCTCTCCTACCCCTACCGTAATTTTAATACGTACTTAATACGTACTTCTGTCCTAGAGTTCAGGGTGCTCCCTTGAGAGGAAGACAAGCTTCTGATTTGCTGGCATCTGCAACAGAGGTGAACAGTAACAGTAACAAAGTGGGAAGGGACCTTGGAGGTCATCTAGTCCAACCCCCCCTTAAAGCTTAAATTGCTGCTTTGTCTCACCAAGCTTCCTCCCTTCCTTGCAGTACGACGTTGTCCGGATCAACCAGATGTACGAACAAGCCCGCTGGTCGGTACTGCTGGAAGAGACCGATTGCACAGAGGAAGAGATGATCGTCTTCGCTGCCTTACAAGTAATACAGAAACCCCCCCCACCCCCACCCCCAAAAATGTGCCCTAATTAAATCAAGAGCCTCGAGCCAAGCTTCAAAAGAAATCCAGTTATTTATAGGAGCTTCATGTCGGCAGGTTCCAAGCGAAGCCAACTTTGACCCCACGTAATTTACGCCTGAATCATGACCCTGTTTCCCCCCCCTCCGCTCTCCCCAGGGTGTGTCATCAATCACATTAGCCAACAGAGCAATTTTGTGGGTTGTAGAGATCGCTCCCCTCTGGCTGCTGTGGGTAACCCTGGGAGACAGCCTTGAGAGAGATATGTCTGGAATGTGCTTCTGTTTTTTTGGCTGCCATGCTGCTTCGTCGGTTTCCCATCCCTCTTGCGTATGGCAACTCGAGAGCAGGCCAGGGATGCTTTGCGAGTTGACAGTGCCGTTTAATAATAATTATCCCATGCCTTAGGGCTGGAAAATCTGCAATGGGCCTAAGCATCATCTGTGCTCTGTCCTAGTATCACATCAACCAGCTGTCCTTGAACGCCACCCCTGTGGAGCAGTCCAGCGAATCCGGCCTGGATGATTTAGACAAAGCTTTGGCTAACTTGGAGGTCAAACTGGAAGGGTCAGCCCCAACTCCGAATGTTTTGGTAAGGACCAAGATTTTACAGGAAGCCCTCAGCAATGCAACCACAACTGAGCCCAAACTTTCCCTCGCTAAGTGAGACAGTTGCTAAGTGAGTTTTGCCCCATTTTACAACCTTCCTTGCCACAGTTATTAAGTGAGTCCCTGCAGCTATTAACATGGTTGTGAAGCGAATCTGGCTTCCACACTGACTTTGCTTGTCAGAAGGTCGCAAAACGGGATCATGCGACTCCCCGATACACTGCAACCGTCATAAATATGAGTCGGTGGCCAAACGTTTGAATTTTGATCAAGTGACCATGGAGATGCTGCAACGGTCGTAAGTGTGAAAAATGGTCCTAAGTCCCTTTCTTCAGGGCCGTTGTAACTTGGAACAGTCACTAAACGAATGGTTGTAAGTCAAGGACTACTTGTATTTTATTTGTCTATTTTGAGATCTCCCATCTTCATAGCACAAACATATAGAAAAACAAAGAAAGTGTATATAACTAGATTAGATAAGGTATAAATGTATATATTAATAATACATATAATATGTAAATGTAAATAAATATAATATAAATTCTGGGAGTTGAAGTCCCCAGGTCGTAAAGGGACTATAGTTTGTCCACCCCAATCTAAAGTATAAAAGGGATGCGGTGGCTCAGCGGCTAAGACGCTGAGCTTGTCGATCGAAAGGCCGGCAGTTCAGCGGTTCGAATCCCGAGAGCCGCATAACGGGGTGACCTCCCGTGACTTGTCCCAGCTTCTGCCAACCTAGCAGTTCGAAAGCAGGTAAAAAATGCAAGTAGAAAAACAGGGACCACCTTTGGTGGGAAGGGAACAGCGTTCCGTGCGCCTTTGGCGTTGAGTCATGCCGGCCACATGACCACGGAGACGTCTTCGGACAGCGCTGGCTCTTCGGCTTTGAAACGGAGATGAACACCACCCCCTAGAGTCAGGAATAACTAGCACCTATGTGCGAGGGGAACCTTTACCTTTACCTAATCTAACATATAATTGTTGCAACAATCCAGGATTAGTCAAACCCTAATCAAGAATCATGGCTTATTTGGGGGATTCTGGGAGTTGAAGTCCACGGATCTTAAAATTGTTTAAGGTTGGGGAAACACTGCTTTAAAGTAGCCCAGAAATACAATAATCTTTTTTTTTGTCTCTTTCCCTCTGGCCTCCTCTTTAGGACAGTCTGACAGCCATCCCAGAGCTGAAGGATCACCTCCGAATCTTCAGGTTAGTCCTTTTAAATTTACCTGGCTAGTTTTCTTTTTAATGCCACGCTGGTTGTTCGCAGCCGGTCTTAAAGAACTGAGCAAAAGCAGAGGTTCTCCCAAGCACGCGTCATTGTAAGTGTTGTGACCCAAGCACAAGTAGGTAGTAATCGACGCAAACAGTTCCAAAACAGACTTTATTAGAGCAGCTGAGAATTAACTCATTCTCAGCGTAGTCCAAACTAAATTATAACAAACTCTTCATAACACAAATTCTTCAGTCTAATCACCAACCTTGGTAGAATTAGGCAAACTGCCAAAGGCTTCTCTTGGCAAAAGTTCAAAAAGCAGAAGACGCCGACAAGAGATAAGTGCAGCAAGACTATCAACGTTGTTTTCCGACAAAGAGCCCAAGAGCCGTTGCTGGTCTTTTAAGCCTTCTGGGAGGGGCCAATCATCTCTTGGCCTTACTCCCGAGTCGTCCTCTCTGCTTTAGCTGCTCCTGCCTTCTGGCAGCTCTTCTCATGCGTGCAATAGGAACAGGCTCCTCCTGTTCCTCTGCCTCTCTGCGGTCAGCCTCTGGAGGCTCCAGAGTCCACACATCACTCCCCGATGGCCCCGGCCCCATCTATGCCTCTGACGCAGAGTCCTCATCCGGGCCTTCCCCAGCCTCCAGGACTGGTCCGTGTTCTTCCTCAGCCTCATCGCTGTCCGACTCCACTGCCAGCTCTGCAGGCTGCTGGCGAACACCACAACAGTAAGGTGTTGTATTAACACACCCATCCTCCTCACCCAACATAAGATTGGGGATGTAGAGCAGTGCTCTGAACTGTACAGAGAAAGCTAGGATGGAGGAAGAGGATGGTTGTTTTTCTTAAAACTTCTGAAGATGTGTGGACTTCAATACCCAGAATTCCCCAGCTGGCATGCCAGCGTGGGCAATTCTGGGAGTCGAAATCCATACGTCCTAAAGTTTGCCAAGGTTGAGAAACACTGCTTATAGTAGTTTTGGAATCTCTGTTTCCAAAAGTTATAAGAAAAGTTTGGACATCCACTTCTGGAGGATGGTTGAACTGGTTTTTCCTGCATGCCAAAGAATTGGGGTAGATGATCCTTGGAGATGCCTTCAACTCCACAACTCTGTGATTCTCCAGCTATTTTTGTTCACCTCTCTTTATTCCTCCCAGGCCCCGCAAGCTGACTCTGAAAGGTTATAAGCAGTATTGGGTGACTTTCAAAGAAACGACCATCTCGTATTACAAGAGCCCAGAAGAGGCGTTGGGAGAACCTGTCCAACAGCTCAACCTGAAAGGTGAGTCGATCATCATATCAAGGAAAAGATGGCGGAATCCAATGGCTACTCGCATCGCAATGGTCTCGGTTGCAACCTGTAGTTCGTTGGCTGAAAAGGATCTGGAGAAGAACCTGTTGGTCCTCAGCCAGAGTTAGACCATGTTCCCAGAGCGGATCATTTCTAAACGAAGGTGTCCAAATAAGCTTCTCAATTCCAGTCAAGATGCCATGGACAACCATGGAAAATGAGACCCAAGATCAGAGGTGGTATTCCGGTAGCAGAAACTTTAAGGAGTTCGGACCAGTGGTGAAATGTAAAATTTGTTACTACCGGTTCTGTGGGGGTGGCTTGGTGGGGGGAGGGTATAATGTGACTGGGTGGGCGTAGCCAACTTTTTTTTTTTTAACTTTTAAAAGCATTTTTTTCTAATGCTTTGAAAAGCCTCTGTCGATCAGGCAACTCAGCTGGGATCGTCAGGGGCTTTTAAAAGCATTTTTTTCTACAACCTCTTGGGCCGAAGAGATTGTAAAAAAAATGCTTTTAAAAGCCTCTGATGATCCCAGCTGAGTTGCCTGATCGTCAGAGGCTTTATTTTACTTTTAAAATCATTTTTTTCTACAACCTCTTCAGCCGAAAAAATGCTTTGAAAAGCCTCTGACGATCAGGCAACTCAGCTGGGATCATCAGAGGCTTTTAAAAGCATTTTTTTTTACAACCTCTTCGGCCCAAGAGGTTGTAGAAAAAAATGCTTTTAAAAGCCCCTGACGATCCCAGCTGAGTTGCCTGATCGTCAGAGGCTTTTTTTTTTACTTTTAAAAGCATTTTTTCGGCCAAAGAGGTTGTAGAAAAAAAGCTTTTAAAAGTAAAAAAAAAAAAAGCCTCTGGTGATCGCGCAGTTCAGTTGGGCATGGGGGTAGGGGCGCAGGGATTTTTGCTACCGATTCTCCGAACCACCCGCCGCCATCGCTACCAGATCAGGCAATCCGGTCCAAACCGGGAGCATTTCAAACCGGACTCAGATCACTTAAAAAATTGGGGCTGGTGGGACCACAGGCTATGTCGTGTTCAAAACAGTTTTATTGCGCCTGAAGAGTTCTACTCTCTCTCTCTCTCTCTTTCACCCAGGCTGTGAAGTGGTGCCAGATGTCAACATCTCTGGCCAGAAATTCTGCATCAAGTTACTGGTCCCTTCTCCTGATGGAATGAGCGAAATACACCTGAGATGTTCGGATGTAAGTGAGACAAAGACGGGAGGGAGGGAAGGAAGGAAGGAAGCCAAGTTTGGAATGAGAGTTGGGCAAGGACCTTGGGTGGACTGCTGGGCCCAACCTTGGTTCCACGTTGGACCTCAAATAAAAGATCTAACTGAAAGTATCTCAGAAGCCGGAGCTTCGGGACTTCAACTATAGTAGAACCACCATGGGTGGAGACCATGCAGCTGGAGAGCTTGTATTTATAAAGGCTGTAGGAATGGTTGAAGGACCTTTCTCTCCCTTGTCCTTAACCAGGAGCAGCAATACGCTAGTTGGATGGCCGGCTGCCGTTTGGCAGCGAAAGGGAAGACCATGGCGGACGCGTCCTACCAAGCCGAGAAGGAGAACATTCTCTCCTTCCTGAAGTTGCAGAAGACCAATCCGGAAATGTCCCTCACAGCAGAGACGGAAGGGACGCAATGGCTGGTGTCTCCTCGCTACCAGAAGAAGTTCAAACCTAAGCAGGTATCGTTCGTCCTCCAGGCGGCCGTTGTAATTTCCCACAATGCCCTGGAGGGAGGCTGCGTCAGGATCATGGGAAATGAACAGGGCAGTTGGAGCCAACCAGTTCTCGGAGTGGTAAATAGAATTGAAGAGAAATCCAAGTTGAAGTCGTCCTTATCGTGACCATTGTCGCTTCCTTCTCCTCTTCCTCCTCACTTTACATCCCATTCATGATATCAGATAAATCAGAATGTGGCCAACTCTCCTTTGGAGGCTTGTAATAGCAACGGAAATTCTGGTCATAAGTTGAGGGCTACAAGAAATCCAGTTATTCATTAGGAATTTCATGTCCAAGTGAAGCCAACTCTGACCCCACATAATTTACGCCCCAATCATGACCCTGTCCCCCCCCCACAGGGTATGTCATCAGTCACATTCACCAACAGAACAATTTCCCGGGTTGTAGAGATCACTCCCCTCCAGTCGCTGTAGGTAACCCCAGGAGACAGCCTTGACAGAGATATGTCTGGAATGTGCTTTTGTTTTTTGGTTGCCGTGCTGCTTCGCTGTAGCTGCAAGTTTGTTTTCCCATCCCTCTTGCCTATGGCAACTTGAGAGCAGCCAGGAATGCTTTGCGAGTTGACCTCGAGCACACAATACATTTCCATATATGTGTATTTTCCCCCCCCCTTCTTTATTCCAGTGCATTTTTCTGTTGTTATGGAAGATTCCATAGAGTGCAGGTAGAAAGAGGGACTCGACGCCTTCCATCTATTTCTCTCTGATCTTTCTTTTGTTTGCAAATGTTTGCAGTTAACTCCCCGCATCCTCGAGGCCTATCAGAATGTCTCTCAGCACTCCCTGACGGAAGCCAAGATGAAATTCATCCAAGCCTGGCAGTCCCTCCCTGACTTCGGCATCTCGTACTTCGTGGTCAGGTAAGGAAACGGCTCCATTTCTTTCCCCTGCATTCTGTTCCCGAGAAGGTGGGTGTGGCCCTTTGAGCAGTGTCAGAGTTTGGGGAAAAGGAATGGGAGACAGACAGGCCATCAGCAGAGGTCTGGCTCTTCGGCTTTGAAACGGGGATGAGCACCGCCCCCTAGAGTCAGGAACAACTAGCACATAGGTGTGAGGGGAACATTTACCTTTACCTTACACCTTGGGGCAACCATTTTTCTTGGAAAATCCATCCATCCCTGAGTGCCATTTGCCTGTTTGACCAAGGTTCCCGGTGGCTCGGTCCGAGCATTGATTTTATCCTTAAAGATAACACGGCCCAGATGTTTGGTGCCTTGTAGCTTAAGTAAGGCCAGAGGTTTGGCTCTTGGTGGCTTTAGAGAAAAACAAAACCCACACAGAAGCTAAGCCCAGTTTTAGCTTTTGAACCAGAAAGCGTCTCCTGATGGGAAGTGGGCTCCTGGGTTTCGCACGCAGGTTCAAAGGCAGCAGGAAAGACGAAATCTTGGGGATCGCCAACAACCGCCTGATCCGGATTGACCTCGCCGTCGGGGACGTGGTGAAGACGTGGCGGTACAGCAACATGCGTCAGTGGAACGTCAATTGGGACATTCGCCAGGTGAGTCCACGCTGAAGGAAGGGAGGATTTGAACTCTGTTCGTGTGGCTTGTCCCAGAAACAATGGCTGATATTCAGGGACTACGGTAGTCTTTGACTTACGAGTTTGTTTACTGACCATTTGTTCTGCCCCAGCGACGGACCCCAAAGAACGCAGCAGACACAAATTCCGTTCAAACCTTAGTTTACTGAATAACCCAGTCTTTTACAACAACGGCTGTTAATTAATTGCATTAACAGCCGCCAAGAATTCAAAGAATAATAATTGAAAGCTTACTGTGGTTGGCAGAATGCCCAGAAGCAATTTGCAGGAAGCTGATAAGATAAACAAGACAAGACACAAAAGTATGTGAACGAAGTTGTTCCCTGCAAATTGTTTCAGTTGGCGTTCCTCCTTAAATAGGCTAAGGGAGTAACCCCAAGCTTTACTCTCGAGGAGACCTCCTCCTGAGGAGCCACTCCTGCCTTTTGGCAGCTCTGCGTGCCCGTACATCGAGAAGAGGCTCCTTCTCTTTGTCCTCTTCACTTATGGGAGCTTCAAGAGGTTCTGAAGGCCCTAGCTGAATCCCCGCCTCTGGCACCACATCTTCTCCAGCCTCCTCATTGTCTGACTCGAGCACCAGCTGCATTGTCGGGCGCACATGCGAGCTAGAACCCGGAAGTTTGGCTTTTCCGGAGCATGGCCCCGACGAGCGCAAATGTGAGATGTTTCCATGTGACCTTTTTGGCACTCAGTGCCAAAGGCACTCGGTGCCTTCCTTATGGTCCAACTTTCACAGCCATCCACTGCAACTTGGAAAACTATGGCCTTACTCAAGAGCCTTAAGTCGCCTTACTTACTTCCAAGCAAATGCCGATTGTTAAAATTGAGAAGATTCCTGCGCACAGGCTCTTAGCAATAAAGCGGTTTGATTGCACCTTCTGGTCTTTTACGCCTGACGCCAACTGTTTGGAAAAAACCCACCTTCCTCTGTTGCTTTTCCTCAGGTGGCCATCGAATTCGACGAGCACATCAACGTCGCTTTCAGCTGCATCTCCGCCGGCTGCAAGACGGTCCACGAATACATCGGGGGTTACATTTTCCTGTCCACTCGGACAGCTGACCGAAGCCAGACGCTGAACGAAGAGCTCTTCCACAAGTTGACGGGGGGCCATGAAGCCCTCTGATGTTTCTCCTACCAAGTGTTCTGACTAGGCTTCCCCCAAGAGCACGAAGCAGACTCCTTGTCCCGACAAAAAAAACCCAAAACCCTTTTTATTAAGTGACTGTGAATTCCTCTCATTCACATCCAGCAAAATCTTTCAAGGGAGAATTTACACTCACAGACCTCATCTGGCTTGGAGAGCTGCCAGGCCGATATCTTCAAAACTTGGCAAGGACTCTCAGAGAGTCACGAACCAATTAAGCGGACTAATTGCCTCCTGCAAACTCCACTCCCCTTTCGCTCCTCTTTTATTCCCTATGGGAGGGGCCATTCATCGTCCACCTGTGGCTTTACTCCTGAGTCGACCCTTGTTCTTTAGCTGTTCCCTTCTCCTGGCAGATCACATTGGGAACAGACTCCAGCTGTTTCTTTGCCCCACTGATGTCCGACTCCAAAGGCAGCTGACAACTGTCAGACGGCCCTGGCCCCCTCTCTGCCTCCGACGCAGAGCCTTCCCCAGACTTCAGGACTGGCCCACGTTCCTCCCCAACCTCCTCACTGTCTGAGTTTGCCACCAGTTCCGCTGGCCGCTGGCGGGCCACAACACCAAGGCCTTCCTTCCTCCAAGGAGCAGCTGACTTCCTGAATGTGCTGTCTACATTCTACGGGGGACGTGAAGGCCCTTATTGGAGTCCAGGCATCCATAAAGACTTGGAGAGCAATTATGAAAATGATGGAGTGAGAACTTTCCCCAGAGAAGAAAAACGTTTCCCAAAGGACTCGAAAGTTACATTAATGATGGCTGTGTGTTGTTATTTTTTTTCTTTTGTTTTAGTATTTTCAGAGCGAGCTCGCAACCAGGACTAAACAGCAGAGTTAAAGAGAATTTTTACTATGTCAAATATTCAAATATCTTGCCAAGAATATTGACAATATTTTACTCTTTCCTCCTCCGAGAAACTCAGGAATTTACCCAACGCAAATTGGGATTCAGGTACTTTTTGTTATTTTTGTACGGTGTGCGGCGGGGGGGGGGGGAAATAAGTGAATTGTGTTGAGTGCTTTTGTGTTATCGTCTTCGAGGGGGTTATAAAGAGGATTTTTCACGAAAACGCTTCCTTCCCCATGTGATTATTCTTTCTCCGAATGGCCTAGAATTGGGAGGAGGCTGTTTTATGTCCCCCGTTCCCCCACAGCTACAGGTAGTCCTCGACGTACGACCACAATTGGGACCAGAATTTCCGTCCTAAGTCGTTGCAGTTGGAAGCCACGCCAGAGCCAATTTTACGACTGTTTTTATGGCGGTCATTAAGCGAACGCACCATCATAAGTACGGACCGATTTTTCCTTTTTTTTTTGTTGCTGAAAACTTGTTATAAAAGATCGCATATTGTGATCATGTGATTATAAGACACCACAACTATTTGCAAATGCAAGCTTTTTATTTTATAGAAATAAAATAAATAAAATTAATAATAATAAATAATAATAATAATAATAATAATAATAATAATAATAATCTGGTTGCCAAAGCGCCTAATTGAGATGACGTGACTATGGGGGGGGGGGGGTGTTGTGATGGTCGTAAATGTGAGGACTGGTTATAAGTGCAAGGACTGGACGTTTTACAGCACCGTCGTAACTTTCGACGTTTGCTAAACAAACGTTTGTAAGTGGAGGGCTATCTATATTCAGAACATCTACCCCTGGGGTGAAATCCAGCAGGTTCTGATAGGTTCTGGAGAACCGGTAGCGGAAATTTTGAGTAGTTCGGAGAACCGGCAAATACTGCCTCTGGCTGGCCCCAGAGTGGGGAGGGAATGGGGATTTTGCAGTATCCTTCCCCCAGAGTGGGGAGGGAATGGGGATTTTGCAGTATCCTTCCCCCAGGAGTGGGGAGGGAATGGGGATTTTGCAGTATCCTTCCCCCAGGAGTGGGGAGGGAATAGAGATTTTGCAGTATCCTTCCCCCAGGAGTGGGGAGGGAATGGAGATTTTGCAGTATCCTTCCCCCAGGAGTGGGGAGGGAATGGGGATTTTGCAGTGTCCTTCCCCCAGGAGTGGGGAGGGAATGGGGACTTTGCAGTATCCTCCCCCCAGGAGTGGGGAGGGAATGGGGACTTTGCAGTATCCTTCCCTTGCCACACCCACCAAGTCACGCCCACAGAACCGGTAATAAAAAAAAATTGGATTTCACCACTGATCTACCCATCTTGGCTAGGTACTCTTTCACTTAACAACAACGGTTCATTTAGCGACCGTTCAAAGTTACCACACTGAAAAAAAGTGACTGACGACCCGTTTTTTTCACATACTTACGCCCATTGCAGCACCCCTATGGTCAACGTGATCGAAAATTCGGATCCTTGGCCACGGGTTCCTATTTATGACGGTGGCTGTGTCCCATGGGATCACCTTCTAACCAGCAAAGTCCACGGGGGACGCCCGATTCACTGAACAGCCGTGTTACTGACTTCTCACAGCTGCAGTGACTCACTGAACAACCGTGGCAAGGAAGGTTGTAAAACGGGGCAAAAGTCACTTAACTCGTTTAGCGACAGGAATTTTGGGGCCCCCTCGTGGTCCTAAGTCGAGGACTACCCAAATGGGACTAGAGATATATTTTCCACAGGGAAGAGAAAACCAGAAAGATTATGTCTGTTCTAATTGAAATAGTGAAAGTTCCTGGTTAAGTTACGTGTTCGAACGCACACGTGTGATCAAGGCGTGTCTCTCGGATGAAATGATGGCAGGGAAGAGATCCACGACAAGAACAGTCACTCAAGAGGCAGGAGGCTGCCTGGGAAGAGAAAAAGAGCAGAAAGCCCAGATAGAGGTGTTATCATTCCCTTGAATAATACAGTCCTTGACATAAAACAGTTCACTTAGTGACCATTTGAAGTTATGATGACACTGACAAAAAGTGACTGATGGCTGTTTTTTTCCACACTTACAACCGTTGCAACCACACCCTCCATGGTCACCGGACGAAACTGACTCACACTTACGACCGTTGTACTGTACTGTCCGGGGTTAAGTGATCCTCTTTTTTTGAGACCTGAGTCCACGGGGAAGCCGGATTTCGCCGAGCAACCGTGTTTACTAATTGAACAACTGCCGCGATTTCCTTAATGAATTCGGTCGTAAAACGGAGCGGAATTCGCTTCACCAAAGTCTCGCTTAGCGACAGGAATTCTGGGCTCAGAATTGCAGTTGTAAGTCGAGGACTACCTGTAACTCATCTGGAAAGTCCAGATATGACCAGCTGTTTCCATGTGGCATCTGTTGAACCTCTCTACGGCCTACACTGAAAATCTCCCAGGCTTCAAACTGCTGATTTTATCCAGTGGTGGTATGCAGCCAGTTCTATCCGGTTCGGGCGAATCGGTAGTGGCAGCTGTGGGAGACTCCACCCACCCTCCCGGACGTCATCACGTCCCGTTTTTCACACTCTGTGCATATGCGGAAGGCCCTCACATTTGTAGCGAAGGTAAGTGAATTCCACTTCTGGTTTTGTCCACGTGTGCCTTGAACATTCCCGAGGCCTGAACCGGGCCTAAGAGCCCGGAAGAAGCTTCAGACTTACGTCGAGGTTGAAGCTGCAGTGCTCTGCTGAAGTAACAGGGAAGCAACAACCCGTCTGCGTTGCCCGGGGTTAGGATGACGCCGTTCGCCGAGCGGGAGAAAGAGATCCCATCTACGGGGAAAGCAGGAATTCTCTGAGTCAACCCGCATCATTTCCTCCCTCCCTCGTCTCTAAAAGACCGGCAGACAAGTTGAGACTTCTCCCCCAGGATTTGAAACTGGTTCCCACCCACCCTTAAATTCCACCCTCAGCATCAGAAAAGAATACAGTATTGTAACGGAGTTGGAAGGGCCCTTGGAGGTCTTCTAGTCCAGCCAAGCAGAAGACCCTACACCAGTGATGGCTAACGTTTTTTGCCGCTGCGTGCCAAAGGCGGGGTCGTGGGGGGGTTGCACACGTGCGTGCCCATACCCCTAATTCAATGTGCTCGCCCCCACTGCGCGTGCACGCACGACTTCCCCCCTCACTCCCCCCACTTTTGGCACATGATGGCACAGTGGGCCCGGTAGGCCTGTTTTTCGTTCTCCCCAGGCTCCAGAGACTTTCTTGGAGCCTGGGGAGGGCGAAAATGGCCTCCCCCTCCCTCCCTGGAGGCTCTCCGGAGGCCAGAAACAGCCTTTTTCCTGACTTCTGGTGGGCTCAGAAGGTTCGAAAATCAGGTGGCCGGTGCGCACATCCGTGCTGGAGCTGAACTAGGGCAATGGTCGCGTGCCGACAGATATGGCTCCGCGTGCCACCTGTGCTATAGGTTCGCCATCACGGCCCTATATCTGTTCTGTCCCCCGTCCTCACACAGACAAATGCAATATCAAAGACGTCTGCCAATAATTTATTGTATAAACAGACCAGAATTCCTGGCAGACGAGAGTTCTGGCAGCTAACTGTAAAATGCCTACCCAGTCCAATTAGTACTCCCAAAAAAGCAGGAGAGGCCTTATCTGCAGCCCGTTTCCAGAGCGACAAATTATCCACAAGAGTTTAGTCCAAAATATATCTGAGCCGAAGTGCAGGAGTCACAATGTGACTCTTTAGAGTTTAAACTTTGTCCGTCACAAAGCCTGCCGAGCAATCGCGCTCCCTTTTATCCCTTGTGGGGCGTGGCTCAGTGACTCAGCTCAATCCCTGGCCCTCCCACGCCTCTTCCTTTGCTTCCTTCTCCCTCTGACGCTGCCTGGGATCAAGCCAGGATTCATCATCCTCGCTCCCTATCAATTGGTGCTCCGATATGCCTTCCTCCTGGCACATCCCAGGCTGTTCCCCCTGGCCTTCGGATGGAACCCGAGGCATTGCCAGAGAGGAGGGTCCTGGAGAGGGAGGCCTTGTCAGTTCCTCCCCCTCACCTTCTGAGTCCTCTTCCTCCATGGGTACAGGCTCGGGAGTCGGAGTCACAACAATATCATTTCAGACAAATGATTGTCCGATCTCTCCTTAAAAGCCTCCAGTGATGGGAGCACTCACTGTAGGCGAGCCGTCAACCTGTTAAATTCAAGATTTACTTCTTCACCTGTCTTCTACTCCACAAGGTTGGTCTTCACTCACCTGCCAGCGCCTTGGGAATATCAATGATTATGGCCACTTCAGAACTGTTCCTCATTCCTGGGAAGAGAAAGAAGAGGCTGTACTTGAATGCATTAAGGCTTTATCTCAAGTTAGGATTGTACATACCATGCTACGCCCGAATTCAGTGTCAGACCTACGAGGTAGAGCAGACTAAGAAACCCCATGCTACTTAAATCTGGATTACTTTTATTGTAACAGGTATTATTTAGAATAAAGAGAGTTGGAAGGGACCTTGGAGGTCTTCTAGTCCAACCCCCTGCTTAGGCAGGAAACCCTACACCACTTCAGACAAATGGTTCTCCAACCTCTTCTTAAAAACTTCCAGTGTTGGAGCATTCACAACTTCTGGTGGCAGGCTGTTCCACTGATTAATTGTGCTCACTGTCAGGAAATTCCTCCTTAGTTCTAAGTTGCTTCTCTCCTTGGTTAGTTTCCACCCATTGCTTCTTGTCCAGCCTTCAGGTGCTTTGGAGAATAGCTTGACTCCCTCTTCTTTGGGGCAGCCCCTGAGATATTGGAAGACTGCTATCAAGTCACTCCTAGTCCTTCTCTTCATAAAACAGTTCCTGCAACCGTTCTTCATATGTTTTAGTCTCCAGTTCCCTCATCATCTTCGTTGCTCTTCTCTGCACTCTTTCTAGAGTCTCCACATCTTTTTTACATCATGGCGACCAAAACTGGATGCCGTATTCCAAGTGTGGCCTTACCAAGGCCTTATAAAGCGGTATGAACACTTCAAGTGATCTTGATTCTAGGTATAGTAACAGGACCTTGCAAGTCTGAAGGAGTGTCTCCCTCCCTCCCTAAGGAGGGTCTTTTCTGAGATGTTTTCTCATATTATTTTTTTGGCCAGGGCTTTACAATGCTTTCCAGCCCTCTCTAAGCAGTTTACAGAATCAGCCTCCTTGCCCCCACCAATCTGGGTCCTCATTTTACCGACTTCAGAAGGATGGAAGGCTGAGTCAACCTTTAATTTAATTTAATTTAATTTAATTTAATTTAATTTAATTTAATTTAATTAATTTAATTTAATTTAATTTAATTTAATTTAATTTAATTTAATTTAATTTAATTTAATTATTTAATTTAATTTAATTTAATTTAATTTAATTTAATTTAATTTAATTTAATTTAATTATTTAATTTAATTTAATTTAATTTAATTTAATTTAATTTAATTTAATTTAATTATTTAATTTAATTTAATTTAATTTAATTTAATTTAATTTAATTTAATTTAATTTAATTTAATTTAATTTAATATTTAAATTTATATACCGCCCTTCTCCCAAAGGACTCAGGGCGGTGAACAGCCAGAAGTAAAAAACATCAAATACAAAATATAAAAACAATTTAGAAAGGAATTAAACAATTTGGCCCGACCTTGAGCTGGTCAGGATTGAACTGCTGGCAGTGAGCAGAGTTAGCCTGCAATACTGCATTCTAATCACTGGGAAGGAAGGAAGGAAGGAAGGAAGGAAGGAAGGAAGGAAGGAAGGAAGGAAGGAAGGAAGGAAGGAAGAGCAATAGCACTTAGACTTATATACTGCTTCACAGTGCTTCACAGCCCTCTCTAAGCGGCTTACAGAGTCAGCCTCTTGCCCCCAACAATCTGGGTCCTCATTTTACCCACCTTGGAAGGACGGAAGGCTGAGTCAACCTTCAGCCAGTCAGGATCGAACTCCTAGCGGTGGGCAGAGCCAGCCTGATATTCTACCACATTCTACCTACTGCGCAATCTTTCGCTTGGTACCGAGCGTCTTTCCGATAAATCCAAAATCCTGGATGGTTACTGCCTAACCGCGATTAAAACCGACTGGGAAGGAGGGGCTCTCTGAAACTCCCACTAGACAAGGATTCCGATGCCACCGAACACAAGGAAACCTTGCCCCCCTACCCCACCCCACCCCTTTCTCAAAGTGGAGCACTCACCACTTAGGACGGCCCCCTCCCCTGGCAATCCAGGCGCTAAATGGATGTGTGTCCTCCCCATCCGGGACAGGCCACGCTGACGAATGGCTGGCCAGTGGCGCAGAAGTGTGCCGTGAGCCACAGTCTCTGGGAAGTCCTGTAGGGTTTGCAGCGGAGTTAATTCCAGCTCAGGAACCTGAAAGGACAAGAATTACCGTCAAGGACTTGGCTGAAATGAAATCGCTCTCTTTTCCTACGTTTTCTTTGCTTTAAAAGTGGGGTGGGGGGGGTCGGGGCGGCAGGCGGACCTGAGTAGTTCGGAACTTCCGAACTTCCGGTAGGCCCGTTTTTCGCCCTCCCTGAGCCTCTGCGTGTACCCTGCACTTACCTGCATCCAAAACGGGCTGCGTGGGGACTCCTGGGCGGGGCTGGGTGAGCAGGGCCAGCCAGGAGTGGGATTTGGGGGTTCTCCGAACTGCACAGAATCTTAACTACAGGTTCTCCCAAACCCTTGCGAACCCCCAGCAGCCCACCCCTGGATTAGATTCTCTGAACTCCTTACCTGTAGCGAGTGCCCTTGATTCGCACGGATCTGGAGGTGTCCGCTGGACGGATGTCGGCAGAGAGCAAATCGCTGTTTTTCATTGGTCTCCACGACACGCTTCATGTCCTCCTCAGACCAGGCCTTAAATTGGGGCAAGCGAAGAATCTCCCCCGTGTCGACAAAGCCGTCTTAAGATTCAGGAACGAAAGGAAAAGAAGACTTCGAGTAGGCTAAGCCACATTTGGCTAAAGCCACAATCGCCAGGACCCAAAGCCAGAATTCCGAATGTACGCATTACGATGCCTAGATCTGCGCACAACACACCGTTAACGCTGATGAAGTTCCCTAGCTGGGTAAATGAAATGTCTGCCAAGAAAAAAACCAGATTCAGAGAGCACCAAGGACTCCACACACACAAAACACCCCAAACAAGCCATGTTACAACACGGCATGAATCACAAAGCTTGATTTTTCCTTCTTCCTTGGGATGAGGGTGGGGAAGTGGGGGGAAGCAGCTAAGCTTGATGTTCTCTGAGCTGGGTGATTTTCTTGCAGATATTTCATAGGTTAACATCATTGGTGTGAGAAGAGAGTGGGGTTTGCAGGGGGGGAGGAAGAGGAGAAGGAAGAAGAGGAGGAGAGGGAGGAGGAGGAGGCGGAAGGAGGGGAGGAAGAAGAAGAAGACGAGGAGGAGGAGGAGAGGGAGGAAGAGGAAGAAAAAAGAGGAGGAGGAGGAGAGGGAGGAAGAGGAAGAAAAAGAAGAGGAGGAGGAGGAGGAAGAAGGAAGAGGAGGAGGAGGAGAGGGAGGAGGAGGCGGAAGGAGGAGAGAGAGGAGCAGGAGAATGAAGAAGAGGAGGAGGAGAAAGGAGAAGAAGAAGAGGAGGAGGGAGGAGGAGGAGGAAGAGGAAGAAGAAGAGGAGGAGGAAGAAGGAAGAAGAAGAGGAGGCGGAGGAGAGGGAGGAGGAGGAGGAGGCAGAAGGAGGGGAGGAAGAAGAAGAGGAGGAGGAGTGGGAGGAAGAGGAAGAAGAAGAGGAGGAGGAGGAAGAAGGAAGAGGAGGAGGAGGAGAGGGAGGAGGAGGCGGAAGGAGGAGAGAGAGGAGCAGGAGGATGAAGAAGAGGAGGAGGAGAAAGGAGAAGAAGAGGAGGAGGAGAAAGGAGAAGAAGAAGAGGAGGAGAGGGAGGAGGAGGAGAAAGGAGAAGAAGAAGAGGAGGAGAGGGAGGAGGAGGAGGAAGAGGAAGAAGAAGAGGAGGAGGAGGAAGAGGAAGAAGAAGAGGAGGAGGAGAGGGAGGAGGTGGAGACGGAAGGAGGGGAGGAAGAAGAAGAAGAAAAGCAGGAGGAGAGGGAGGAAGAGGAAGAAAAGAGGAGGAGGAGGAGGAAGAAGGAAGAGGAGGAGGAGGAGAGGGAGGAGGAGGCGGAAGGAGGCGAGAGGAGCAGGAGAATGAAGAAGAGGAGAAAGGAGGAGAAGAAGAGGAGGAGGAGGAGAGGGAGGAGGAGGAGGAAGAGGAAGAAGAAGAGGAGGAGGAGGAAGAAGGAAGAAGAAGAGGAGAGGGAGGAGGAGGAGGAGGCGGAAGGAGGGGAGGAAGAAGAAGAAGGAGGAGGAAGAGGAGGAGAGGGAGGAAGAGGAAGAAAAAGAAGAGGAGGAGGAGGAGGAAGAAGGAAGAGGAGGAGGAGGAGAGGGAGGAGGAGGCGGGAGGAGGAGAGAGAGGAGCAGGAGAATGAAGAAGAGGAGGAGGAGAAAGGAGAAGAAGAGGAGGAGGAGGAGAGAGGAGGAGGAGGGAAAGGAAGAGGAAGAAGAGGAGGAGGAAGAAGGAAGAAGAGGCGGAGGAGAGGGAGGAGGAGGAGGAGGCAGAAGGAGGGGAGGAAGAAGGAAGAGGAGGAGGAGGAGAGGGAGGAGGAGGCGGAAGGAGGAGAGAGAGGAGCAGGAGAATGAAGAAGAGGAGAAAGGAGGAGAAGAAGAGGAGGAGGAGGAGAGGGAGGAGGAGGAGGAGGAAGAGGAAGAAGAAGAGGAGGAGGAGGAAGAAGGAAGAAGAAGAGGAGGAGGAGAGGGAGGAGGAGGAGGAGGCGGAAGGAGGGGAGGAAGAAGGAGGAGGAATAGGAGGAGAGGGAGGAAGAGGAAGAAAAAGAAGAGGAGGAGGAGGAGGAAGAAGGAAGAGGAGGAGGAGGAGAGGGAGGAGGAGGCGGAAGGAGGAGAGAGAGGAGCAGGAGAATGAAGAAGAGGAGAAAGGAGGAGAAGAAGAGGAGGAGGAGGAGAGGGAGGAGGAGGAGGAGGAAGAGGAAGAAGAAGAGGAGGAGGAGGAAGAAGGAAGAAGAAGAGGAGGAGGAGAGGGAGGAGGAGGAAGGAGGGGAGGAAGAAGGAGGAGGAATAGGAGGAGAGGGAGGAAGAGGAAGAAAAAGAAGAGGAGGAGGAGGAGGAAGAAGGAAGAGGAGGAGGAGGAGAGGGAGGAGGAGGCGGAAGGAGGAGAGAGAGGAGCAGGAGAATGAAGAAGAGGAGAAAGGAGGAGAAGAAGAGGAGGCGGAGGAGAGGGAGGAGGAGGAGGAGGCAGAAGGAGGGGAGGAAGAAGGAAGAGGAGGAGGAGGAGAGGGAGGAGGAGGCGGAAGGAGGAGAGAGAGGAGCAGGAGAATGAAGAAGAGGAGAAAGGAGGAGAAGAAGAGGAGGAGGAAGAAAAAGAAGAGGAGGAGGAGGAAGAAGGAAGAGGAGGAGGAGAGGGAGGAGGAGGCGGAAGGAGGAGAGAGAGGAGCAGGAGAATGAAGAAGAGGAGGAGGAGAAAGGAGAAGAAGAGGAGGAGGAGGAGAGAGGAGGAGGAGGGAAAGGAAGAGGAAGAAGAGGAGGAAGAAGGAAGAAGAGGCAGAGGAGAGGGAGGAGGAGGAGGCAGAAGGAGGGGAGGAAGAAGGAAGAGGAGGAGGAGGAGAGGGAGGAGGAGGCGGAAGGAGGAGAGGGAGGAGCAGGAGAATGAAGAGGAGGAGGAGAAAAGGGCAATATTTTATGCGCCGGCCACTAACAGGGGCAGCGTCAGCAAACACTCACCAGACGACATGTGGAGGCCCAGATTTTCGGCTCCGTGGCGCAGAGCATAGGAGAGAGCTTTGGAGAGGCGAACATCTGGATCCTGGAATGGAAAATTTGGAGAGAAACTCAGGACGGTGAGAAGGAACGGAAAATGGCAAAAGATCCTGGAGAATGGGATGAAAGAGGAGGAGGAGGAGAAGACCTGAGCTGCAAGATGCTTTTCGCAGATAGTCCTCGGTTAAGGACCGTTCACTTAGTGACGATTCCAAATTACAATACGCCCTGAAAGAAGGGACTTACGACTGGTCCTCACACTTAACAAACGTTGCGGCATTCCCCACGTTCCCATGAGCAAAACACCAGAATGTATAGGTAGTCCTCAGCTTACAACGGTTCATTTAGGGACCATTCAAAGTTACAGTGGTGCTGAAAAAAGGGACCTGTGACTGTTTTCCACACTTACGACCATGGAAAAAAGTGACTTATGACTGTTTTCCACACTTACGACCATTGAAGAAATTGACTTATGACTATTTTTCACACTTACGACCATTGAGAAAAATGACTTAATGACTGTTTTTCACACTTACGACCATGGAAAAAAGTGAGTTATGACTGTTTTTCACACTTACGACCATTGCAGCATCCGCATGGTCCCTTGATCAACCGCTGGGCAACCGGCTCACACTTATGACCGTTGCTGTGTGTGTCCCAAGGTCACATGATCCCCCTTTTTGCGACCAACAGGGGAGGAAGCCGGATTCACTTAACAACCGGATTACTTGCTTAGAGATTCACTTAACACCCACACCCCGTGGCAAGAAAGGTCGCAAAATGAGGGCAAAAACTCACTTAACCAAAGTCTCACTTAAACAACAGAAATGCAGGGCTCCGTTGGCGGTCGTTAAGCGGAAAGACTTGCAAGGTAAAACTGGCGAGCAAGTTTGCAACACAAATCTTTCGTGGAGTTGGAAGGGACCTTGTAGGTCATCTAGTCCAACCCCAAATAAGAGTCTTCCTTAGATGAGGAAGGAAGGAAGGAAGGAAGGAAGGAAGGAAGGAAGGAAGGAAGGAAGGAAGGAAGGAAGGAAGGAAGGAGGAATCGGAGGGGGATTTCGCTGACCTGATCTCTGGATCTTCTCCGGCTTCTTCGCTTTCGCTCTCTTCTTCCAGAGTTTTGCAAAACTTCCTCGCCAACGTTTGATCCTGATGCAGCCATGAGTTTTTACGCCTGCAAAATCCTCCTGGGTAGACCCTGCAATAATAATAATAATTATTATTATTATTTTCTCTCCCTGATGATGAGGGGGGGGTGTTTAATTTCTAGACCATGCCCTTTGTGACTTCGTCCTGGTCTCGCTTTCCGGAAGAAGGGGAGGGGGGTGCTGTGCTCGTTTGGTGCCAACAGCTTAAAACCTCTCCAATGCCCCATAAATGGAGAGGAAAAAAAAACAAAACTGGGAGTCAGCTGATCTGCCAGGGCTGCATGGGCTTCTGGGAGTTGTAGTTTTTATTTCCTCCATAGCTGCTTGTGTCCTTCTCACTAAGTCTGCCGTCCAGATGTTCTCCAGCTATGTTGGCTTACTGTGCTTGTCATTCCCAAGGGGGGATTCAGGGGGGGGATTCCGACCAGCAGGCTTGGAAATGCTGCATGAAAGGGAGCCGAATTCTGAGCCTTCAGAAACATAGGCAGTCCCTGACTTACAACCGTCCACTGAGCAAAGCATACGATGAACAGTTGCAGAAACTGAGCATGGCTGGTCTAGTGAAGAGAAGGACCAGGGGAGACATGAGAGCAGTCTTTGGGCAGGGGGTTGGACTAGATGACCTATAAGGTCCCTTCCAACTCGGTTAATCTGAATCTATCTAAAACGATCAAAGACCTAGAGACTAAAACATACGATGAACGGTTGCAGGAACTGGGCCTGGCTGGTCTAGTGAAGAGGAGGATCAGGGGAGACAGGAGAGCATCTTCCAATATTTGAGGGGCTGCCCCAGAGAGGAGGAAGGTGGTCAGGCTATTTTCAAAAGCACCCGAAGGCCAGACAAGGAAGAATGGATGGAAACTGAACAAGGAGAGATTCAACCTAGAAATAAGGAGGAATTTCCTGACAGTGAGAACAATTAATCAGTGGAACGGCTTGCCACTGGAAGTTGCGGCTGCTGCAACATTGGAGGCTTTCAAGAAGAGACTGGATAACCATTTATCTGAAATGGTTAACCTGAGCAGACCTCCAAGGTCCTTTCCGACTCTGTTACTGTGACATTCAAATTTTGACCACAGGTCTGTGGCACCGAATGCTGCAACGAGCCTTGGTAGTACAGTGGTCTAAAGCACCCTGTTATTAAGACCAGCTGCCTGCAATTACTGCAGGTTCGAATCTCGCCAAGGCTCAAGGTTGACTCAGCCTTCCATCCTTTCTAAGGTAGGTAAATTGAGGACCCAGTTTGTGGGGGCAATAAGCTGACTTTGTATAAATATACAAAAGGATGAAGGCTATTGCTTAGCGCATTGTAAGCCGCCCTGAGTCTCCGGAGAAGGGCGGCATATAAATCAAATTAAAAAAAAACAAAAAAACGATCGTCTGAAAAACGACCACGAGTCACTTTTTCCAGTCCGGCTGGAAAAACTCCGAACGGTCACTAAATGAACCGTCGTAAGCCGAGGACCATCTATATTTTAGGCTACTATTTTTTTTTTTAATGAAGTCTTACGCCCAGATAGCCACTGGATGTCACTCTTGCCCTCCTTTTGCTCCTTCTTAGTATGGTTAAAAGCTACGTGTCTTGCCTCCCAATCTCCGGAAAAGTCATTTCAAGGACAAAAACAGCTGAATATAACAGGGATTTTTTTAAAAAAACCTACTATCCAAACTCCCAGAGACCACCGTATCCCCAATCCACACACACCACACACACAAGGCGGCAGCTGAAATGGGAACAATGAACGAAAATTGCCATTTCTGTCTTTTTTTGGGTTCCTTCAAATGTCTTGTCTTTTGATTTCATCTCGCCAGTCTTTCCCACCAAGGAAAGTTTTTTTTTATTTTTTCTCCTCCTGGGATTTTCGCTTTTTTTGCATTCTTGTTTTCAGCGCCTGGACGGGGAAAGACTTTGGAACGACAAATCAGTTTGTCGGTATTTAGAGCAGACAATGATGAAGCGATACAAAGGATGCGTTTCAAAATAATTACTCAGCAGAAGAACATTCGGATAGAAACTGAAGTATGATATATAGATAGATAGATAGATTTAAGATGGCCATTTTTTAATGGGGTCGTTGGTCCCTTTGGACAAGCCGGGTGGGTTGCAGTTGTCCTAAGCAATCTAAGGTGACCCCTCTCACAAATTTGACATTCCACCCAAAAGATGCAGTGTGAGGCATGCAGGACCTGTGTGAGTCACGCTAGTCAACAAGGCTGCAGGGAATAAAAAAATGTGCCCTTTGCAAAAGAAGCCAAGAGCATCAGCCACTAACCCAGTCAAATAGTTTTTTTCCCCCAGGGTAGCACAAGGTTTCTCAACCTTCGCAGTTTTAAGGTGGGTGGACTTCAGTTCCCAGAACTCCCTAGTCAGCATGGGTAGACTTCAACTCCCAGAATTCCCCAGCCAGCATGCTTTAACACTGCTGGACCTCAAGTCCCAGAATTCCCCAGTCAGCATGTTTTAACATGTTGGACTTCAACTCCCAGAATTCCCCATCCAGCATGCTTTAAGAGGGGTGAACTTCAACTCCCAGAATTCCCCAGTCAACATTCTTTACGATGGGTGGATTTCAACTCTCAGAACTCCCCAGCTTAGCTGCTTTAACACTGCTGGACCTCAAGTCCCAGAATCCCCCAGCCAGCATGCTTTAAGAGGAGTAGACTTCAACTCCCAGAATTCCCCAGTCAGCATTCTTTACGATGGGTGGACTTCAATGCCCAGAATCCCCCAGCCAGCATGTTTTAAGATGGGTGGACCTCAACTCCTAAGATTCCCTGGCCAACATGCTTTACGATGGGTGGACTTCAACTCCCAGAATTCCTCAAGAAGCTTGCTTTTAAGGTAGGTGAATGATTGTAAGTCGAGAACTCCCTGTATTGGGTATAGGGAGAATTAGTTGAAATCTAGCAGGACCGGATCTCTTTTCAGCCAAAACGTAACTCGGGATTGATTATATGAGTAAATCAAACCCAGTTTGGTGTCCCTTGGACCCCCAAATCCTGGTCTCCCACTGACCCAGTTAAGCATGATGTAAGCACAGTAAGGATCTTTCCTGCCTCTCTAACCTAGTAAAGCAGAAATCTGTTAAACAAATACGTCAGCTGAGCAACATGGGTCATAGCTCAGACACTAAGCTGCTCAGGCCGTGGATAAGATGTTGATGGATTGGGAGGACACCCAGATAGTAGTTCCTTAATTGCCTCCAAGCTGCCAGTAATCCAGATAATCAGGACTAGGCGAGGGGGATCTGCTAAATCCTCTGAAGTGCTGATGTCCCCACCAACTCCGTTCCTCTGGTTTCCTGGTTCTTCGGTCCGAAACAGTCAGAATATTTAGAGCGCCTCAAGTGGGCCGAGGGACAGAGGAAGCATTTCATGCCTGTCGTCTTAATCCTGCCTTGTCGTAATTCGCACCCGCCGCAGCAGCCAGACGTTTTCCCTAAGACGTTGTTTTTGTCAATCCAGACATCGCCGCTTGTCCATCACCGGCGGGAAATTTTGCCAACTCAGGGGGTTGGCACATGGTCGCTGCACACCAGAGGTGGGTTTTTCAGCAGGTTCTGACCCAGTTCTGGAGAACCGGCAGCGGAAATTTTGAGTAGTTCGGAGAACCAGTAAAAATTCTGACCGGCCCCCGACCCCATCTATTGTCTGCCTCCCGAGTCCCAGCTGATTGGGAGGAAATGGGGATTTTGCAGTAAACCTTCCCCTGGATTGGGGAGGGAATGGAGATTTTACAGTATCCTTCCCCTGCCACGCCCACCAAGCCACACCCACCACGCTGCGCCACGCCCATTATCCTAATATCTGAAATTGTACCTGAAATGAGAATCCTTCTTTTTTTGTTGCCTTTATTGAAAAAGGGAGCCCCAAAGGCACAGTTCTAGGAGCCGGAAGTCCTTGCCACTTTGTTTTCTCAAGAGAGAGGGGGTGTGTGTGTGTGAGTCTTGGCATAACGGCCCTCCTACGTTGAAAAGCAGGAACCACTGAATTTGTGGCATTTGATGTTTTGGGAAAGAGGTTCTGAGCAGTCCTTGAGAGAGAGAGAGAGAGAGTGTCTGTTGGTGGGCTTTTACTGATGCGCTCCCAGGACCTCTGTGTAAAGCTTCACGGCCCCTTTGGCTGATGGGCACAGTTCACTCCACCACTCGCCCCGCTGCTCCATCGACAGGACATCCTGCACAGAGAGGGAGAGAGAGAGAATGAGGGAGAGAGGGAGGGAGAGAGAGGGAAAGAGAGGGAGAATGAGAGGGGGGAGGGAGAGGGGGAGAGAGAGAAAGAGAGAGGGAGAGAGAGAGGGAGGGAGGGAGAGAGAGGGAAAGAGAGGGAGAATGAGAGGGGGGAGGGAGAGGGGGAGAGAGAAAGAGAGG
Source organism: Pituophis catenifer annectens (assembly GCF_029215685.1). Taxonomy (NCBI): domain Eukaryota; kingdom Metazoa; phylum Chordata; class Lepidosauria; order Squamata; family Colubridae; genus Pituophis; species Pituophis catenifer. The sequence goes on from NW_027256890.1 coordinate 25,472,299, forward strand.
GAGAGAAAGAGAGGGGGAGGGAGGGGAGAAAGAGAGGGATGGAGAGAGAGAAAGGGGGAGAGAGAGGGAGGGGGAGAGGAGTGAGAAAGAGAGAGGGGGAGGGGGAGAGAGAGGGAAAGGGAGAGAGGGAGAGAAAGAGAGGGAGGGAAGGGAGAGAGAATGAGAGAGGGAGAGGGGAGAGAGATTGAGAGAGAGAAAGAGAGGGACAGGGAGAGAGAAAGAGAGGGAAAGTGGGAGAGGGAGGGAGAGAAAGAGAGCGAGAGAGAGAGGGAGCGGGAAAGGAGGGAGAAAGAGAGAGGGAGAGAAAGAGGGAGGGAGAGAAAGAGGGAGGGAGGGGAGAGAGAAAGAGAGAGAGGGAAAGAGAGGGAGAAAGAATGAGAGAGGGAGAGGGAGAGGGGAGAGAGATTGAGAGAGCGAAAGAGAGGGACGGGGAGAGAGAAAGAGAGGGAGAGAGAGAGAGGGAGGGGGAGAGAGGGAGAATGAGAGAGGGGGAGGGAGAGGGGGGAGGGAGAGGGGGAGAGAGAGAAAGAGAGGGAGAGAGAAAGAGAGAGGGAGGGAGAGAGAGGGAGAATGAGAGAGGGGGAGGGAGAGGGGGAGGGAGAGAAAGAGAGGGGGAGGGTAGAGAGAGAGAGAGAATGAGAGAGGGAGAGGGGAGAGAGGGAGAAGGGAGAGAGATTGAGAGAGAGAAAGAGAGGGACGGGGAGAGAGAAAGGGAGGGAGAGAAAGTGAGGGAGATAGAGAGGCAGGGAGAGAAAGAGAGGGAGATAGAGAGGGAGGGGGAAAGGAGGGAGAAAGAGAGAGAGGGAGGAGAAAGAGAGAGAGGGAGGGAGAGAAAGAGAGGGAGGGAGGGGAGAGAGAGAAAGAGAAAGAGGGAGAGAGAGGGAGAAAGAATGAGAGAGGGAGAAGGGAGAGAGATTGAGAGAGAGAAAGAGAGGGACGGGGAGAGAGAAAGGGAGGGAGAGGGAGAGAGGGAGGGGGAAAGGAGTGAGAAAGAGAGAGAGAGAGAGGGAGGGAGAGAAAGAAAGGGAGAGAGAGAGAGAGAGAATGACTAAGAGAGATGCCGAAGCGGGATGAAGTCCAACAGGGCAAGGATGGTTGTCGTGGGCAGAGGTTTCGATGGGGTGAGGTTGGCTGAAGTTTACCCTTTAGGTAGGTCCACCTCTTTTCAAGGCAGAATAATGAAGCCGTAATCAACTCTAGTGCATCTCCAAGAGCGCGAGAGGCTCAGGGGCTATCAAGTCAGCAGGCTTGGTCTAGTGATTTGAGGCAGCAGGAGACGGTGAGTTCTAGTCCCGCCCTAGGCATGAGAGCCAGCTGGGTGACTTTGAGCCAATCACCAGGAGACGGTGAGTTCTAGTCCTGCCTTAGGCATGAGAGCCAGCTGGGTGACTTTGAGCCAATCACCAGGAGACGGTGAGTTCTAGTCCCACCTTTAGGCATGAAAGCCAGCTGGGTGACTTTGAGCCAATCACCAGGAGACGGTGAGTTCTAGTCCCACCTTTAGGCATGAAAGCCGGCTGGGTGACTTTGAGCCAATCACCAGGAGACGGTGAGTTCTAGTCCTGCCTTAGGCATGAAAGCCGCCTGGGTGATTTGGGCCAGGCCCTCCAGCGGTTTAAAACGTACCTCTCGGCTGAGAAAGGTGACGCTGACGGACTCTTGAGCTTCTGGTCCTCCCAGAGCATAACGCCGCTTCACTTCCTCCGATGTCAGGCTGCACCTGAAGGGCAAAATGGAGAGGACAACCGTCGGCAAAGGAGGAGAGCTCAAGTTGTGACGGAGACGGCCTCCCAAGGTTTGAAAACGGGCCGGATGAACAAGCAGCTGACTCGTATTTATGACGGCTGCCGTGTCATGACAGATTTGCTTCTCTCGCCACGTACACGTGTGTACATCGGAACGAGACTGTGTTGTTTCTCCGTGTCGTGTTATGTAGATGAGTGGTGCGGTGGCCTAGAGGTGGAGCTCTGGCCTCACAATCCGGAGGCTGTGAGTTCGATCCTAGGTAGAGGCAGATAATTTTCTCTCTGGGCACAATGAGAATATTATCTGCTGAACAAAACTCCGCCCTGGTGACAGGAAAGGCATCTGGCCAGTAAACACTCGGCTCCAATATAAAATATGAGGATATATACATAATTTTGTATTTATTTGTTTATTTTGTCATGTTTATGTAGTGTATATTAGAGGTGGAGACCCTTTGAGAGCTGCATGCGATGAAATTTAATTTTAATACATGTCGATTAGTGTACATTCAAAGTGACAATAAAGTTATTCTAAGTTTCTAAGTCCCAGCCAGGGTCATGTAACTGAGTTTTACGACCTTCTGACGAGCAGTGTCAACCGAGAAGCCAGATTCACTTGACTAACTTAACAACCGCGGTGATTCCCTTAACAACGGTGGCAAGAAAGGTCGTAACGTGGGGCAAAACCCGCTTAACAAACGTCTCATTTAGTGATGGAAATCTGGGGCTCCGTTGCGGTTGTAAGTCGAGGACTGCCTGCTGCAATTCCCGGCTTCCTCAAGGGTTACCTGACGTAGAATTCGGCGCTGCACCGGCCCGCCGTGGTTTCATTCCGAACGATGCCAAGCAAAACGGGCCTGCTGAGAGTGGCTGGCTGAAGGTTCACCTGGAAACAGGTAAAAAGGTGATTCAGGAAGCAGCCCATTGCTCGCTCACGCGCCGTCCACGCATGCACCCGGCCTCGAAAATGTGCCTAAATAGCACGACTTGGAGCTAGGGCGGGTGGCCAAGCCCACCTGCGATTGCCGCTACGGGTTCGGTGCGAACCGGCTGAATACCACCTCTGCTCTCACCTCATCCTGGATCTCTCGAAGCACAGAAGAGAACAGTTCCCTGACCACCAGATCCCCCGGGAGATCCTGATGTCGAATCAAGGATCCCACCGAAGCGTCGTTGCCTAACACAGCCTGCAAAGAAAAGGCAGTAGTGGCAAATAGGCTGTCAGAGTTTAGGCAGCTTAACTAGTATTATGAGATAAACCCAGGAGCAAAACACAGCACACAGCACAACACTGTTATTTAGATAAATAAGAGTGGTTTTAACTAGAGTTAAATATTTACAAACTTATACGTGGTTAAATACCTTTACAGCTACTGACACACGACGAGAGAACAAGAGTAGATAATACATGAGGAGAGGGAAATGCCCTCTAATGGCTTCCCTTATATAGGTAGCTTCTTACCCAGCTTCTTAAAGTGGCAGTAACCCTGCTGCCTCATTTCATTGCATCAGCTTCCGGTTGCCTCAGCTTACAACTTCTCAGCAGCTTACAACTATTAACTCTTGACGTAGGCCTACTCAAGAGGAGCAGTAAGAGCTACAAACAGGATCCATCAGCCATGTCAATAAATTGGAGAGAAGGTCACGCAGAGCTTCTGTAATTTTCCAAAAGAATTACACCCCAATGTATCTTAATAGGGGGTAAGGAGACACAGGGAGTCCTCGACTTACAACAGTTCATTTAGCGACCTTTCAAAGTTACAAGGGCACTGAAAAAAGGACCGTTTTCCCACACTTACGACCTTTGCAGCATCCCCATGATCAGAGGCTTGGCAAATGGCTCATACCTATGACTGTATGAGTCATGAGATCAGCTTTTGCGACCTTCTGACAAGCAAAGACAATGGGGAAGCCAGATTCACTTAACAACCGGGTTATTCATTTATCAACTGCAGTGATTCGCTTAACAACTGTGGCAAGAAAGGTCGTAAAATGGGGTAAAACCCGTCTAACCCATGTCTCCCTTAACAATGGAAATTTTGGGCTCAATTGTGGTCGTCGGCAGATGTATAATACAGGGAGTTCTTGACTTACGACTGGTCGCTTAAGAACCATTCTGAGTTATGATGGACTTTAAAAAAGTTATGTTATCACCTGTCGTCTAAGTTATGATTCCTGCGCATGCACAGCACCCCGCAGTCATGTGATCCCATGTCACACACTTGGCAACATTTATGGTATCCTGCGGTCATAATTCATGACTTTTCTGCTGTTTTCCAGCAGAAAAAAAGTCCATTGGGTATGCTGGATTCGTTTAACGACCAGGTGGTTTGCTTAACAATGACATGATCCCCTGAACGACCATCCTGACTTGCTTTATATCATTAAAAAAAAGGGTTGTCAAATTTAATCAGGCCACGTGGTGCCTCAGTTACGACGACTGACGACCAAAATTCTGGCCTCCATGGTGGTTGTAATTCAAGGACTATCTGCCTGTATTTATAAGATTGGTGGAATTCCCTCCACTGCCCCAAACCGGATTAAAGACACCCACCTGAGGCTCCGGGTGTCCTCCAGGAACGTCGATCTTTCCTGGGGCTTCTCCCACACACAGGCTGCGTCGCAGGAAGACAAAATTGTCGTCTGCTGTGTGCAGCATGGCGCCCACACCCAGGGGTTCGGCGAGATAGGCTTGGCTGTTCCCAAAATCCTTGTGCCCCTGTTCCCGGAGCTGCCTGGCTGTCTCTGCCAAGTTGGTACCCACGAAGTCCTTATAGCTGGTAAGCCCCAGGTGGAAAGTCAAAATGCTCCCGTCCAGCTTGACTGAGTGGAGGCGAAATTTGGCCCCGTCGAAAAGCCACGGGTTCTGCCGGCAACGGGATGCCCAGACGCTGTCGATTTGGACCTGATCTGCAGGCAGCGAGTTCCGGTCGTAGAGGGGGGAAAGTTCTACTCGGACGTGAGACTCAGGGATACCCCCAAAAGCCGGGCACTTGAACAGTAAGGAGATATCTGGGTCCATCCTCTGTCTGCTTGGTTCACCTGAAAAAAAGAGAAAGGTGAAAACGTCCAGTTTCCCAATATGTATCTACAGCAACGTTTTTTCAAACTTAGCAACTTTAAAAACTGTGGACTTCAACTCCCAGAATTCCCCAGCCAGACACTTCAGCTTATCGCTCTTCAGCTTCCCAAAACTACAAATTTGTAATGGAATTACTACAAAGAGTATCGGAGGCTCTGAGATCGCCGCAGATGGGGACTGCAGCCAAGAAATCAAGAGAGGCTTGCTCCTGGGGAGGAAAGCTATGGCAAATCTAGACAGCATGCTAAAAAGCAGAGACATCACCCTGCCAACAAAAGTGCGTCTAGTCAAGGCGATGGTTTTCCCAGTTGCAATGGATGGCTGTGAAAGTTGGGCCATAAGGAAGGCTGAGAAGGCCAAAGAATGGAGGCCTTTGAACTTTGGTGCTGGAGAAGACTCCCGCGAGTCCCTTGGACTGCAAGGCCATCCAACCGGTCAGTCCTAGAGGAGATCAACCCTGACTGCTTTTATTCATGGGTTTTCCCCCCCCTAGATCAGCCTAGCAGCCGTGGGTGTGCAAATATTCAATAAAATAAAATAAAAATAAAATAAAATAAATAAAATATGCTCCTCCCGAACAAGCGTGCAAATGTGCTACCCAAACAAGCGTGAATTTAGCCTCCTTGTTTGAAGCACGCAGACTCCATCTTTTGCTCATGAGGATACCCATCCTGTCAAACTATCCACGGTTAAATTGCAGTCATCGTCACGGCTGGCCAGAGCGCATTGTGTTCGGAGTGCATCCCGAAAGGGCCACATGGATGGGTTTTGATGTGAAGAAGAAAAACACAAAGAAGAGGTTTAGGAGAGGGAGACATTTAGATCAGGGCTGCTGACTGTTCAAAAAAAAAATTAAACCTCGGTCTGCTTCTCTCCGATTGGGGTGGAGAGACATAAAAGAACAAGGGAGGACTTCTATATCAGTTGTGTTAGATCAGGGGTCAGCAACCTGCAGCTCTGGAGCTGCATGTGGCTCTTTCACCCCTCTGCTGTGGCTCCCTGTCACTTAAAATATGCATCAACTGCCAATGTGCAATACCTGCCGACACGCAATTTATTGAGCTTTTCAACCCCCGGTAGGCCAACTATGGATAAATCCAAGAAAAGAGAAGTTTCAGAAGAAAACAGAATGTTTAATTCAACTACATTTGCTCGTTTTGTGGCCGCTCGAGAAATAGTCAGGCATGGGAAGGGTTTTGTAGCTCCCGGTGTTTTCTTTTCTGTGGGAAACGGGTGCAAATGGCTCTTTTGAGTGTTTAAGATTGCAGACCCCTGTGTTAGACGCAAAGTCTTCAGCGGAGCAAGGATTTGAAAATCTGACAGCTGAATCGCAACAGAATAATCTTATTTTTTTATTTTACCAAGGTTAGGGCTGGGTATATCTGCAGTTTAAAGGATGAGCTGTAGAGCTGGAAAGAAGTTGGCAACGCTCAGCTGGAACGTGAGAAGAAAAAAAAAAAAGACAATTTTTGGGAAGGAGGGAAAATAGCAGGAACATTTGACAGGGAGGATAAATAAATAAATAAATAAATAAATAAATAAATAAATAAATAAATAAATAAATAAATAAACCAGAGGCTTCATGCTAATTCTTCATTCCGTCTACCACCTCCGCTCGCCCTGTCTGATATTAAGCTTTTTTGGACCCGATGGCAGAGGCTGTAAATCCAGACAGGACGTCAAGCCCTCGAGCGGAGATGGATGAGATTATAAAACCTCAATTTAATTACGGCGCGAAAGAGGGGCCCCTTCGCTGCTCCGACAAACCCAGAATGCCATCGTTGCGGTTTAATCGCAATCATTTTCTGCAGAGGGAGGAAAGAAATCCGCCTCACTGCAGCTTTGCTGCTGAAGAATTGCTGGTGGAATAACTCATCCTTTTTTAATGTTTCCCCCCACCCCCCGAGATTTTTTAAAAACATTTAAAATCTTTTTTAAAAAATAAATGCTCATTCCCCCCCCAAAAATACAGTCCGGCGTCATCGTAGCTGCAACCGTAGTCCTCGATTTACAACAGGTTCATTTAGTGACCGTTCGAAGTTGTGACGGCACTGAAAAAAGCGACTTGATCGTTTTTCACACTTAACGACCGTTGGCGGCAATCCCATGGTCACATGATCAAAATTTAGGTATTTTTTTTTTTAAAAAAAAGATGCTTGGCAACTGACTCATATTTATGACCGTTGCAGTGTCCCTAAGCAAAGGGCAATGCAGAAGCAGACTCGCTTAACAACCGTAAGCGTAACCCCTGCTGTGATTCACTTAACAACCGTGATAAGAAAAAAATGTCCAATGTCTTAACCAATGTCTCACTTAGCAACAGAGTGAGGCCGCAAAAGGGGCTCTGCAGCCGTCATAAATGTGAATCAGCTGCCAGAGGTCTCCATTTTGAGCATGGGGATGCTGCGACGGTCTTAAGGGCGAAAAACGGTCGTAAGTCCCATTTTTCAGCGCCGTTGTGACTTTGAACAGTCACTAAATGAAGCGTCGTAAAACCAGGACTACCTGCAGTCGGAAGCCAGACAGCTGGGGAAGACAACGTTAGGTCACCATTTAAAGAGAGCGTAGAAAAGGTGCTGAAAACATTTATATAAAATATAATATAAAGATGCATTATTATTGGACTGGTCTAGGATGATGAAATGAATGTTACAATATAAAATTAATTTAAATAGGAAAATAATTTGTATGAAATGTGGGAAGAAACAAGTTATGGTTAATATAAATGATTAATAAGAATAATAATGTATAGATATGTATTAGATTGAAAACATGAGAAGTTAGATAAATAATAAAGCTATGAATATGGTGAAGATGCACAAAAGATTTGTAACCAACCGACACACCCCCTGTATTTGGGACTGATGATGGATTGATGTTTCTTATGTTTGTTTAAAAAATAAAATTTAAAATAAAAAAAAAACATTTGGGATTTGAACCGGGAAGGTCCCACGCTGCTAAAAAGAAGACGGGTGAAAATGTCCAAAGCAATTAAGAAAGGGATTCTTTGCAGCAAAATCCTAGAGGAATTTTCGTCCTGCTTTATTAATTGCAGCGCATATGAAATAATGTGAAATATGAAATATTTTTTCCCTTTCTATGCTCTGTATGATACTATAAATATTCCTCTCCTTTTTTTCCCCCCTTTTGTCATGATAGGTAGTCCTTGACGTATGACCTCAATCGGCGCCCAAAACCTCTGCGGCTAAGCGAGACATTTGTGAAGTGGGTTTTTGCCCCGTTTTACGACCTGTCTTGACACATTTGTGAAATGAATCACTTCGGTTGTTAAGTTGTTTAAGTGAATCTGGCTCCCCCCGCTGACTTTGCTGGTTAGAAGGTCGCGAAAGGGGATTGCACGCAACCGTCGTAAGTATGAACCGGTTGCCCAGCATCTGAATTTTGATTCAGATCAAATGCCACGACGGTCATAAGGGTGAAAAATGGTCGTAAGTCACTTTTTTCCTTGCCACAGCAGCTATGTGAATCACTCTAGTTATTAAAGTCAGAAATACAGTTGTAACTTCCAACGGTCGCTGAATGAACCGTTGTAAGTCGAGAACTACCTCTACTGCAAACCGGGAAGGGACGGGAAGGGAAAACTAGGCTCCTTCGGAAGAAACAGAGCAGTGTTTTTTCAATCTTGACAGCTTTAAGATGCAGGGATGTCAACTCCCAGAATTGCAAGAAGCACTAAATATCTAAATATCACTTTTCTTAAATTCCCCCCTTGCATTGCTGATTCAAGAGGACGACTTCCAAGATTAAGAGGTCTTAAAATTGAGTCGGCCTAGCAACGAATGCCAGGAATCCTAAAATGCAGGAGTTAAGAGGGGATTATGACTATTTTTTAGGTGTGAAAATGCACGTGGGTTGTTTTTTTTCTCCAGGGGGTACCAAACACCTGATATGCCTCTCTGGCAATAGCCCCATTCAAGAGCGATTTCCACACACGTGAACACGGGAGGTGTATAATCTGATTTGTAATGGGCACTAATTCATGTTAATCTCGGTGGGAAGATTTGAGGGCGGGGGCTTATATGAACTGGAGGAAGCAAAAAGAGACCAACTTCTATCATCTCTTGTTTCTCCTGCTTATTTTTGTGGTTTTGTTTTTAAATAGCAATAGCACTTAGACTTCTATACCGCTTCACAGTGCTTTGCAGCCCTCTCTAAGCGGTTTACAGAGTCAGCCTCTTGCTCCCCACTGGGAAGGAAGAAAGGAAAAAAGGAAGGAAGGAAGGAAGGAAGGAAGGAAGGAAGGAAGGAAGGAAGGAGGAAGGAAGGAAAAAAGGAAGGAAGGAAGGAAGGAAGGAAGGAGGAAGGAAGGAGGAAGGAAGGAAGGAAGGAAGGAAGGAGGAAGGAAGGAAGGAAGGAAGGAAGGAAGGAAGGTAGGAAGGAAGGAAGGAAGGAAGGAAGGCAGGAAGGAAGGAGGAAGGAAGGAAAAAAGGAAGGAAGGAAGGAAGGAAGGTAGGAAGGAAGGAAGGAAGGAGGAAGGAAGGAAGGAAGGAAGGAAGGAGGAAGGAAGGAAGGAAGGAAGGAAGGAGGAAAGAAGGAAGGAAGGAAGGAAGGAGGAAGGAAGGAAGGAAAAAAGGAAGGAAGGAAGGAAGGTAGGAAGGAAGGAAGGAAGGAGGAAGGAAGGAAGGAAGGAAGGAAGGAAGGAAGGAGGAAGGAAGGAAGGAAGGAAGGAAGGAAGGAGGAAGGAAGGAAGGAAGGAAGGAAGGAAGGAAGGAAGGAAGGAAGGAAGGAGGGAAGGAAGGAAGGTTCCTCCCCAACCTCCTCACTGTCCGAATCTGCTGTCAGCTCTGCTAACTGCTGGCGGGCCACAACAAGATTGGGGATTTTGACTTACTATCTATGCTCAACCCAGATACTATGTATAATGAATTATTAAGTATTAGGAAAATCCTCACGTTGTGGCGTATCCGTCTTGCAAAAACAATCAGAGAAAGCTTTGTATCTTCAATTATCAGTTCTTTATATGACCATTTGCAGGATGAGTCCACAACGGATCAGCTCCAAAGGTTGGCACGGCTGGGCATTCACCAAAGTCCTATGACTTAACAGAAACAGCCCTGATTTAAGAGTGCGACTTTTCATACAAAATGTCAAAATCAGATGCTATGGAAGGGTTGTCAGACAGACAAACAAGACAGACAGACGTAAAGGTCAACTTGGAGAGGGGTAACAATTTGAGGGGTTCTTGGTGCTCTCTGAGCTTGGTGGTTTTCTTGAAGACGTTTTGTTACCCAACTAGGTTACATCATCAGTGCTAGAAGGGAGAGGGGTTTGCTCCAGATGCTCCTTCTAGCACAGATGATATTACCAAGTATGGGTTATGCAAGAAAACAACCAAGCTCAGCGAATACCAAGGGGTCCTCATTTCAACCCTGAGCTACAAATATTCTCCTTTATTGGGTTACAATAAATTTAAAAAACAAACTGAATTGGGTTTGCACAGGCAAAGGGCGAGAGCTGGTGAAAACACCTTCTGTTTTTGCTCTCTGTTTTATCTCTTTAAACCAGCTGTGAACTCAGCCAGATAAAACCGAAGCAGGATTTAATTCTGCTTTAAAAAATTGGCAAGGCTCCTAAAGTCCATTCCTCACGTTACCTGCGCAAAGCCACTATGGATCATTGGAAGACCAAAACATTTGAGAACTCCTGTGTTATATGGATTAAAATGGAATCCTTAAAAGTCAATAGCGTGGTTATTTCTTGACCAATCCTGATGCCAATAAAGTAATTTTGTGGGGGGGTTTTTTGTTTTTTTTAAACAAACTGATTTCTCATTTCCAGGGGTTCAAAATCCTGCAAAAGTTGGTAACCCCTGATCTAAGGCCATTCTCAGCTTGGAGCCTGGAGCATGAAGCATTAATTTCCGCCGCGTTTTTTTTAATCTTTTGCCTCTCTTTCATACCATGGAAAAAAATTGGCATTTCTCTTTGGCAACAACATACTTCCCTTTTGACACCAGTTTTCCTAAACTGTCCTGACTAGGCCCTTTGTAAGAGGAAACCCCCTCACCACCACAACCCATTCAAAAATGAAATAAAATAAAATAGAAAGTCCATTCAGTGAAAAATAGACGTCACTGTCGCACCTATGACAAAAGTGTGTTTTGTTGGTTGGGGTCCCTGGCACATTTTCACTGGAAGGCTGCTGGCACCCTTCCCATATATTTCACAGCTGAGCAAATATGAGCCCTTTTGCCCAGCAACTTTACAAAAGCATCTGTAATAGCTTTCTCAAATCAAGACCCACACGCCTGGCAAGAGATCCCACAGCCAGCTGTTTCCTTGCCTTTCAACCTTTCGAATTGGCATCTTTCAATTTAGTTTTTTTGTGTGTGGGGGGGGGTGGGGGAAACCCCTTTTGCATAAAGCGAAGATTCATTCACTGGGGCTCTATTCAAGTCGAGTCGGGACTTGGCTTCGGGCATCTTTGGCTGTTGTTAAAAAGGGAGACCCCGCTCAGTGTCTGGAGGAAGGGGACAATTGTGCATTTGATAGACCCCCGGCTGCCCATTGTCGCTTGGCCCCCCAATCTTCGAAAATCACGCAGGCTTTTTGGATCTGTAAGCAGGCAAGAAAAGGAGCTAAGCATGTACACGGGCACACACAAATATATACCCCTCCATAGATAAACATATAAAATACCTGACAATCTAAATCTAGCATACGTTGTGTGTGTGTGTAAATTTGATCTTTCGTCTAAAATGGGTATGTTTGCGTGCATCTGTAAAATCTCATCGTTTAGCATTTCACCAACTGTGTGTGTGTATTGTGCATAAATGTGACATTGTTTAGGTTTTTTGCCTATTACATCAAAATATATAAAATATGTGTGTGAATGTGGTTGTATATTAAACTAGACTTGGTCTACCTTTCACCTGAAATACAATTTATATGCATACAAATAGGTTTGTGGATATATAGGCACGTATAAAACTTGACATGGTCTAATGCAGTAATTCTCAAGGTGACCCCAAGACCTTTTCAGGGGTTCCATGAAGTCAAATAAATAAATATTTTTAAATGTCTCAGCAAAAACTGATCAACTGAACTGATATGTATATATAAATGTAAGCTCTTTGGGAGGGGCTCCATCATTTTTAAGAATGTAAAGGGGTCCCAAGACCACCACGTCTCAGAACATTGCTGGGCTGTTTCACTTAAACATAACCTACATTTTAAAATTTTTGACCTGCTTTAGGTATTTCTCAACCTTTCAGATGTGTGGACTTCTGGCTGGGGAATTCTGGGAGTTGAAGCCCACATCTCTTAAAGCACATTAACTGGGGAATTCTGGGACTTGTAGACTCCACCTTTTAAAGCATGCCAGCTGGGGAATTCTGGGAGTTACAGTCCACACCTCTTAAAGCACACTAACTGGGGAATTCTGGGATTTATAGTCCACAACCAGTAAAGCATGCCTGCTGGGGAATCCTAGGACTTGTAGTCCACACCTTTTAAAGCATGCCAGCTGGGGAATTCTGGGAGTTGTAGTCCACACCTTAAAGCACACTAACTGGGGAATTCTGGGACTTATAGTACCACAACCCGTAAAGCATGCCAGCTGGGGAATTCTGGGAGTTGTAGTCCACACCTTTTAAAGCATGCCAGCTGGGGCATTCTGGGAATTCTTGCTAAGGTCGAGAAAAAAAAAAAAACCAGCCTAGCTTTTCATTGAACACCCTGTATGATTTGTTTGGGTGCATAACTCCACCTTTACACCAAACCATGAGGGAAACATACACCTGTTTTTTGGTATCTAAGGTCCTAATCAGAACTTCAGAAAAAGATAATAATAATAATAATAATAATAATAATAATAATAATAATAATAATAATAATAATAATAATAATAATAATAATCCCTCCATCCCAACCTGATACATCTACGCCCCCCTCCCCCCAGCATTTTCAGCAAGGAATTCTGGGACTTGTAGGCGCAGCCCCTTTGGAGGCAAGAGCGGGAACCCTTCGAGAGTACCCGGATGTCGCTCCTTCCCTCTCTCCCTCCCTTCGGGGCTCGCGGCAGGGAGAACAAAATGGCCGCCGAAGTCGACGCACCCGTTGGTGAGTTTCTATGGTAACCGCCGTGTTTCCCCCCTCCCCGTCATTGCCCGTCCCTCTTTTCTGCCCCCCTCTCCACCTCAGTCACCTTCCCGCGTTTGCTCCGGCAGTTGGGAATGGCTGCAGTTTGGGGTTTGTTTGTTTTTGTTTTTTTAAAGGACGAGCGGATATCAAAAAGTCCCTTGACCCGTTTCTCCGGTTTTCTCTTCGGATTGTTTTGGAACGTTCCTTCCGCTGCACTTCCGGGTTCCCAAGGTGGCTTTCTGCCGCAAGGGTCCTTCCTATAATTTCTTCCCCCCCGGAAATAGCAGCCAGGCTTCTTAAGGTTCCACCCCTCCGATGGTTAACCCTTAATGTTTTTATATCCCATTTAAGGAGGATTCTTGGCTCGGCTGTTTCAGGCGAGCGATGGGAGTTGTAGTCCCCCGGCTTACTGCCATCCCAATTATTTATTGGCTCTAGGTTTATTGCCGTCAAAAAAAGGTCACTCAGTTCGTCCTCTAAAAACTCATCCATCTTTAATGCAAGGCAAATTGCAAAGGGGGCAAATTGTGCCCTTGATTTTGCTTTGATGGCTAAGAAAATTTGCAATTTGAGCCTTTCTTCCTTTAGCTGGGTCCTTGTTTGTATCCTTTTTAGAGGTAGTCCTTGATTTACAGCCATTCATTTAGTGACCGTGCAAAGTCACAACACCAAAAAAAAATGACCTATAACCGTTTTTTCACACTTTACGACCGTTTTTCACACTTTATGACCGTTTTTCACTCTTTACGACTATTTTTCACTCTACAACCGTTTTTCACACACTTTATGACCATTTTTCACACTTTACAACCATTTTTCACACTTTACAACCGTTTTCCATGCTCTACAACCGTTTTTCACACTTTACGACCGTCGCAGCATCCCCCATGGTCACTTGATCAAAATCCGGATGCTAAGCAACTGACTCACACTTATGACGGCTGCAGTGTCCCGGAATCACGCCATCCCCCTTTTGCGACCTTCTGCAAGCAAAGATTCACTTAACAACTTAATAATGGCAATAGCTGTAGCAAGGAAAGCCATAAAATGGGGCAAAGCTTATCGACCGTCTCGCTTAGTTGACAGAAAATTGGGGCTCCTTTGCAATTGCGAGGACTACCTTTGAGTAGTCCCACCCCCCTCAAAAACCACAAGCACTGTAAATATATAAACTTTGACCAGTTGCTTACATTGTAATGACTCCCTCTGTCTTTCCTCATTCCATTTGACAGGATGAGAACAGGAGAAGGGGTTTCAAGAAATGGCCTTGACTAATCTGTGTTTCCTTTGTCGCTGTTGCCAACGTTGTCAAAATTCCCGACATCGGGCTTTTACTTCCGCAATCTACTCCTGGTGAGTCTTTTTCTTGCAATGAATTCAGGCACTTTGAACTGATAAGACTCTGGAGTGGGAAGAGGGGAAGCACCTTCTCCGACACACAAATTATATTGAAAGGTATAAGCTTTGGTAAACTACTTCGTCAGAGGTAGTGAAGTGGCTCAACTGATGGGTTTAAATTGAGGGGAAGTGGGGGAAAGGCAGTGAAGAGGTTGGTTACGCAGATGCCAGTAACATGAGACTGATTACAAGTGGAGATTACAAAAAGAGGTTTACAGATCAGCACTTACACTTATTACAAGTACACATTAGTTTTATTACTAGATTTTTATCTTATCATACACACACACACATATATATAAAGTGTTTTTCTATCGAGACACCTGTCTACCCCAGCATGTGGGAGGGAGCATATTGCATCCCTTTCGCCTTTCAGCTCCAATTCAGGAGCCCTCAAGCAGTCGCATTCAAGTAAGGGTATGGCTAGCTGATGAGAGCTAAATAGCTTGAAATAGATCTATACAAGTCTACCTTTATAAAGTATAAATTTGGTATAAAATGGCTTGTCGTGAATGTGACTGCTTGAAGGCTCCTGGATTGAAAGGCGAAAGAGATGCAGTATGCTCCCTCCCACATGCTGGTGTCTCGATAGAAAAACACTTAATCTCTCCCTTGGCTCAAGATGATGAAGGGAGGAAAACTTGTGGCTCAGAGGTTAATACAACTGCCTAACATACAGGCAGCCCAAGTTCGAATCCAAGTAAGGGTATTGCTAACTGATGAGAGCTAAATAGCTTGAAATTGATCTATACTAGTCTCCCTTTATTTCTTTATCAGCGAAATATAAATTATAGATAGATATAGATATAGATATAGATACACACACTGTGTTTTCCGGAAAATAAGACCTCCCCGGATAATAAGCCCTCCCCGAAAATAAGCCCCGCCAAATAAGCCCTCCCCTTAAAATAAGCCCTCCCCGAAAATATTTAACTACATGTGCAGCCAGTCCCCTCCATTTCCTCTGATTAGGGAGACAGAGCTGGAAATCAGGTAAGACGGCAAGAGAAGCCCCGTCTTGCTCCATGCGCCCCCAAATAATAAGACCTCCCTGAAAATAAAGCCAAGCGCTTATTTTGGGATTCAAAAAATATAAGACAGGGTCTTCTTTTCAGGGAAACATGATTTATATATGTGTGTATGTGTATGTGTGATAAAAATCTAGTAATAAAAACAATGTACTTGTAAGAGGTGTAAGTACTGATCTGTAAATCTTTTCTATATAGGTAGTTCTCGACTTACAAACCTCTCATTTAATAGCACTTATATATCGCTTCACAGTCCTTTACAGCCCTCTCTAAACAGTTTACAGATTCAGCCTTTTGCCTCCAACAATCTGGGTCCTCATTTTACTTACAGGACGGAAGGCTGAGTCAACCTTCAGCCGGTCAGGATTGAACCGCTGGCAGTGGGCAGAGTTAGCCTGCAATAGTGCATTCTAACCACTGTGGCAGCACGGCGTAATGATTGTTTGAAGTTAAAACGGTACTGGAAAAAAGTGACTTTTACAACCAGTTCTCACACTTAAAACCATTTCAGTGTTAAGATTGTATGTTCAAGTCAGAGGGACTAGCAATAGCAATAGCATTTAGACTTATATACCGCTTCACGGTGCTTTACAGGACTCTCAAAGCGGTTTACAGAGTCAGCCTCTTGCCCCCAACAATCCGGCTCCTCATTTTACCCACCTCGGAAGGATGGAAAGCTGAGTCAGCCTTGAGCCTGGTGAGAATCGAACTGCCAAAGAGACACAAGGAATTTGTCTCCGGTGCACCAAGCTCTGAGTGTACATGCAAAATAGCAAGTAGTAATAATCAGTTATAGTAATAATACCAATAAGAGAGGGTAGTAAAGGATAATAATAATAATAATAATAATAATAATAATAATAATAATAATAATAATAATAATAATACCACAGCCATACAACAATAGGTAAAGGCCCCACCTTCCTAGACTTTTCAACATCACAATTGATTTTGGTTCAAACCCTGTTTGAAATAAGCCCAGATTGACCTTCTCTAATGTTTCTACAAGGTCATCTTCAGCAGAGTAACCGTGTCGTTTTTCTAGGTCTTCAGCTAGGCATATTAGCCACTACGAAGTTCTGGGGATCAAACAGGATGCTACTTCAAAGGAGATCAAGCAAGCCTTTTTTAAGAAATCAAAACAGGTAAGCTTCCATTCTGGGGTGCGGTGAGGGCAGGGAAGGAAGAGGGCCCTCCTTTGAAACACTGGGATAAGTTTTGGTTGTGACCAGTTGCCTATTTAAGGCGGTCTCAAAAGCAGACTTTACACAATGCACAACGTACATTTTTTTTTTTTTTTTTTGCCTCTCCGGCTGCTTTCAAAGGAAAGTTGAGCAACCTTTTAAAAGGACTCGATATTATTTATGCATGATGCCCATGGGATAAGATTCTATACGGTTTTATTGTCGTGCGTTGGTTGGCTTGATGGGTTTAAATTGGGGACAGTATTGATCAAATTGGTGTTTTAAAAATAATCCCGGGCCCATTTGATGGGAGTTAGCGGAAAGCCAAATTTCATAATACATGAATTAATAAATACAAGATAGTTTTGAAGGGACGCGGTGGCTCGGCGGCTAAGACGCTGAGCTTGTCGATCGAAAGGCTGTCAGTTCAGCGGTTTAAATCCCGAGTGCCGCGTAACGGGGTGAGCTCCCGTGACTCGTCCCAGCTTCTGCCAACCTAGCAGTTCGAAAGCAGGTAAAAAATGCAAGTAGAAAAATAGGGACCACCTTTGGTGGGAAGGGAACAGCATTTTCCGTGCGCCTTTGGCGTTGAGTCACGTGGCCACATGACCACGGAGACGTCTTCGGACAGCACTGGCTCTCCCGCTTTGAAACAGAGATGAGCACCGCCCCCTAGAGTTGGGAACGACTAGCACATATGTGTGAGGGGAACCTTTATCTTTTTACCTAGTTTTGAAGCCAGTTAAAGGCCAAAGGACCAGATTAACAGAAGCTTGTATAAGGTAGTCCTTGATTTATGGCCATAATGGTGTCAAAATATCCGGGCACGGGTGTGAAAGCTGATCAGCATTTTTCCCACTTTCTGCTTTCCTTCTGTGTTGAAAATGTCAGATGAAACCACAAAGCTTACGATGCAGAGTCAAATGCCTTGGTAGTACAGTGGTCTAAAGCACCCTGTTATTAAGACCAGCTGCCTGCAATTACTGCAGGTTCGAATCTCGCCAGGCTCAAGGTTTGACTCAGCCTTCCATCCTTTCTAAGGTAGGTAAATTGAGGACCCAGATTGTGGGGGCAATAAGCTCACTTTGTATAACTATACAAAAAGGATGAAGGCTATTGCTTAACGCATTGTAAGCCGACCTGAGTCTCTGGAGAAGGGCGGCATATAAATCAAATTTTTTTAAAAAATGTGTCCCTCAAACCTTCTCGGGTTCTTTCAAAAGCTCAGATTTGACAGCCATGGCTAAAACAAGGGGCCGTCGGCTAGAACTCGAAAGGTTGTTAAACTAGTTTAAAACCTAGTTAAAGCTAGTCTGTGTAAGCCAGTTTGCAAATTTTTGGCTTTTTCCTGAAGAGGGCAGCCTTGGACCACAAATACCCCCGTGGACTTCCCTAGAGGAAGATCTATCTGGGCTTGTAGGCATTGATTGGTTTGAACATACAGCACAGCTGGAAGGGACCTTAGAGATCTTCTAGTCCAACCCTCTGTTCAAGCAGAAGCCCTTATACAACTTCGGTCCAATGGTTGTCCAGCCTCTTCTTGAAAACCTCCAGTGATGGAGCATCCACAATTTCTAGAGGCAAGCAGTTCCACTGTATCCCTGTCAATTCATCCATCAGATCAATCAATCAGAATACAGCTGGAAGGGACCTTGGAGGTCTTCTAGTCCAACCCCCTTAAGCAGGAAACCCTATACTATTCGGGACAAACGCCAATCTCTTGAATGAATTGTTCTCACTGTTCTCTCTCAAAATTTCTTATCTTATACTACGGTTTACTATCTTAATATTTTGTTTTATATAGTTGTTTTTTTTTTTTTACCTTGTGGTAAGGTGCCTAAGGGGACGCGGTGGCTCAGCGGCAAAGACGCTGAGCTTGTCGATCAAAAGGGTCGGCCGTTCAGCGGTTCGAGTCCCTTGTGCCGCGTAACGGAGTGAGCTCCTGTGACTTGTCCCAACTTCTGCCAACCTAGCCATTCGAAAGCAGGTAAAAAAAATGCAAGTAGAAAAATAGGGACCACCTTTGGTGGGAAGGGAACAGCGTTCTGTGCGCCTTTGGCGTTGAGTCATGCCAGCCACGACCATGACCATGGAGACGTCTTCGGACAGCGCTGGCTCTTCGGCTTTGAAACGGAGATGAGCACCGCCCCCTAGAGTCAGGAACGGCTAGCACGTATATGCAAGGGGAACCTTTACCTTTACCTAAGGTGCTTAGCGTCTCCCGAAGGGTGAGATAGCTGGCTTATCAATTTAATAATAATAAAAAATAAGCTGACCTCTGCACCAATGGGTGTTGCTTGGCGGAATAAACCGCTTTTGCTCCTTGTGGCCTTTTGTTGAATCTCTTCTAGCAAAACCTTTGCCACTATTTCTTGGTGCTTATTCACTGGTCTCCAAGGGCCACCAGGCCTTCCCCGAGAAGGGTTGGCAGCCTTTAGCTAGCTTCTCCCCTGCTTCCTTGCCCTCCCACCCACCCACCCACCCATCCCCATCCTTGGAGGTCTGCCCACTCAAATCTCTCTTTTGGCCCCTTTGGAGAAAGATTTTGAGTTCATCAAGCATCGTTTCTTAGGCAATAAACTGGATCAGACGGTTGGTGATGAAACTTCTCCAGTCACTTTGTAAATATGTCTTCTTTTCCTCTTCCCTTCTTCTTCCCCTTCTCCTCCTCGTCTTCTCTTCTCCTCTTCTTTTTCTGTTCTCTTCCTCCTCTCCTCCTCCTCCTCCTCTTCTCGCCTCCTCCTCCTCCCATCTTCCTCCTCTTCTCCTCCTCCTCCCATCTTCCTCCTCTTCTCCTCTTCTTCTCCATCGTCTCGCCTCCTCCTCCCATCCTTCTCTTTCTCCTCTCCTCCTCCTCCTCCATCTTCTCTTCTCACCTCCTCCTCCCATCCTTCACCTTCTCCTCTCCTCCTCCTATTCTTCTGCATCATCTCTTCTCACCTCCTCCACCCATACTTCTCTTTCTCCTCTCCTCCTCCTCCTCTTCTTCTCCATCTTCTCTTCTCGCTTCCTCCTCCAATCCTCCTCCTTCTCCTCTCCTCTTCTCCATCTTCTCTTCTCACCTCCTCCTCCCATCCTCCTCCTTCTCCTCTTCTCCTCTTCCTCTTCCACACTTCTCCGATTTGATTTTTAATTCCAGAGTATCAAGGAGAGGCCCACAGTTAGTTCCCCTCAGGTCCCCTCTCTTGCCCGTATTCTGAATTATTTCTCTCTCGGGTCAGGCACAATGTTGGCACTGGGGAAGGACGAGCTAAAAACTATTGCACAATCGACGGGGCTGTTCCGTGAGTTTCACACTGCCTCAATGCAATAGCACAGCTCAGGGAAACAAGCTCACAGTGTTAGCGTCTGCGTACGACACAAAGGACGGTTTTGTCTGTTTTATCCTCTTTTTTTTCTCCGCTTCCACAATATACACCGCATCGCAAACTCGCCACAGCTGCTGGGTTCACAAAACACGCTTGGCACAGGAACGCTGAATGACAAGCCCGGCAGAACGCCTGGCTTCGCACAATTGTGCTTTTTGCACAGTAGACTGAATCATAAACTCACCACATTGCTGGGATCATATTAAGCGCATTAAGTTGATTCCATTTTCACTTGTTTAGTTTAACAGGTTCTGTCAGTGCACCTCTATGGTTCGTTTACCTTGTATAGTATTTCTTCAAATAACTTAAGGCAGTGAACATATCCAAGCACACCCGTCTCCTCCTCTTTTCCCAGCGACAACAACCTTGTGAGGCTGGTTGGGTTGAGAGAGAGAGGAACTGGCCAATGTCACCCAGCTGGCTTTCATATCTAAGATGGGACTAGAACTCACAGTCTCCTGGTGATTGGTGCAAATTCTCCCAATCGACTTTCATGCCTAATGCAGGATTAGAACTCCCCATCTCCTGGTGATTGACGCAAAGTCATCCAGCTGGCTTTTATGTCTAGGGCGGGACTAGAACTCACAATCTCCTGGTGATTGGTGCAAATTCTCCCAATCGGCTTTCATGCCTAAGGCAGGACTAGAATTCCCCGTCTCCTGCTGATTGACGCAAATTCACCCAGCTGACTTTCATGCCTAAGGCAAGACTAGAACTCACAGTCTCCTGATGATTGGTGAAAATTCTCCCAATCGGCTTTCATGACTAAGGCAGGACTAGAACTCACTATCTCCTGGTGATTGACGCAAAGTCATCCAGCTGGCTTTTATGTCTAGGGCGGGACTAGAACTCACAGTCTCCTGGTGATTGGTGCAAATTCTCCCAATCGGCTTTCATGCCTAAGGCAGGACTAGAATTCTCCGTCTCCTGCTGATTGACGCAAATTCACCCAGCTGACTTTCATGCCTAAGGCAAGACTAGAACTCACAGTCTCCTGGTGATTGGTGCAAATTCTCCCAATCGGCTTTCATGCCTAAGGCAGGACTAGAACTCACTATCTCCTGGTGATTGACGCAAAGTCACCTATCAGGCTTTCGTATCTCTGCCGGGGACTAGAATTCCCGGTCTCCCTTTTTCTAGCTTGGTACCTTAACTTTAAAACTACAGAAACGTAGAAGAAATAACAAAAGAGAAAAAAACTATAAAAGGGTTAAAAAAACCAGTAAAGAATAAGAAAAACAACATAAAAAAATATCTAAAAAGCAACTTGCAATCTTCTCCATTGCTGTTTCTACCCTCCCATGCTGCGTGTCACAGTTGCTTTCTTCCTATCAACCGACCCCTTTAATCAATGAATCCCTTAATCAGCCGTTCGCGTTTATCGATCCTTGGCAAAAGCATCTACAAAGGGTTCCAGTCTTTTAAAAAGTAAATAGAGCTCCCTCCGGAATCGAACGAGTCCATTCAGCCGTTACTGCAAACTCAGCCAAGCTTCGCAATCCGTTCGTCCAAAATGAAGCACGTTTATAAAGTATAAAATAAGAGGGTTTTTTTAAAAAAAAAAAAATATCCCCAAATTGTATAAGAATAAGCCCTCCCCCTCCTCCCCCATTGCAGCTCACATTCTCGATGGCCCAATCTCTTCTTTCAGGTAGTCCTCGACTTACAGCAGTCCATTTAGTGACCGTTTTTTTCACACTGACGAATTATCGCGGCACTAAAAAGGGGACTTACAATTGTTTTTCACACTTAACGACCGGTCATTGCAGCCACCCCCCTCTCCCCCCACCCCCATGGTCTTCTAATCCAACCCTTCGCTCAAGCAAGAGTCCTTATATACCATCCTGGACAAATTCTGGGAGTTGAAGTTCCACCCATCTTCCCATTGCCAAGCTGTCAACCCTGAAGCAGACCTGGCTGAGGCCGTCTTTGTGGCTTCAGGGTCGCTACAAGGCAGAAGAGGGGACAGGGAGGGGTGGGGGGAAATATTAGTTAGCTGGGGTTTTGCAGTCAAAGCAAAAAGTTTTTCTTGTGGGAACCAAGGTCATTCCCACAAGTGGCTGAGGAGAGGAGGAGCAAAGTAACCAAGCAACCGGCGCAGCACCTCGATTGGACAATGTGACTGATGATCCAATAAACTGCTTTTTGAGGAATCCGTCTGCCTCGGAGCTCTGCTTTCCATGGGGTGCATTACTTGGAGTGCTGACATTAGGTGGAGAGACCTATGGTTTTAGGATTCCCCCCCCCCTTTTTTTTTTCTCCATTTGCAGCTCCATCCTGACAGCAACCCCACTAACCCCGAGCTGCACAGCCAATTCGTCAAGCTGAACGAAGCCTACAACACCTTGAGCAAAGAGAAAAGCCGCCGGGTTTACGATGCCCAGCAAACCATTCAGAAGACCCGAGACCCCTTCGGCGATCTTCACATCCATCGCCAGCCAAGGAACCAGAAGTCCCGGGAGCATCAAAGTTCCCGCAGGCATTCGTCTGAAGACCCTTTTAATTCCGGTCACTTTCAAGAAACGGGACGGTAAGTAAACGCAGGTAGTAAGTGCAGGGCAGGGAGTCTCGGACTTACAACCATTCGTTTAGTGGCCCTTCGAAGTTGCAACAACAGCCCTGGAAAAAAAAGGGACTTGATAGTGGATAGAGGTTAAAGGCTCATTCATATGTAAAATGAAAAGGAGAGGAGAGGAGAGGAGAGGAGAGGAGAGGAGAGGAGAGGAGCGGAGAGGAGAGGAGAGGAGAGAAGAGAAGAGGGGAAGGGAAGGGAAGGGAAGAGGAGAGGAGAGGAGAGGAGAGGAGAGGAGAAGAGAAGAGAAGAGAAGAGAAGAGAAGAGAAGAGAAGAGAAGAGAGAAGAGAATAATAAAGTAGAATGGAATGGAATAGAAATAGAAATAGAGTAGAGTAGAGTAGAGTAGAATAGAATAGAATAGAATAGAATAGAATAGAATAGAATAGAATAGAATAGAATAGAATAGAATAGAATAGAATAGAATAATAGAGTAGAATAGAATGAAATGGAAGAGAAGAAAAGAGAAGAGAAGAGAGAATAGAATAGAAGAATAGAATAGAATAGAATAGAATAGAATTAATGAGACAATAGAAATAGAATACAGAATAGAATAGAATTAAGAATGATAGGATAGAATAGATAAGAATGAGATAATAGAAATAGAATAGACATAGAATAGAAACAGAATAAAATTAAGAAGGAAAGAATAGAATTAAGAAGGAAAGAATAGAACAGAATTAAGAAGGAAAGAATAGAGTCAGCCTCCGGAGCCCAGGGAGGGCAAAAATGCCCCCCCCCTGCTACCGTGGTGCAGGAGGCCGACTAGGCCACGCCCACCATGACCACACCCACCCAGCAACCGGGCAGAGAACCCCTTGCTAAAATTTTTGAAGCCCACCCCTGCCTGTCACCTACTCCAAACAACTGCATCGATCCATTTAACCACCGTGGCAAGGAAGGTCATAAAATGGGGCAAAACTCAACCAGCGTCTCGCTTAGCAAGAGCGATTTTGGACTCGCTTGTGGGTCTTAAGTCGAGGACTTACCTGTATTGGGGTTAAAAAAAAAAGTATTTTTAAAATATTTTTTTTTGGGGGGGTGTCTACCTCCTACCCGTGACCTCCAGGTCCTTTTCCCCCTCCCCTTCTTCTCATCCATGATATTCTTTTCCCTCTTCCTTCCCCCCCTAGAAACCCAGGTTGGGATCCATATTGGGACGATGCGTATTGGCAGGAATTCCACAAAACGCCACCAGGGTGGTATGCAGACCATGAGTTCAGGAGGAGGAACCAACGCAACCTGAGGATCGTAATGTACTGTTTGCTGATCATGTCTGGAAGCCTCTTGGTTCACTTCGTATCATACAGGTATGGTTCTTTGTAGCCGAACTCACTGCCCACAGCCAGGAGTTCAATCCTGACCGGCTCAAGATTGACTCAGACCTTCCATCCTCCTGAGATCGGTAAAATGAGGACCCAGATTGTTGGGGAGCAGGAGGCTGACTCTGTAAACCGCTTAGAGAGGGCAGTAAAGCACTGTGAAGCAGTATATAAGTCTAAGTGCTATTGCTATTTTTCTTTCCTTCCTTCCTTCCTTCCTTCCTTCCTTCCTTCCTTCCTTCCTTCCTTCCTTCCTTCCTTCTTGTTTCCTTCTTTCCTTCTTTCTTCCTTCCTTCCTTCCCTTCATTCCTTCCTTCCTTCCTTTTTGTTTCCTTCCTTCCTTCCTTTTTGTTTCCTTCCTTCCTTCCTTCCTTTTTGTTTCCTTCCTTCCTTCTTGTTTCCTTCCTTCCTTCTTGTTTCCTTCCTTCATTCCCTTCCTTCCTTCCTTCTTGTTTCCTTCCTTCCTTCCTTCCTTCCTTCCTTTTTGTTTCCTTCTTTCCTTCCTTCCTTCTTGTTTCCTTCTTTCCCTTCCTTCCTTCCTTGTTTCCTTCCTTCCTTCCTTCCTTCCTTCCTTCCTTCCTTCCTTCCTTCCTTCCTTTTTGTTTCCTTCCTTCCTTCCTTCCTTCCTTCCTTCCTTCCTTCCTTCCTTCCTTCCTTTTTGTTTTGTTCCTTCCTTCCTTCCTTCCTTTTTGTTTCCTTCCTTCCTTCCTTCCTTCCTTCCTTCCTTCCTTCCTTCCTTCCTTCCTTCCTTCCTTCCTTCCTTCCTTGTTGCTGTCGGAAGTTGTGGGAGCTTCATCACTGGAAGCTGTCAAGAAGAGACCATCAGAAATGGTGTGGGATCTCCTGCTTCAGTGGGGGGTTGGATTGGATGACCTACAAGGCCCCTTCCAACTAAAAGTCCACAGGTCTTAAAGCTGCCAAGGTTGGTCACCCCTACCCTGAATTATTAAGGCGACAGGTGACACGCTGGCTGGGGAATTCTGGGAGTTGAAGTCCACAGCTCTTCAAACTGCCAGGGTTGGGGATTTCTCGATCTAGGACGAAAATGGCTTTGAGGATACAGATCCGCTTGTTTTAAAGGCCCGTGAAGATCTCATAGGCTCCGTCAACATTTGTTCCACCCAGCATCTTCTCCTCCGACCGCCCCCGCCCAACCTCCTCCCCGGGCACGGCAGCTTGCCAACCCATCTCTACCCGTCGTCTGGTTCTTTATTCTAATCCTTCGCCTCATTAGCCAGCTGTGACCAGGGAAAGATTAATCAGGAACGGCCTCTAATCAAATCTCGGGCAATTAAACACTCCACTTAAGCCTGAACTAGCGATGAGTGCTTAAAAGGGAGCTGGGAAGAAACATATGGAATCAAATCTTGCACGCCAGTGAGCAGCACGATGGGGAGACCGGCCCCATCGACATGCCCCCCCCTCCCCCCTGCTGGAAAAAGAAAATTGCAAATGATGGTAAATCTCACCCCCAACAGCTGGGTGAATGTCTGCCTGACACCAGCAATCGGTGCTCGCTCAAGCCGGCTTTTTCCATCTGTTGGCATCCGGCATCCCTTTGTTGGCCTTAACTTGTGTGAATGACCTTGGGAGACGGAAGAAGGAAGACATTGTAGCCTGGACAACCATCTGATAAGAGAACACTGAGCCCAGAGCAGAAAGGAGGGTGGAGAAAGCATCTCCTTCTCTGGAAAGAATAATAATAATAATAAAAAAAAAACCCAGAGTCGGAAGGGACCTTAGAGGTCTTCAAGCCCAACCCACTACTCAAGTAGGAGACGCTACCCCCGTGATGGCAAACCTATGGCACGTGTGCCAGCGGTGGCAACGCAGAGCCCTCTCTGTGGGCACACGCGCTGTCGCCAACTGCTTTTCTGGTTTCTGGCGCGCCTGACAGCTGGTCTTCGCAGATGCTGGAGCGACGGAAGATGGCCAAAACCCAGGCCATTTTGGGGGCTGTTTTCAGGCCGTTTTGGGGGCCATTTTCAGGCTGTTTTCAGGCCATTTTTGGGACCATTTTCAGGCTGTTTTCCAGGCTGTTTTCAGGCCATTTTTGGGGCCGTTTTCAGGCCATTTTTGGGGCCGTTTTTTTCTGGACTGTTTTCAGGCCATTTTTGGGGCCATTTTCAGGCTGTTTTCAAGCTGTTTTCTGGGCTGTTTTCAGGCCATTTTGGGGGCATTTTCAGGCTGTTTTCCAGGCTGTTTTCAGCCATTTTTTGGGGCCATTTTCAGGCAGTTTTCAGGCTATTTTTGGCGCCATTTTTTTCTGGACTGTTTTCAGGCCGTTTTGGGGGCCATTTTCAGGCTGTTTTCAGGCTGTTTATTGGGCCATTTTCAGGCAGTTTTCAGGCCATTTTTGGGACCATTTTCAGGCTGTTTTCCAGGCTGTTTTCAGGCCATTTTCTGGGCTGTTTTCAGGCCATTTTTGGGGCCGTTTTCAGGCCATGTTTGGCGCCATTTTTTTCTGGACTGTTTTCAGGCCATTTTGGGGGCCATTTTCAGGCTGTTTTCAAGCTGTTTTCTGGGCTGTTTTCAGGCCATTTTGGGGGCATTTTCAGGCTGTTTTCCAGGCTGTTTTCAGCCATTTTTGGGGCCATTTTCAGGCAGTTTTCAGGCTATTTTTGGCGCCATTTTTTTCTGGACTGTTTTCAGGCCGTTTTTGGGGCCATTTTCAGGATGTTTTCAGGATGTTTATTGGGCCATTTTCAGGCAGTTTTCAGGCCATTTTTGGCGCCATTTTTTTCTGGACTGTTTTCAGGCCATTTTTGGGGCCATTTTCAGGATGTTTTCAGGATGTTTATTGGACCATTTTCAGGCAGTTTTCAGTCCACTTTGGGGCCCTTTTCAGGCTGTTTTCCAAGTTGTTTTCAGGCCATTTTCAGGCCATTTTTTGGGGGGATGCATTTTTGGGGATCTGCATGCGCAGATTGCTGATGACGACATCCGGGGCAGTGGGCGGGGCCTCCTGCCGGTTTTACTACCGGTTCTTGCGAACCGGTCTGAACCGGGGGTAACTCACCACTGCCATTTCAGACAAGTGGCTGTCCAATCTCTTCTTAAAAACCTTTAAGAAGAAAGGGAAGGAAAAGAAAGGGAGGGAGGGAGGAGGGAAGGAAGGAAGGGAGGGAGGGAAGAGGGAAGAGGGAGGGAAGGAGGGGGGAGGGAGGGAGGGAAGGAAGGAAGGAAGGAAGGAAGGAAGGAAGGAAGGAAGGAAGGAAGGAAGGAAGGAAGGAAAGGACAGAGCTGGAAGGGACCCTGGAGGTCTTCTAGTCCAATACCCTGCTTGAGCAGGAGACCCTACACCGTTTCAGAGAAATGGCTCTCCAATGGGTGATGGAGGGAAAGCAGGAGATTCTCTCTCTCTCTCTCTCTCTCTCCCTCTGTCTCAAATTCCC
Organism: Pituophis catenifer annectens; assembly: GCF_029215685.1. Lineage (NCBI taxonomy): Eukaryota > Metazoa > Chordata > Lepidosauria > Squamata > Colubridae > Pituophis > Pituophis catenifer. The sequence continues at coordinate 25,499,496 of NW_027256890.1, forward strand.
AAAGGTGAGAATTCTGCCTTTCTCCCTGCTGTATATCCCCGTCTCTCCAGTTTCGTGTTGCCCTCTGAAGTCTGAACGTCTTCCATTTTTCGTGCAGGCAGGTCGCAAAACTTCACACAAGCTTCATGGACGAGAAGGACCGCATGATCACTCAGGCCCTTATTAAGGCAAAGGAGCAAGCCAGGTATATCTATCTATCTATCTATCTATCTATCTATCTATCTATCTATCTATCTATCTATCTATCTTTCTTTCTTTCTTTCTTTCTATCTATCTATCTATCTATCTATCTATCTATCTATCTATCTATCTATCTATCTCTATCTATCTATCTATCTTTCTATCTATCTATCTATCTCTATCTATCTATCTATCTTTCTATCTATCTATCTATCTATCTATCTATCTATCTATCTATCTATCTATTTTTCAATTTTTATTTTATGCAAACAATTAAAAAATCCCCCCCCAAAATTAACCAAGACAAACAAAGATGGATTTCATGGGCTGAGAAAATTGTTGCAGTTGCAAAGGATGGCACTTCAATTCCATTTTCTTTTACCTTTTCCTTTCCTTTCCATGTTTTTTCCTTCCTTCCTTCCTTCCTTCCTTCCTTCCTTCCTTCCTTCCTTCCTTCCTTCCCTCCCAGTGGTTAGAATGCAGCATTGCAGGTTGACTCTGCCCACTGCCAGAAGTTCGATCCTGATCGGCTCAAGGTTGACTCAGCCTTCCTTCCTTCCTTCCTTCCTTCCTTCCTTCCTTCCTTCCTTCCTTCCTTCCTTCCTTCCTTTCCCTTTATCTCCTTCCTTCCTTCCATCCTCCTTCCTTCCTTCCCTTCCCTTCCCTTCCCTTCCCTTCCCTTCCCTTCCCTTCCCTTCCCTTCCCTTCCCTTCCCCTGCCCCCTCTGCATTGGTTACAAACCCATATCAGCATTTGAACCCATCGTAATCAATAGACAGATTTCCGACTACTACATCCTCATTGGGGGCACCTTTGACTGAGGTCCTGCAGGGGAGGGGCCTCTCTAGGGGCGCTGATCATCCCACCCACCCCCACCCTCCATCAGCCGCGCTGGCAGAGAATTCTGGGACTTGTAGGCCAGCCCCGCCAGAAGCCATCAGCTCTTGACCACCGAGTGGGAGCCCTTGAGGAATGTTTCTGACCCTCCTTTCCCCTCTGCCCCACAGAGCCAGGCACGAAGACCGTCTACGACAGAAGGGCACCCCAATTCTGGAGAAAGACCCGACCTCCTCTAAACCACACTCGGAAATCTTGGACTCCATAAAGGATGCGGTTCCTCCCGTCGCAACTGCCAAGTAATCCGGTTGCAGCTGGCCCTTTTCCAGCCTGCTGGCCGAGACCCTCAGCGTCTCCCCCTTCGGACCCCTTTCTCTTGCTCCCCTAATTCTTGTCAATAGAAGCCCTTCACTACACTTCCTCTCTTTGATCCTCATTTTCCAAGGAAGTCCTGCGTCTCGTCCGCTCAGGATTTGGATCGAGAGCAGGGAAGGGGATTTGGGGAGTGGGTGGGCATTCTGACCTAAGCTTCCCAAGAAGAGCAGGAAGCAGACTCCTTGTCCCGACAAAAAAAACACCCTTTTTATGAAGTGACTGTGAATTCTTCTCATTCACACCCAGCAAAGTCTTTCAAGGGAGAATTTTCAGTCACAGACCTTTATCTGGCTTGGAGAGCTGCCAGGCCGATATCTTCAAAACTTGGCAAGGAGTCTCGGAGAATCAGGAACCAATTAGGTGAACTAATTGCCTCCTGCAAACTCCCCTCCCCTTTCACTCCTCTTTTATTCCCTCTGGGAGGGGCCATTCACCGTCCACCTGTGGCTTTACTCCTGAGTCGACCCTTGTTCTTTAGCTGTTCCCTTCTCCTGGCAGCTCTGCGCTTGTGCACAACTGGGAACAGGCTCCAGCTGTTCCTCTGCCCCACTGATGTCCGACTCTGAAGGCAGCTGACAACTGTCAGACGGCCCTGGCCCCCTCTCTGCCTCCGACGCAGAGCCTTCCCCAGACTCCAGGACTGGCCCACGTTCCTCCCCAACCTCCTCACTGTCCGAATCTCCTGCCAGCTCCGCTGACCGCTGGTGGGCCACAACAGTGGGAGGGGCAGAATCTCCACCCACAGGCCCAAATGGGACACACACACACACCCCGGCATCCTGATTCAGACACTCTTCCTTCTGTCCTCCAGATTCAAAGCTGAGGAAGACGATGGGGACGGATCGGGGAGGAAAATTACTTGCAAATGTTCCTTCTTAACTCTGAAAAACAGCTAATACAATCCAATACAATAAACATCAGCTGCCTGCAATTACTGCAAGTTCAAATCTCGCCAGGCTCAAGGTCGACTCAGCCTTCCATCCTTTCTAAGGTAGGTAAAATGAAGACCCAGTTTGTGGGGGCAATAAGCTGAATTTGTATAAATATAAAAAAGTATGAAGGCTATTGCTGAGCACATTGTAAGCCGCCCTGAGTCTCCGGAGAAGGGCGGCATATAAATCAAATTAAAAAAAAAAAAAAAAACAGGCATAGAATCAAGATCACTTGAAGTATTAGTACCGCTTTATAAAACCCTAGTAAGACCCCCTACCTGGAACACTTGCAACCAGTTTTGGTCACCACGTTACAAAAAAGAGGTTGAGACTTTGCAAGCACAGGCCCAGAAAGATGGAAAAAAATCGGGCGCGGCTCATTTTATTTATTTATTTATTTATTGGTTCGATTTATATGCCGCCCTTCTCCGGAGACTCAGGGCGGCTTACAATGCGTTAAGCAACAGCCTTCATACTTTTGTATATACCTGCTTAGTAGGGCTTTTGGGGCCCCCCCAAGCGGTGTTCTTTTTTTTATACAAAGTCAGCTTATTGCCCCCACAATCCGGGTCCTCATTTTACCTACCTCGGAAGGATGGAAGGCTGAGTCAACCATGAGCCTGGTGAGATTTGAACTCGCAGTAATTGCAGGCAGCTGGTGTTACTTGAAAGCACTTTAACAACTTAGTCTGCTGCGCCACCAAGGCTCTTAATGGGCCGATATAAGTCCCAATCCCAATGATGGCCGTAAATCATGGACTACCTGTGGGATGAAAACACACAAAAATACACACACACAAAGAGCCTGGGCTCTTTTTCCTACAGAGGCACGATTGTTCCTTCCGTCTTGTTTTCTGCCAGCACCACAATTGTGGAGAGATGTAAGTGTGAAATACTGTTTTAATCTCAAGGGTGCAAAAAAAAAAAAAAAAAAGGGATGGGTTTGTCATGGTGCGAACACACAAAAGGAGGTCAGCAGAAATTCTTCTACAAAACACACAACTGCCAAATTAGTGGGGGGGGGGGAACGGCCCTGGAGAATATCCAATTCTTATTAAACCCAATCTTTTTTTATTTTTCCCATCATGGGGAAGCGATCAAAAGATGACAGCCTTCACGCGGGGTCCCTTGCACAGCCTCCCCTCCCACCCCCGGTTCCCTCCGCTAGCCTTTTCCTTCCAAAATCCGGCTCTTCCCATTCCGAAGTCCCATCCGAAAGGAGCGATTGCATCTACATCCAGTGGCGGTGAGTTCCCCTGGCGAACTCCGCACCAAGGGCTTCTTTCGCTGAAGATCACTTCAACTTTAATCGAGTTTAATCGAGGTGGGTAGATGGGGAATAAAGAGTGCTGGGAAGCCAGGAGCACAGAGGAAGGACAAAAAGAGCCCCGGGGCAGATTCGAATTCGATGCCACAGCTACGAGAGTTGTGTCATGCAAGCCGACGTGCGCCTTGATTCGTTCTGGTTTCGTGCGTTTGCACACCGACTACTCCTACGTCAGCGGATATTAAACAGCCCTTCTCAAAATGTTGATCCCTGGGTTCACCTTTTCGCCTTCCTCGCATCTTAGAAAGCTAGCCCGCAAGGAAACTCGAACCCTGCGCTGCTAGCTTTCTTGGTGCGGGCATCCCCGAAATGTTCAGCTTGACGGACACACTGGCTTTACCTGATTGGAAGACGTCGCTTAAATGCCACAGGGTCATCCATGAAGAGTTGGCAAGACGGTTTGATTTGTTTCCTGTGCTAGAGCTAAAAAAAAGATATATATTTTTCAGATTTTATTTATTTATCCAATTTATATGCCACCCATCTCACCCAAGGCGACTCCGATCGGTTTACCAGCATGGAATAAAACGCCCCATGAAAGCGACAAATAACCGATGATCTTGAATTTAAAAACCCAGTTAAAATAAAATTTGCTCCGTTTCAGTGGAACAAACCCAATTAAATCAGTGGCTGAAATGGGGTCACCGCTGGATCTGAAAGAAATCACTTTTTTTTAGAGCTGTGGGCCAGCCAATAACAATCTCAGTGGGATGGAAAAAGCACTCTGTACATGCCTAAAGACACTCACAAATCCAGACGGTGAGTTCTATTTCCACCTTAGCCATGAGAACTGGCTGAGTGACATAGGGCCAATCACCAGGAGACGGTGAGTTCTAGTCCCGCCTTAGATATGAAAGCCAGCTGGGTGACTGCGCCAATTGCCAGGAGACAGTGAGTTCTAGCATTCCTTTCGCATGAAAGCCAATTGGGGGAATTTGTGCCAATCACCAGGAAACGGGGAGTTCTAGTTCTGCCTTATGCATGGAAGCCGATTGGGGGAGAAGCCGGCTTGGTGACTTTGGGCCAATCACCAGGAGTCAGTGAATTCTAGTCCCATCTTAGGCCTGAGAGGCAGCTGGGTGACTTTGGGCCGATCACCAGGAGTCAGTGAATTCTAGTCCCATCTTAGGCCTGAGAGGCAGCTGGGTGACTTTGGGCCGATCACCAGGAGTCAGTGAATTCTAGTCCCATCTTAGGCCTGAGAGGCAGCTGGGTGACTTTGGGCCGATCACCAGGAGTCAGTGAATTCTAGTCCCATCTTAGGCCTGAGAGGCAGCTGGGTGACTTTGGGCCGATCACCAGGAGTCAGTGAATTCTAGTCCCGCCTTAGGCCTGAGAGGCAGCTGGGTGTCTTTGGGCCGATCACCAGGAGTCAGTGAATTCTAGTCCCATCTTAGGCCTGAGAGGCAGCTGGGTGACTTTGGGCCGATCACCAGGAGTCAGTGAATTCTAGTCCCATCTTAGGCCTGAGAGGCAGCTGGGTGTCTTTGGGCCGATCACCAGGAGTCAGTGAATTCTAGTCCCATCTTAGGCCTGAGAGGCAGCTGGGTGACTTTGGGCCGATCACCAGGAGTCAGTGAATTCTAGTCCCATCTTAGGCCTGAGAGGCAGCTGGGTGACTTTGGGCCGATCATCAGGAGTCAGTGAATTCTAGTCCCATCTTAGGCCTGAGAGGCAGCTGGGTGACTTTGGGCCGATCACCAGGAGTCAGTGAATTCTAGTCCCATTTTAGGCCTGAGAGGCAGCTGGGTGACTTTGGGCCGATCACCAGGAGTCAGTGAATTCTAGTCCCATCTTAGGCCTGAGAGGCAGCTGGGTGACTTTGGGCCGATCACCAGGAGTCAATGAATTCTAATCCCATCTTAGGCCTGAGAGGCAGCTGGGTGACTTTGGGCCGATCACCAGGAGTCAATGAATTCTAGTCCCATCTTAGGCCTGAGAGGCAGCTGGGTGACTTTGGGCCGATCACCAGGAATCAGTGAATTCTAGTCCCATCTTAGGCCTGAGAGCCATCTGGGTGACTTTGGACCACTCGCCAGGTGACGCGGAGTTCTAGTTTCCCCCTCAGGCACCGAAGCCGGCAGGCTGACTGCGCCGATCCCTTTCTCTCTCTCCAACCATCCCACTTCGCAGGGTTGTCGCGCGGAAGAGGAAGGCACGCTGGATACCTTCCCTGCCTGGAGTTATTTGCTCAAAATAACAATTGAAGGCTAGCGCTGACTAAATAAAAACAGCCAATCCACCACCCTTCGTCCTTCTTCCCTTGGGGACCAAAAGTCCTCCCCTCCGAATTTCTGGCCGGCTGCCCGTCTCCTCTCCCTCCCTCCCCACCTCCCCTCCCCAGGCCTGGCACTCTGCAGTCACATGAACCGCCCTCTCTCGGCCACCCTGCCTGCCCGCTCGGCCAGCAGCTCCCAATCTCCTCCTTTCTGGGCGGCTGGTGGCCAGCATCCCAGCTGCCCTGTCTGGACGGCCCGGAGGTCAGCAGCAGCCTGGCGCACCTGCGGGCCTCTGCCTTTCGCCTGGCACCTGTGGCTGCCTCACCTGGGGAGGGCATGGCTTTGAAAGAGGAAGAGGAAAACCAGAATCAACGGCAGCTCCTTCGTCTCCTGTGCCCTTGAAATATCAGCTTCCTGGGCATTTCAACAAAACAAAAATCTGCATTATTTTGAATTGCAGGAGAATTGCAAGCTGCCTCTCTTTCAGGCTGCCTGGCAGCGAGCCTGGCCTTGGACTGAAGCCAGCTTGCTCCCTCGCAGGGCGAAGGGGAGGGGGCAAAAACTTTTCGAAGCCCCCGCTACCCTTCCCTGCCTTGTCCCCTTGGCCATGAAAACGCTGCGTGGGTTCCTCTGTCTTCTCACGATGGCAGCTTGGCAGCTGCCAACCTGCTCGCCGACGGTAGGTGGCGGTGCGAAATGCCGGGGTCGGTGCCGGGGATGAGATTGGGCATCGGGGAGCCGGGCAGGGGGCAGCAAGAAGAGCTACCTCGTGGGAGATGGGTTTCGACCCAGTCTTGAGGGCAGCCGCGTAGTATTCCCCGTCTTAACTTTTTCCATAAATTGCGTGCCGGGATCGAGAGAGGTTTGGGCAAAGGTGCCAAGCCCTGGCACAGCTGCCCACAGCTGGATCAGCTTCCTTGGGGGTCGGTCAGGGTGCAATGGCCGTAATTCCTCCCCTTTGGCAGAGATGCCGGTGAGGATGCCCCGAGCAGCTTCTTCCGATGCCAAATATCTCTCCGCTCTTGAATCGGTGGCTCCTGGCATCCTTCACCCCTCAGGACGTCCTGGAGAAAGCGCGGGCGAGGATGAGGAGGGAGGCGCGATTCCTTTGCATTGGTCTTGTTGGTTTTCAATCAGAATAGGGGGCCCTTTGGGGTGTGCTTTGAAAGCATCAAAAGACAGAATGAGGCAGGGGCCAAGGGACCCCCAAAGTCTGCAACCTTAAACACTCAAAAGAGCCATTTGGACCCGTTTCCCACAGAAAAGAAAACAGCGGGAGCCACAAAAACCTTCCCATTCCCACTTTCCTGAGTGGCCACAAAACTAGCATATTGGTCGAATTAAACATTCTGTTTTCTTCTGAAACTTTTATTTTCTTGGATTTATTGATGGTTGGCCTACCGGGGATTGAAAAGCTCAATAAATTGCGTGCCGGCGGGTGTCGTACATTGGCGGTTGTGATGCATATTTTGAGTGACAGGGAGTGACAGCAGAGGGGTGAAAGAGCCACATGCAGCTCCAGAGTTGCAGGTTGCTGACCCCTGCCCTAAATCCACCTCCCAGGAAGCCTTTGTTGGCTGAATGATGCCCACCCAAAACACGCTTACAATTCTCAGTTTGGGTCAATTGAAATAAATCCTGATGTTTTTTCCCCCCCACATTCTTCTATTGGCAGACAATGCCCCCCTCTGAGAGGAAGGGGGTTGAATTTGAGAAGATGCTGCCCACTACAGAAGGTAAGGATGGGATTGGGGGTGTGTGAAGAAGAGGTGCCCCCCCTCCCACCCATTAAACTTGCCTCCCTCCAGTGTTTTCAATGGGTTTGTTTAGCTCACACGCCCAACGTCTTCAACCCCACAGGCAGAAATTGTAGCAGCAAACCCTCTCTTAAAAGACGCTGAAAACTGGGAATGTTTTGGGTAGGGAGTGGGAGGGGGGTGGGTGCATCCGTGTTTATGCCTGCTCTAATGTAGGGTGGGTGAAATAAATGGGGTGGGGTTTTATGGGGTTCTGTGGTGTGGACTGTTCATGTTGTAAACTGTCCTGAATCACCTATGGGTGAATTGGGCAACCATAGAGATTGGCATGATGGAAGATAGATGGATGGATGGATGGATGGATGGATGGATGGATGGATGGATGACAGATAAACGATAGAATAGATAATGTAGATTGCTTAGATAGATTAGATAGATAGATAGATAGATAGATAGATAGATAGATAGATAGATAGAGATAGATAAATACACTTAGACTGACAAATAAATGATTGATAAAGAGATGATTGATAGTTGACAGGTGATAGAAAATAGATGATTGATAGGCAGATGATAGATAGATAGATAGATAGATAGATAGATAGATAGATAGATAGATGATAGATGGGTGGGTGGGATGGATGGATAGATGATAGATAGATCGATCGATCGATCGATAGATCGATCGATAGATCGATAGATCGATAGATAGATAGATAGGTGGGTGGGTGGGTGGGATGGATGGATGGATGGATGGATGGATGGATGGATGGATGGATGGATGGATGGATAGATAGATAGATAGATAGATAGGTAGATAGATAGATAGATAGGTAGAAGAGAGAGGTAGGTAGGTAGAGACAAAGATAGAGAGATAATAGGTAGGTAGGTAGGTAGAGATAATAGATATAGACAGACAGACAGAGACACAAATAGAGATAGATAATAGATGATAGATAGAGGCAGATAAGAGAGATAATAGGTAGGTAGAGAGAGAGATGATAGATAGGTAGGTAGGTAGGTAGTTTGATAGGTAGATAGACAGACAGAAAAAGATAGATGATAGATAGAGACGGATAAGAGAGAGAATAGGTAGGTAGGTAGGCAGGTCATAGATAGATAGATAGATAGATAGATGGATAGATAGATATATAGATATATAGATAATAGATATAGTTAGAGAGACAGACAGACAGAGAAATAGAAAGAGATAGATGATAGATGGAGACAGATAAGAGAGAGAATAGATAGGTAGATAGGTACCGGTAGATAGATAGATGAGAGAGAGAGAAGAGAAGAGAAGAGAAGAGAAGAGAAGAGAAGAGAAGAGAAGAGAAGAGAAGAGAAAAATAATAGATAGATAGACAGATAGACGGAATGGAAGAAGGAGGGAGGGAGGAAAGGAAGGAAGGAAGGAAGGAAGGAAGGAAGGAAGGAAGGAAGGAAGGAAGGAAGGAAGGAAGGAAGGATTGGAACCTAACCGTAGGGCCAGCCCTTCTCTGATGACAGCTAAAAGCCCGGATGTGTCTCTCACCTGGCAGTGATCCATTTTTTGGAGGTCTACAACCGCAGCGTCTGTCAGCCCAAGGAGATGATGGTGTCCGTCACGGCAGAACATCCGTCTCTGGACAATCACATCATGATCCCATCCTGCGTGGCCCTCAGGCGCTGTACCGGCTGCTGTTCGGACGACTCCTTGGATTGCGTGCCCAACCGTTCCCGGGAAGTCATCTTGGAGGTATGGGGGGGTGGGGAAGGGGAGGGCAGATGTGGGGGGGGGGCACCCAGGAAGGTCGGAAGAAGAAAGTCAGCTCCGGATTCGAATTCCTGCTCACTCGGGCTTAGCGTGAGAAAATTGCAACGCACCGTTTATTTTCCCCCGACTTCTCCAAGGGTTTGGGCTTCTGATTTTCTTCCAAGCTTGGCTGCTGATTTTCACGACTTCTACTCTCACTCTTGGTGAGAGGAGAATTCTTGATTTTGCCTACGGGTAGTCCTTGCTTTACGGCCCACAACGGAGTTCCTGCTGCTAAGCGAGACGGTTGTAAAGTGACTTTTGAATCGGTTTCCAAGCGTCTGAATTTGGACCCCAATGCCCATGGGGCTGCTGTTGCAATGGTCGTTAAGTGTGACAAACGTCGCAAGGAAGTCACATTTTTTTCACGTCACTTCGAAGGGTCACTAAACAAACTGTTGTAAGTCAAGGATTACTTGGATATAGCCGAGGGCTCAGCTGTCTCTAAATCGGACCGTTCCCTTAGCATAATTATTTCAAGGTCATTAACACATACCATTTACATAAAGGTTACACAAATTGACTGAGTTTACAGATGAACAGAGTTGGAAGGGACCTTGTGGGTCATCTAGTCCAGCCCCTTGCCAAGCAGGAGACCCTACACCATTCCTGACAGATGGCAGTCCAGTCTCTTCTTGAAAGCTTCCAGGGATGAAACTCCCACAACTTCTGAAGGCATCTTCTCTTCCATGGGTTGATTGTTCTCATTGTCAGAAAATTCCTCCTTATTTCCAGGTTGAATCTCTCCTTGGTCAGTTTCCATCCATTGTTCCTTGTGTGGCCTTTGGGTGCTTTGGAGAATAGCTGGACCCCCTTCCTCCTCTCTGGGGCAGCCCCTCAAATATTGGAAGACTGCTCTCCTGTCTCCCCTGGTCCTTCTCTTCATTAGACTAGCCAGGCCCAGTTCCTGCAACCGTTCATTGTATGCCTAGGGATGTTAAAAAACAGCCAGAAATATACGCTGAATTGAAATTGAAATTCTACTTCAATTTCCAACTGGAGATAACAAACAATATTTGGATTTAGCACTGAGTCCTGGATGCATAGAGTGAAGATCTTCCTCTTCCTGTTTTCTAGGTAATGGCTAGTCTTTTTCCAAACAGATATATAACCCAGCTGACCTTTGAAGAGCACCTGGAATGCACCTGCAGGTAAGGCTTTAGAATACAGGTAGCCCTCGACTTATAACTGCAATTGAGCCCAACATTTATGTTGTTAAGGGAAACATTTGTGAATAGAATAGAATAGAATAGAATAGAATAGAACAGAATAGAATAGGAGTGGAGTAGAGTAGAGTAGAGTAGAGTAGAGTAGAGTAGAGTAGAGTAGGGTAAGAATAGAATAGAATAGAATAGAATACAATAGAATAGAATAGAATAGAATAGAATAGAATAGAATAGAATAGAATAGAATAGAAGAATAGAATAGAATAGAATAGAATAGAAGTAGAGTAGAGTAAGAATAGAATAGAATAGAATAGAATAGAATAGAATAGAATAGAATAGAATAGAATAGAATAGAATAGAATAAGAGTAGAGTAGAGTAGAGTAAAGCAGAGTAAGAATAGAATAGAATAGAATAATAGAATAGAATAGAATAGAATAGAATAGAATAGAATAGAATAGAATAGAATTCTTTGTTGGCCAAGTGTGATTGGACACACGAGGAATTTGTCTTTGGTGCATACGCTCTCAGTGTACATAAAAAGACAAGACACATTTGTCAAGAATCATAAGGTACAACATTTAATGATAGGGTACAAATAAGCAATTAAGTCATACTAGGAAACAATATCAATATAAATCGTAAGGATACCAGCAACAAGTTACAGTCATACAGTTATAAGTGGGAGGATAGGAACGATGGGAAGATTAATAGTAATAGTAATGCAGACTGTGTGAATAGTCTGACAGTGTTGAGGGAATTATTTGTTTAGCAGAGTGATGGCATTCGGAAAAAACTGTCCTTGTGTCTAGTTATTCTGGTGTGCAGTGCCCTATAGCGTCGTTTTGAGGGCTCTAGGGGGCGGTGCTCATCTCCGTTTCAAAGCCGAAGAGCCAGTGCTGTCCGAAGACGTCTCCGTGGTCATGTGGCCAGCATGACTCAACGCCAAAGGCGCACGGAACGCTGTTCCCTTCCCACCAAAGGGGGTCCCTATTTTTCTACTTGCATTTCTTTTTACCTGCTTTCGAACTGCTAGGTTGGCAGAAGCTGGGACAAGTCACGGGAGCTCACCCCGTTCCGCGGTGCTGGGATTCGAACCGCTGAGCTGCCGACCCTTTCGATCGACAAGCTCAGCGTCTTAGCCGCCGAGCCATCGCCTCCCTTTTAAAAACAGCAAAAGGGGATTATTCTGAATCCTTACAGAATTAATGGGCAGAAGCCTGCTTGAACGCTCTTCCTGTTATATGGTGGCCTTCATAAAAGAAAACGTTTTAAAAGTGTTTTGTCTGCCGGGGACAGCAAGGAATGGGCTTCTGATGTAAGTAAGCCAGGGGGAATCCATGAAAAATGTCAAAAGGCCTCCTTTCAAATCCTCAACAATGTTTGGGATTTACATTATAAAAGAAGCGATTGCTTCGGGCATTTAAAAGGAAAGGATTAAGTTCAGGATGTGTGCTTAGAAATTCAGCACAACTTAGCCCGTTGGTCCAGGAGGGTTGTTAAAAATTCAGGCGCTCCTGGAGTTTATTTATTATTCTGCTCATATACTGGAAGATTAGTCACGTCTCTCCTTCCTATTACACATATCCTTGGTAGCTGTCATAATTCTGCCCAGCCGAAAATTTTTGGGGATGTTGTAGTTTATTTTGAAATGGTCCATTGCAAATCTGGGTGGAGGAGGAAGAGGAGGAGGCTGAAGGTTTAACTTCTTTCGGAAGGAGGGAGGCTGAGATTTTCTTAAGAGAGGAAATGGGGTTTTAAATCGATAGCGATGATAAATGTTTGTGCATGGGTCGCCTAAATCTAGGAATATATATTCCCTTCAGCAGTCAGGTCGCTAAATCTTGTTGTTGTTGTCTTGTATTTTTCAGATCGAGAACGATGCTTTTCAGATCTAATTCAATTAGGTAAAAGATTCCTTCCTTCCTTCCTTCCTTCCTTCCTTCCTTCCTCTCTTTCCCAATTCTCTCTCCAATTTTCCTTCCTTCCTTCCTTCCTTCCTTCCTTCCTTCCTTCCTTCCTTCCTTCCTTCCTTCCCAATTCTCTCTCTAATTTTCCTTCCTTCCTTCCTTCCTTCCTTCCTTCCTTCCTTCCTTCCTTCCTTCCTTCCTCTCTTTCCCAATTCTCTCTCCAATTTTCCTTCCTTCCTTCCATCCTTCCTTTCCAATTCTCTCTCCAATTTTCCTTCCTTCCTTCCTTCCTTCCTTCCTTCCTTCCTTCCTTCCTTCCTTCCTTCCTTCCTTCCTTCCTCTTTCCCAATTCTCTCTCCAATTTTCCTTCCTTCCTTCCATCCTTCCTTCCTTCCTTCTTTCCTTCTCTTTTCTGCCTTCCTTTCTCTTAAATTTTCCTTCCTTTCCTTCTTTTTTCCTTCCCTTTCTCCCTCCCTCCAATCTCCCTTCCTTCCTCCCTCCCTCCCTTCCTTCCTTTCCTTCTCTCTTTTCCCTTCCTTTCTCCCTCCCTCCAATTTTCCTTCCTTCCTTCCTTCCTTCCTTCCTTCCTTCCTTCCTTCCTTCCTTCCTTCCTTCTCTTTTCTGCCTTCCTTTCTCTTCAATTTTCCTTCCTTTCCTTCTCTTTTCCTTCCCTTTCCCCCTCCCTCCAGTTTTTCTTCTTTCTTCTTCCTTCCTTCCTTCTCTTTTCTAGCCCTTCCTTCCTTCCTTCCTTCCTTCCTTCCTTCCTTCCTTCCTTCCTTCCTTTCCCCCTTCCTTCCCCCCTTCCTTCCCCTCTTTTCCCCCTCCCTCCCTCCCTCCCCTCCATCCCCTCTCCCTCCTTTTCCCTTTCCCTTCCCTTCCAACAGACCCCATAAACCTGATTTCCACAACATACAGAATGAGTCCTGGTGGGTAGACCTTGGAGGTAGTTCCAGAACAGTTAGGTTTGGCCAATTTCTTTGCAAAAACATACAGTCCTTCTTGGGTTAACAATGACAACAAATTGTGATCCCATTGGTACCTGAATACATTTGAGGGGCTTCATCTGTAGTTTCCTTCTCCTTCTAATCTAGTCAGTCCTGTGCACCGTGTCGCGACAGGAAAAAGCACCCAGATCCACAGACGTGCAAATGTGTGTGTCGCCACCGATCTGGACATTGTGAGAGGCGTGGGATGAAATTCAGCGAGAGGACATGCAGGTGAAATCATCTTCTCTTTTATATCTCTTGCCCTCTCTCTGCAGTTGCTTTCTCTCCCTGATTTTGGCACACGATGGCACAGTGGGCCCAGTAGGCCCGTTTTTTCGCCCTCCCCAGGCTCCAGAAGCTTTCCCCACCCCTCCAGAGGCCCTCCGGAGGCTGGAAACAGCCCACTTGTCGACTTCCGGTGGGACCAGAAGGCCCATTTTTCGCTCTCCCCAGGCTCCAGGCCCTTTCTAGGAGCCTGGGGAGGGCGTAAACAGCTTCCCCCCCACCCCAAGGCCCTCTGGAGGCCGGAAACAGCCTGTTTCCCGACTTCCGGTGGTCCCAAACGACCCAAAAATCGGCTGGCCAGTGCGCGCATGCGCTCCAGAGCTGAGTTCGCATGCCCACCGATATGGCTCCACATGCCACGCGTGGCACGCGTGCTATAAGTTCGCCCTCACGGCACTAAGCGGCTAATAATCATTAATGAATAAGGACTTCCTTTGTAGAAACATTAGTGTCCTAAAGGATTCTGGGATACGTAGTATGGCACTTAGTTTACACAAGGTGCAAGTCCGGCAAATAGAGAAAAAGAAACAATTTTTTTAAAAAAATAACAAATTCATAACCGGGTTAAGGATGCTGCACAATAGAATAGAATTCTTTATTGGCCAAGTGTGATTGGACACCCAAGGAATTTGTCTTTGGTGCATACGCTCTCAGTATACATAAAAGAAATTCGTCCAGAATCATAAGGTACAACACCTAATGATAGTCATAGGGAAACAGTCAATATAAATCTTAAGGATACCAGCAACAAGGTTACAGTCATAAGTGGGAGGAGATGGGTGTTAGGAACGATGAGAAGATTAATAGTAATGCAGACTTCGTGAATAGTTTGATAGTGTTGAGGGAATTATTTGTTGAGCAGAGTGATGGCGTTCGGGAAAAAACTGTCCTTGTGTCTAGTTGTTCTGTTGTGCAGTGCTCTATAGCGTCGTTTTGAGGGTAGGAGTTGAAACAGTTGATGTCCAGGATGCGAGGGGTCTGTAGATATTTTCCCAGCCCTCTTTTTGACTCCTGCAGTATACAAGTCCTCAATAGAAGGTAGGTTGGTAGCTGTGGTTTTTTCTGCAGTTCTAATTCACCCCAGAACCTCTTTGGGGCTATAAAAAGGAAGCTTTTATTTTCATGATTCGAGACTCAAGAGAGAAAAAAAAAACTTCCTTTTTCAGAGAAAACTATATCTATAGACCTTTAAGCAGAAAAATTTGGCCAGACCGGACGATTGCAAATACATGTTTTCATTGCAAACATGGTTTGTTATTCAGGTGCTTGTTGGGTTTGAATGTGCCTCTTTGGGGAAGGAGAGAGAGCACCCCTGAAGCTCCTCTTTCTTCCTGCAAAAACCCCTTGAAGCAAAATAGGAGCCAGCCAGTCGATCAAAACATGCTTTGTTTCTTTTTTACTCCTTCCAGATGTGCAAAGCACCGAGGACGAATCACGCGGAGAAGAGTAAAACCCACATTGCAGACTAAACCTAGGCGAGAAGCGAGCCCAACGGAGCATTGACTGTCGATCGGCTAGGAGTGAATCTTTACATGCTCACTAGTTTGGCTGGGTGGGGGCAGAAAATTGGGTCCAGGTTTAACTTTGGGAGGTGTTGGCACAATTGGCATCAGAATTTCCGTTGTTAAGGGAGGCGCACTTTACTTGATGGCCTTTTCGCCACCGTGGTTAAGCGAGTTACTGCGGTCGTTAAGTGGATCACATGGTCGTTAAATGAATCCAGCTCCTCCCACCCACCCCTCAGCCATTGACTTTGCTTGTTGGGAAGGTCTCAAATGGCGAGCAGGTGTACTCCGGGATGCTACCGTCATTGTAAGTACACACCGGTCGTCAAACAAGCACTTGAATTTTAATCATGTGACCGTGGGGATATTGCGATGGTCATAATGCGAGGACCGGTGACCATAAACCAACTTTTTTTCAGTGCTGTTGTAACTTTGAATGGTTCCTAAATGAAAGCAGAAGACCTCCCATGTATAAAGTAACCCATCCCTTTGTGGCTTCTTGGACGAATCATGGCTTGCCGTCTTACATCCATTCAGTGTCTGTCATTATTTGTGGCTTTTCGTCGTACGATGCTTACACGACGACCCGTTTTTCCCTCTCTGTGTGTTTGTCTGAAAGTGCGATTCTGCCTAACGACACGCCTGTGCGGACAACAGATTCTTTGGGGCTTGGGTGACATACAAAACACCCCCCCCCCCAAAAAAACTGATTAGAATAGAATAGAATAGAATTCTTTATTGGCCAAGTGTGATTGGACACACAAGGAATTCGTCTTTGGTGTATATGCTCTCAGTGTACATAAGGAGAATAAAATACATTGAGAATAAAAAGATACAACACTTGAATAGAATAGAATAGAATAGAATAGAATAGAATAGAATAGAATAGAATAGAATAGAATAGAATAGAATTCTTTATTGGCCAAGCGTGATTGGACGCACAAGGAATTCGTCTTTGGTGTATATGCTCTCAGTGTACATAAGGAGAATAAAATACATTGAGAATAAAAAGATACAACACTTAATAGAATAGAATAGAATAGAATAGAATAGAATAGAATAGAATAGAATAGAATAGAATTATTTATTGGCCAAGCGTGATTGGACGCACAAGGAATTCGTCTTTGGTGTATATGCTCTCAGTGTACATAAGGAGAATAAAATACATTGATTGAGAATAAAGATACAACACTGAATAGAATAGAATAGAATAGAATAGAATAGAATAGAATAGAATAGAATAGAATAGAATAGAATTCTTTATTGGCCAAGTGTGATTGGACACACAAGGAATTCGTCTTGGTGCATTAGTGATAGTCAAGGTTACTAATAAGCTATCAAATCGTACCAGGAAACAAATAAAAACAATATAAATTGAAAGATACAAGCATCAAGGTTACAGTCATACAAGTTGGAAGAGATCAGATACTAGGAAGGAAGAGAAGATTAATAGTAATGCAGACTTAGTGAATAGTTTGACAGTGTTGAGGGAATTATCTGTTTAGCAGAGTGAGGGCGTTTGGGGAAAAAACTCTCCTTGTGCCTAGTTGTTCTGTTGTGCAGTGCTCTATAGCGTCGTTTTGAGGGTAGGAGTTGAAACAGTTGATGTCCAGGATGTGAGGGGTCTGTCGATATTTTCCCAGCCCTCTTTTTGAGCAGTATACAGGTCCTCCATGGAAGGCAGGTTGGTAGCCATTGTTTTTTCTGCAGTTCTAATGATCCTCCGAAGTCTGTGTCTGTCTTGTTGGGTTGCAGAGCCAAACCGGACAGTGATAGAGGTGCAGATGACAGACGAGCTTTCTTGCCAACAATCACTTGTTAAGTGATAAGTTAGTAACCCCGGTTGTTAAGTAAATCCGGCTTCCCCATTGACTAAGTGAACTAAGTCGAAGGCTACCCATACTGACAGATTCGTCCGTTCCACCTCCCTATTCAGAGGCAGTCTATCTTTCAGCCCAAGGAGCTGGGGATATTTTCTGATCTGGAGGGAGTTACTGGAATTACGAGCTAGATTGGACTCCTTCCCAAACCAGGAAGCCCAAGGACACAGCCGTGTATCCCCCCCGTGGCTTTTTCAGGGGGGGGGAAAACTGCTTTAACCTTTGATAAGTCAATATTTAGAAAGGCCCTAGTGTCTCTCGGACAGGGGAAACAGAGGGGAGGGCCCTGTCAACTCTCTTTCTACAAAGCTCTTTTGAAGCTGGGGTTAAATTTACCAGAGGGCCAGGTTTGCCTCACTCATATTCTGCCCAATTTAAGCTGAGGAACTCCCTGCTACTGGATGTGTTTTCTGTTCAAACAGACGTTTGAGATAGAGCCTCATTTTTTCCCCAGTTGCTAAAATCTGGAGGCTAAAATAATATGAAGAAGGGTTGCAGGAACTGGGCATGGCTAGTCTAGTGAAGAGAAGGACCAGGGGAGAGAGGTCCTCCAATATTTGAGGGGCTGCCACGAAGAAGAGGGGGTCAAGTTGTTCTCCAAAGCACCCAAAGGCAGGACAAGGAGCAAAGGACGGAAACTAATCAAGGAGAGAAGCAACCTGGAATTGAGGAGAAACTTCCTAACGGGACAATTAACCAGTGGAACGACTTGCCACCAGAAGTTGTGGGTGCTCCATCACTGGAGGCTTTTAAGAAGAGATTGGACATGGTATAGGTTCTCCAGTTTGAGCGTGGGGTTGGACTAGAAGACCTCCAAAGTCCCTCCCAACACTTATTCTGATTCTTGTTACTTGCATCATATAAGTTGCCTCTAGCGTGGGGAAGGAAGTGACGTCACGCCTCGTCACGTGAAAGGGCCCAGCCCTCCAAGCTTTTGAACTAAATTATATATATATATATATATATATATATATATATATATATATATATATATATATATATATATATATATGTTTATGTAAGTTTTCACGGGTATGTATGTGTGTATAGTTAATATTTCGGGTTTCTTCCCGTGTAATTGTGGATATATCCCTAATATATGTGTGTATATGTGTGTGAGTATATATATGTATATATGTGTGTGTATATGTATGTATATATGTATATATATATATATATATATATATATATATATGTAATGTATATATATATATATGTATATGTATATATATATATGTATATGTATGTATATGTATATATGTATATGTATGTATGTGTATATGTGTATATGTATATGTATGTATACGTATGTGTATATATGTATATGTGTATGTATGTTTATATGTATGTGTATGTGTATGTATGTATATATATGTATGTGTATGTATATATGTATATGTATATGTATATGTATATGTATATGTATGTATATATATGTATGTGTATATGTATGTATATGTATATGTGTATATGTATATGTATATGTATAAGTATATGTATGTATATGTATATGTGTGTGTGTGTGTGTGTATACAGACACACACATATTCTAAGCTCCGCCCAGATTTAAAAAAAAACCTCAACCCCTCAACTGAATTGAATTGAATTGAATTCAAATGCGGCTGTTTCCGAAAGGCCGCGAGGTCACGTGACGCAGGTGAGGGAAGAAGGAGGAGGGGGGGAAAAAAAGTAAACATGGCGGCTCCCGCGTCGGCTTCTTCCGCTTCTTCCGGAAGCGCCGGGGGAAGGGGCGGGGCGGGGCGGAGGAAGGCGCATGCGCAGGAGGGGGTGGGTGGTATCCGTTGAGGCAAGGAGAGGTGAGAGTGGTGGGGGTGGGTGGGGAGAGAGAGAGAGACATGGGGGGTCCTGAGGAAAGGGGGGGGCCCGGGCGCGGGGCGCCGAAGAGCCTGGAGCCGGGCGGCGGGCAGCGGTTTAAGGGCCAGCCGAAGGAGGGCGGAGGGGGAGGAGAAGAGGGGGACCCCCAAGGGGAAGAGCCCGGGAGGCGCTTGGACCCCAAGAGGTCGGAGCTGAGGGACGTGGGGACCCAAGTGTCTTGGGCCCCTGGGGGCGGGGCCTCTGGGGGCGGGGAGGGCCGCTCTAGGACGGCCGGGGAGGACCTCCAGGCCAAGGCAGGGGACCTCAGGGGGGCCCCTGGGAGGTGGGGGGCCCGCCCAGCCCTTTGGGGGGCGGCCTCTGTGGCCCCTGGCAGCCAGAGCAAAGCAGGGCAGGACAAAAGGGCCTCTTGGCCGGGGGGCCTTTGCGAAGGCTGCGGGGCCCCCAAAGAAGGGGTGCAGCCCAGAAAAGGGGGGGGCCCCCCGCTTGCACAGCCACAGAGCTTGGGATTTGGGGTCCAGGGACCCCCGGGACCGCTTGGAGGACAGCATGGGGCTCTTGGCCCTGGGGGTCAGCCGCAGCCTCTCGGGGGGTCTCCCGGGCCACGCGGGGGCCAAACGGGACTCGGGGGGCTGGCTCCAAAAAGAGTGGCCCCGGGACCCCACGGAGAGTTCGGGGCAAGTCTGGGTCCCCCGTAAACCGGGCAGGGCCCCCGAGAGGACGATGGGGGGGCTGCCTTGGCTGAAAGAAGGGGCCGTCCCCCGGAAGAGCGGGGCAGCGGAGCTTAACCAGGTGTGGATCCCCCGGGAGAAGCCGGCCCCGCCCGGAGGAGGGGGGTCCGGGGACGTTTGGGTCCACAAAGTGAGGAACCCCTCGGGCACCGGCATCATGTGGGTTTGGGCCAAGGTGACCAATTGTAGCGAGGAGGAAGCGGTGAACGAAGCCAACATTTGGACCTTCCAGAAGGAGGGTCCGAGGAAAGGGGGGGAAGGCGAGGGAGGGTACGGGGTCTCCTAAGAAGCATGTGGGGAAGCCGACTGGGGGAAACAGGGGTGGGATGTGGGTGGGTGGGGATGTGGGTGGGAGATACAGGTTAGTCCTCGACGTACGACCTCAGCCGAGCCCCCGATTTTTTACGTCGCGAAGTGAGACGTTCGTTCAGTGAGCTTTTCATGGTCCGTTTCTCGTTTAAACCGTTGTTAAGTGAGTAACATGGTCGTTCAGTGACTCTCGCTTCCCCGGGGACTTTGCTTTGTCGGAAGGTCGCCAAAAAAGGGGATCACGTGACCCCACCCCCACTCCCACCATCCCCCGGGACATTTGTAACCGTCATAAATATGAGTCAGTTGTCAAGTGTCTGAAATTTCGATCCCGTAAACCCTGGGGATGCTGCCGTGGTCGTAAAGTGTGAAAAAAACGGTCATGAAGTCATTTTTTTTTCTCCCCCACCCCCCCAGTGCCGTTGTAACGTCGGTCGCTAAACGAACCGTTGTAAGTCGAGGACTACCTGTACTGCAGACCGGGAGGCATGTGGGGAGGACAAACTAGGCTCCTTTCGGGAGAAACGGAGCAGCGTTTTTTTTTTTTTTTTTTTCTTCAATCTTGACAGGTTTCAAGGGACTTCCAATTCCCAGAATTCCCCAGCCGTCCATCCATCTGTGCTGAAGAATTCTGGGAATTGAAGTCCCCTTTTTTCTGAAAGCAACCAAGGGGGTTAGAGAGAGAAGTAGGGAGGAGATCCTTTCAGGAAGGGGTGAGTGGCCAGAGCCAAGAGACAACTGTGCCAACTTCTGGGGTGGCAAACCCTTGAAAGACTCTGGACGGTGGCGGTGGCGCCAGGGAGGGAGCAGTGCCCGACTCGCCACTAGCCACACGGGTAAGTCCGGAGGCTCTGGAGAAGTGGGGGGGGGGGGATGCTGCTTGCTGGTGCATGCCAGGTTTGAAGTCGGGGTGAGCATGCAACTCCAAACACACCTCGAGCGCTAAAAATCTGCATGAACGACAAGAGGCATTGATGGGTACGGTGGAGAAAAGCTTCAGCCGCCAATATGAATCTCCTATCTTAAGCGTTTTGCAACCTTAGCAACTTTTAAGATAGGTGGACTTCAACTCCCAGAATTCCCCCTGGCTGGGGAATTCTGGGAGTTGAAGTCCACCTATCTTAAGGTTGAAAAACGCTGGCCTAAGACTAGCTCGTAAGGGACGTGGTGGCTCAGCGGCTAAGCGGCTGAGCTTGTCGATCGAAAGGTGTTTTCCCCAGGTGTTTCATGACTCAGTTAGGTAACATTATCAGTTTATATATTATATATGTTTATATAATAACGGCTTGGCCTGCTAGCGTTAGTGGGGATGTCCTCGATCGCGCTGTTGTTTACCCTGTCTGAGCTGGTAGTTCCTTGTTTACTGCTTCAAAGTTCAACATTGATAAGGCGATCACTGTATATAAACAGAGAGCAAACCTTACTCCCCTTCTAGCACTGATGATATTATCCTAACCCTCCTCCTCCTCCTCCTCCTCCATCATGCAAATACCTCATCCCTCTAGCATTGATGTTATTCCCTAGTTGGGTCATGAGATATTTAGAAAACAACCAAATTTAGAGAACACCAAGGACCTCCCAATCGTCGTTTCCTCCTCCTCCTCCTCCTCCTCCTCCTCCTCCTCCTCCTCCTCCTCTATCATAATACAAACACCTCATCCCTCTAGCATTGATGATATTCCCTAGTTGGGTCATGAGATACTTAGAAAACAACCAACCTCAGAGAACACCAAGGACCTCCCAGTCGTCTCCTCCTCCTCCTCCTCCTCCTCCTCCTCCATCATCATCATCATGCAAGCACCTCATCCCTCTAGCATTGATGAAATTCCCTAGTTGGGCATTGAAATGTCTACAAGAATTTCGTTGTACGAGGTGCAATGACAAACTAAACTAAATTAAACTAAAACTAAAACTAAAACCTAAACTAAATTAAACATGACCCCACATCCCTCCTTCATCCTCCTCTTCCATTTTCTCCTTCATCCTCTCCTCCTCCTCCTCCACACTACCCAAACCCACTCTATTCCAGTACTGACGATGTTACTCAGCTGGGTCGTGAAACGTCTGCGAGAAAGCTACCAAACTCAGAACCCCAAGGACAACCACACTCCCCCGTTTCCCAGGACGGGTTTTTCTAGACGGCTCAGTTTCACGCTCTTCCCGTCCTACGGAGGCGCCTCTCGCTGCATGCCGTACCAGCCACGCTCGTAATCGTGTCGTGATTTTCCGAGCGCGCCGCTCCGCTAACCCGCCTGGGTCTCCTCCGCAGGGGCTCCAGCGATGCAGACGAACCTGGGGACGGCGCTGCTGGCCTTAGCCCTGTGGGCGCTTTGCTCACCTGGGCTGAGCACGGAAGGTAAACGGAAGCTGCAGATTGGAGTCAAAAAGCGAGTGGACAACTGTCCCATCAAATCCCGCAAAGGCGACGTGCTCCACATGCATTACACGGTGAGTGTGGCCAAGCCGACGTGGAAGAGAGTTAACAGCTTTCTGAATTTAGGAATGGGAGGCGGAAGGAGACAAAACCGTGTTGGGAAGGAGTATTAGAAACCAAAGCAAAGTTTTAAAAACCCTTGTAAACAATAGCCAAAATAGACACCCCAGCCAGGTATGTGCGTACGATGCATCGCCTTTCACTGTAATGGGACGAGTTTTACTTAGTGTTTTTCAAATTTGGCAACTTTTAAGAGATGTGGACTTCAACTTAACAAGCAGGCTGGCTGGGGGATTCTGAGAGTTGAAGTCCACCCGTCTTAAGGCATGCTGGATGGGGGATTCTGGGAATTGAAGTCCATCCACCTTAAAGCATGCTGGCTGAGGAATTCTGGGAGCTGAAGTCCACCCATCAAAGCGTGCTGGCTGAGGAATTCTGGGAGTGGAAGTCCACCCCTCTTAAAATTTGTTTTCTCCTGGGGTGAGCAGTTCCTATTGGCTTGAGGACCAGATAAGGTGAAGTTACAAGACGGGAAAAAAGTGACTTAAGACCGTTTTTCACACTTAATGCCTGTTGCAATATCCCCAGGGTCACGTGATGAAAATTCAGCTGCTTGGCAACTGACTCATATTTATGACGGTCTCATTGTCCTGGGATCCCCCCCCCTCCACAAACAAAATACTGTAGTGACTGACTGACTTTCTTTCTTTCTTTCTTTCTTTCTTTCTTTCTTTCTTTCTTTCCTTCCTTCCTTCCTTCCTTCCTTCCTTCCTTCCTTCCTTCCCTCCCTCCCTCCCTCCCTCCCTCCCTCCCTCCTTCTTTCTCTTTCTCTTTTTCTTTCTTTCCTTTCTTCCCTCCTTCCCTCTTTCTCTTTCTTTCTTTCTCTTTCTTTCTTTCTTTCTTTCTTTTTTCTTTCTTTCTATCTTTCCTCCCTCTCTCCCTCCTTCCTATCTTTTTCTTTCCTTTCTTCCTTCCCTCCCTCCTCCTTTCTTTCCTTCCTTCCTTCCCTCCCTCCTTCCTTTCTTCCTTCCTTCCTATCTTCCTTCCCTCCCCTCCTTCCTTCCCTCCCTCCCTCTTATTTATTTCCTTCCTTCCTTCCTTCCTTCCTTCCTTCCTTCCTTCCTTCCTTCCTTCCTTCCTTCCTTCCTTCCTTCCTTCCTTCCCTGTCCATTGGGGTAATTCTGGATGGCTTGATTCAACAAGGGGCTTGTGTGACAGTGTGAATATGGTGGCCGGCCAATTGTGAAATAGTCTGGTTGTGGAGAGTTGACTAGGCACTTCCCTAGAGGCTGAAGCGACTTGAAAATTGGCTTTTATTGCCGCCCTGATTCTGACTCAACCTCCCGGAGCACTGAACACCTCAGCTGCCTTTCAGCTACACACACCCTCGCTGACTCACGCAAACGCCTGTTTCAACGCTCGGCGATGGCAACTTTTAAGCAGAGCATGAATTGCTGACCGTGGAAAACTCCTGTGTAATTTGTGGGCTCCCTCGCTAAGTTACAAAGAATGATGTGGCCAAAACCTGATTCTTCATTCTCAGAGTTTCCCCTTGAACTCAGGTGCTATAAAACCTTCGGCTTCTGGACACACCTTTCTCCACCCCCGCCCGATTTTTCCTTTCATGCTCCCAAATCAGCTGTCAGTGGAAATTCTCAGTCATCCAGGTCATGGTTATCCCCAAGGAGTTTTTTCAAGAGGCAACTGAACTTTGTTTTTCCTCCAAGATGTTTCGCTTCTCACCCAAGAAACCTCTGTAGTTCAGTTCTTCAGAATTGAATAAAAAACCGGGCACATACCATCACCTGTGGTGCACATGCCCAAAAGCAAAAAAAAAAAAAAAAAAAAAAAAACGGCAATGGGCAAAAATGCATCTGTGGTTAGAAAAAAATGTTAAGACAGCATATAGATTTTAAGCCAGAGTTCTTTTTGTTAGGCATAATACCAGAAAAATACGATAAAGGGAATGTATATTAGGGGACCAGAGGCTAAAACATACGAAGAACGGTTGCAGGAACTGGGTATGTCTAGTCTGATGAGAAGAAGGACTAGGGGGGACATGATAGCAGCCTTCCAATATCTCAGGGGCTGCCCCAAAGAAGAGGGAGTCAAGCTATTCTCCAAAGCCCCTGAGGGCAGGAGAAGAAGCAATGGGTGGAAACTAACCAAGGAGAGAAGAATCTTAGAACTAAGGAGAAATTTTCTGACAGTGAGAATAATGAGTGGAACAGCCTGCCACCAGAAGTTGTGAATGCTCCAACACTGGAAGTTTTTAAGAAGATGTTGGATAACCATTTTTTTTTTAAATTTGATTTATATGCCGCCCTTCTCCGGAGACTCAGGGCGGCTTACAATGCGTTAAGCAATAGCCTTCATACTTTTGTATATTCATACAAAGTCAGCTTATTGCCCCCACAAACTGGGTCCTCATTTAACCTACCTTAGAAAGGATGGAAGGCTGAGTCAACCTTGAGCCTGGTGAGATTCGAACCAGCAGTAATTGCAGACAGCTGTGTTAATAACAGGGTGCTTTAGACCACTGTGCTACCAAGGCATATTTGTCTGAAGGGGTGTAGAGTTTCCTGCCTAAACAGGGGGTTCAACTAGAAGACCTCCAAGGTCCCTTCCAACTCTGTTATTATTCTGTTCTGTTCTGTTCTATTCTATTCTATTCTATTCTATTCTATTCTATTCTATTCTATTCTATTCTATTCTATTCTATTCTATTCTATTCTATTCTATTCTATTCTAGGAGCCTTTACCTTGATAAATAGAGATAGATATCTATCTCTATCTATCAAGGTAAAGGCTCCCTTTACCTTTACCTCCCTTTACCTATATCTATAGATATATAGATATAGATAATTGAACTAAAGAAGCTTCTTGGACGAGAAGCAAAACGTCTTCAAAGAAAAACACGAAATTCCAGTTGCCTGTTGAAAAAAACACCTTCACCTGGATGACTGAGAATTTCCACTGACAACTGATTTTGGGAGCAGGAAAAACCAGAATAGTGACGTGGCCACAGCATGCAATGAAAAGGATGTTTTGCTCATTCTTGTAATCGCGGTGCAGTCACCCAACAAAATAGGGCCGTTTATTGATTGATCGTATAAATAAATGAAATATACCCCATTGCCCTATTTCACAAAGATTTGGGGCCCTGTAGGAAATTCATCTTCTGGCAGAGAAAAAAAAAATTCTTAAGTTTCCTTAAGGCACCAGGGATAATAGTTACCGTAAATGACCTTTAACATGAGATTTAGATGAATATATAGAAGAAGCGGAGATGGCATAAAGGCCAGTCTCCTGCTGTTTTATTACAGCTGGAAAAAAACAAACCCTCCCAGCTTTTGAGGCCTAGGTTAGTCCTCGACTCGCAGCCATTCATTTAGCAACCAAAGTTCCAACAGGACTGGGGGGAAAAAAAGTGACTTTTGACTGCAGTTACAACGGTGGCAGCATCCCCGGGGGGGGGGGGTAGGGGGTCACGTGATCCACCATTTGCAGCCTTCCCAGCCGGCTTCCGACAAGCAAAGTTCGTGGGGGAAGCCAGGTTCCCTTAATGACTCACTTAAAAGCTGCCATGATTCGCTTAATAACGGTGGCCAAACCGGGGCACGCCCCTCTTCCCAACTTCCTTGCAAATTCCAGCTTCAGTCTGGGGGGGTCATGAGTCAAGGATCGTCTGTCATTTAGGTCTCTAGTTCTGAGCTTTCTGTTTTGCTTTCTTACAATATTCTTATGCCAACGTCCTACAGCTAGTTTACACACACAAGACACATAAAACTGTGGATTCAGCTTTTAAGTTCGCTGTAGGGTTTGAAGCAGAGGTGGAATTCAGCCGGTTCGGATCGGTTCGCCCGAACCGGTTGCGGAAATCGTGGGTGGGCCCGTTCCCGCCCATTCGCCCTGGCTCTATGCCATCTTTTTAGGCACATTTTTGTGGCCGGGTGCATGCACGGAAAATTGCGCGAGCGAGCAGAGCCCGTGCGCAGAAGGCAGGCGGGAAGCGAGCGTGTGCGCAGCGAACTGGCAGTAGCATAATATGAAACCCGCCGCTGGTTTGAAGCAGGAAAGAGCGAGATCTCCGAGCAAATAATTCATTTTCCATTTGAAAAGAAACCAACTTGTCGGTCAGATTCACTCGCCATCCGTTTAATTTTCCTCTTTTGCGCCTTCCCAGGGAAAACTGGAAGACGGGACGGAGTTTGACAGCAGCTTAACTCGCGATCAGCCCTTCATCTTCTCCTTGGGCACCGGACAAGTCATCAAAGGCTGGGAACAAGGCTTGCTCGGGTAAAAAGCCAGCTTCCGAGGAACAGGGGGTTCGAATGGATTTTTTTGGGGGGGCGCCCATGACGGGCGAGCAGAATCGAATCTTTTATGAATGGAAGGGAATTATTTGTAGCTCAGGGTAGACATGAGGGGTCCATGGTGCTCTCTCAGCCGGGTGGTTTTCTTGCAGACGTTTCGTGACCCAACTAGTTAACATCATCAGTGCTAGAAGGGAATGTGAGGTTTGCTGCAAATGCCCCTTTTAGCATGGATGATGTTACCTAATTGGGTCACGAAACGTCTGACAAAAAAAAAAAAAAAAAAAACCACCAAGGGCAGAGACCACCAAGGAGTATATATTTAGTATATTTATATGCATCATATATTTTATCCTATCCCATTCTAGAACTTTTGGCTGTGTTTCTCCAAGACTAATTGGGCTTGCCCTGCGCATTTCCTCCTGGGGCTCTTGAGGAGGTAGCTTTTAGCTTGCATATTTCCATAAAGTGCAGAGCATTCCGTTCCTTGGTCCTTCTCCGCAATATCAGAGGCATCTTCGGCAGCGAGGCGGGAACAATAGGCGGGGCTGTGTTGTTTCGTCCAGGTGATTTATTTTTAATGAAGTCATTGGTAGCCTTCACGTGGTTTTTTTAAAAAACAATTCATTGTTTGGACCGCCTGGGTTTAGAAGGGCAGAGTTTAAAAAGAGTGGAGACTTAAAATTCTAGTCCTCGGGATTTGTAAACGCTGACAATGCCTTCTTTTGCCGTTTCAGGATGTGCGAAGGCGAGAAAAGGAAGTTAGTCATCCCATCAGAGCTCGGTAAGGAATGAGAGCTGAAACCAGTACAGGAATAACACTGGGTGGTCCCCATTCTCCTAAACTCAGGTGGCACCTATGCCCTGGCATTGGTTCGTTATCCCTCTGCATATTGTAACGTTTACCGCATTTTTCGGAGTATAAGACGCACCTTTTTCCCCACTAAAAGGGCATGAAAATTTAGGTTCATCTTAAACACCAAATGTAGCCCTGCCCGCCCACTGGCCCCCACCCTTTGGCCTCTGCCTCGCAGGAGTTTACCTCTTTGCAAGCAAACAGCAAGGGAAAAACAGCTCCTTTCAGCTTCAGCACAGCCTAATTAGCACAAGTTGATGGGATCGGCCTCCTGACTCTCAGCTGTTTTGCGCAGGGCTCTGCTGCTTGCTGCAAAGAGGTAAATTGCTGGAGCAGATTTTTTTTCCCCCTTGTGCTAATCAAGCTATGCTGAAAACGAAACTGAAAGTAAAGCAGGCTGTTTGCTGAAACAAGGCAAAGTTGCTCAGAAGCAGAGGGAGATTTCTTTTTCTTCTTTCCCGCACCAAAAGAGGTAGGTGCGTCTTATACTGCGGTGCGTCTTATACTCCGAAAAATACGGTAACTTTTCCGGAGCTTGAGTAGAGGTGTTTCCTTGCATCATTTGATATCCGGCTGATTTGGCTTCTGTGGTCTTATCTCGCAGGTTACGGAGATCGGGGAGCGCCGCCCAAAATCCCAGGTATTTTATTTCTTTGTTTTATTTATTCATTATTTATTTGCATCTCGCCTTCATTATTTTTACAAATAAGGCAGCGAACATTTCCAACACATCTTCCTCCTCCTTTTTTTCCCCCCGTAACAACAACCCTGCGAGCAGTCGTGGGTTTCAATTTAGTTTGCTACCGGTTTGCTCGTGCACAGAAGCGGGTGGGGTGGATTAACCCTAACCAGAGGAAATGGCGGGCACCGGCTATGCATGCGGTTAAATCTTTTCGGGGAGGGCTTATTTTTGGGGGGAAGGGCTTATTTTCGGGAAAACACGTTAGAAACAAAATTAATTGGCGTTCTTTTCATCAAAGCCTATCTGCTAACTCCCATCAACTTTTGCAGCCATTTGTCCATGGTGGGAATTAAAATATCTTTCCATTTTTATGGATTTGGCTTCATTCCTATCCAGCCGCGAGGATTAAGAAAAAAAACTACCACATTTCACTTCTTCCCACCCCTTCCATCCCTCCATTCTTCAATCTCTTTCCCTTCTTTTATTTTTTTTTCCCCACGCTGTTCCCAGGCGGCGCCACGCTCATCTTTGAAGTCGAACTGCTGAAGATTGAGCGTCGCCAAGAACTATAGCTGCGCGTCTCTGCCAAGGAGGAGGGGCTCGCGGGGTTGGGGCGCGCACGCGGGAAAAACGGACGGACAGGCCGGAGAAGGATCTGGGAAAAGGGTTTGTCGCTCCTCGATGGGCCAAATAAATAAAAAAAAGCACAGACCAGATTTTGCGCCATGAATGCGAAAGGGGGGCGGGAAGGAAGTCGTCCGTGGGCGGGCGGGTGGGCCAGCCGAGGACGGGATGAGGGGACGGATCCTATTTTTGGCACTCGCCTCCCAAGAGTCCTCCGTGAAGAGTCAGCTCGCCAGGCTGATCTCCTGCCCTCTCGAGTCCTTTAAAGCTAGTCAGAGGCTCAGCTTGGAGGGGGAGGTGGGTTAAATTGTCCAGGAGACAGCATTGCCTTGTGTTCAAAAGGTTGCCAGCATCCTGGGGCATTTTAAAAACAAGGAGGAAGGGGGAAAAAAGGGGAGGGGTAGGAGGGAGGGGTTAGAAAGGCCTGAATGGGTTTTGAGTCGTGGTCCTAAGTTGAGCGGGAATGGCTGCCTGTTCCAACAGTCAGGACCACTATTTTTCAACCTTGGCAACTTCGAGATGGGTGGATTTCAACCTCCAGAATCCCCCGGCCAGCCTGCTTTAAGATGGGTGGACTTCAACTCCCAGAATCCCCGGCCAGCCTGCTTTAAGATGGGTGGACTTCAACTCCCAGAATCCCCAGCCAACCTGCTTTAAGATGGGTGGACTTCAACTCCCAGAATCCCCAGCCAGCCTGCTTTAAGATGGATGGACTTCCACTCCCAGAATCCCCAGCCAGCCTGCTTTAAGATGGGTGGACTTCCACTCCCAGAATCCCCAGCCAGCCTGCTTTAAGATGCGTGGGCTTCAACTCCCAGAATCCCCAGCCAGCCTGCTTTAAGATGGGTGGACTTCCACTCCCAGAATCCCCAGCCAGCCTGCTTTAAGATGGGTGGACTTCCACTCCCAGAATCCCCAGCCAGCCTGCTTTAAGATGGGTGGACTTCCACTCCCAGAATCCCCAGCCAGCCTGCTTTAAGATGGGTGGACTTCCACTCCCAGAATCCCCAGCCAGCCTGCTTTAAGATGGGTGGACTTCCACTCCCAGAATCCCCAGCCAGCCTGCTTTAAGATGGGTGGACTTCCACTCCCAGAATCCCCAGCCAGCCTGCTTTAAGATGGGTGGACTTCAACTCCCAGAATCCCCCAGCCAGTCTGCTTTAAGAGGGGTGGACTTCAACTCCCAGAATCCCCCAGCCAGTCTGCTTTAAGAGGAGTGGACTCCAATTCCTAGAATTCCCCAGCTAGCATGCTTGAAGAGAGGTGGACTTCCACTCCCAGAATCCCCAGCCAGCCTGCTTTAAGATGGGTGGACTTCCACTCCCAGAATCCCCAGCCAGCCTGCTTTAAGATGGGTGGACTTCCACTCCCAGAATCCCCAGCCAGCCTGCTTTAAGATGGGTGGACTTCCACTCCCAGAATCCCCAGCCAGCCTGCTTTAAGATGGGTGGACTTCAACTCCCAGAATCCCCCAGCCAGTCTGCTTTAAGAGGGGTGGACTTCAACTCCCAGAATCCCCCAGCCAGTCTGCTTTAAGAGGAGTGGACTCCAATTCCTAGAATTCCCCAGCTAGCATGCTTGAAGAGAGGTGGACTTCAACTCCCAGAATCCCCAGCCAGCCTGCTTTAAAATGCATGGATTTCTATTTCCAGAATTCTGGCTTGGGAATTCTGGGAGTTGAAAAAGTCCATCCCTCTCGGACGTTGCTTGAGGTTCAAATCCAAGACTGGTGAAGACTTCAGAAAAGGCTTGCTCCGGCCCTCTAGTTGGCTGTGAGTAAAACTTACCCCACATTGCACCATTAACCCATAGCGTGCTAGCTGGGGAATTATGGAAGTCCCCCCCCCACCCCATCCTCAAGCTGCCAAAATTGAGAAAGACTGCCTTAAACCCTATGCATCCTAGACGGAGGAGAGGCATCCTAGAATTCTCCCTTGCTGCCCCATAGAATTCTGGGACTCTGTCCAGAGAATACCCCCAAAACCACCTGCTAAGCGTTTGCAAACCCCCCCCCCCCGAAAAGTAAAAGGCCCGTTTCTCCCACCGCAGGAGGAAAAAAAAACAAAAAACCCCTTAGGTTTGTTTAAGGACAGCAGGGACTCCATAAATAAAGGAACGGAAGTTCCTGCCGCAGGGAACTGGCGAGAAAGTGAGGTAACAGGATGGGTTTGCGCTGCCGAGCGGCCGGCGGGGAGTGCGAAAAGTGCTGGATTTTTGCCAGCATTGTCTTTTTAAGACGCGCAGCAAACCGTCCCGTCCCAGACATTCGTGGTTAAAACAAACCCCGTATGTTTTGTGTTTCTGGAAGGGGAGGTGGGGTCCCTCCGGAAGGTTTTCGTATTGGAATTGGGTGCACAATAGCGATTTTCTCCACTCCACGATGTTAAGTGGGAACGGTTCAAAATCATCGCTTATGCTGCTTTTTTTTTTTTTTTTTTTTTTAAATAAAAACACGCGGTGGGGGATTGTGGCTTTCTCCCTTAACGACCGCGGTTGGGTGCGCGTCATCAATTCGGGAGTCTTGCAGAGCTGTAGTCCTCGGCTTACAACGACTGGCGAAGACGGGCTGTGGTTAAGTGAGTCGCGCCTGATTTAACGACCGCTTTTTTGCCCCCAATTAAGCAAATCACTAGAGTTGAGCGAGTCACACGGTCGTTAAATGTGAAGCCAGCTCTCCACATCGACTTTGCTCATCCGAAGCCGGCTGGGAAGATTGCAAAGGCGTGCCAAACATCCGAATTTTTGAGGCCGCGATGGTCGTAAGCGCGAGGCCAAGGCTGCAAATCACCTTTTTCAGCGCCGTTGTTACAGTCGCTAAATAAATTGTAAATTGAGGACTTCCTCTATATGCTTGTGCTCGGCTCCTTTCAAATCGGGAGACAAGGTTCTTCTCGTCGGGAACAGCCTCTGGACCTCTTCTGGGCCTCCCATCCTTCAGTCTTTGGTTATCCAGCCTGTTGGCGGACATTCCCAGTATTTCAGAATAACAAGAGCGGGAAGGGGCCTTGGAGGTCTTCTAGTCCAGCCCCCTGCTCAAGCAGTATACCATTTCAGACAAGTGGCTGTACAGTCTCTTCTTAAAAACCTCCAGTGATGGAGAAGGAAGGAAGGAAAGAAAGGAAAAGGAAAAGGAA
The DNA here is from genome assembly GCF_029215685.1 of Pituophis catenifer annectens. Taxonomy (NCBI): domain Eukaryota; kingdom Metazoa; phylum Chordata; class Lepidosauria; order Squamata; family Colubridae; genus Pituophis; species Pituophis catenifer. Next base: position 25,531,567 of record NW_027256890.1, read on the forward strand.
AGGAGGAAAGGAAAGGAAAGGAAAGGAAAGGAAAGGAAAGGAAAGGAAAGGAAAGGAAAAGGAAGATAGAAGAAAAGAAAGGAAAGGAAGATAGAAGAAAGGAAAAGAGGAAAGGAAGATAGAAGAAAAGAAAGGAAAGGAAGATAGAAGAAAGGAAAGGAAGATAGAAGAAAGGAAAGGAAGATAGAAGAAAGGAAAAGAAAGGAAAGGAAGAGAAAGGAGAAGGAAAGGAAGATAGAAGAAAGGAAGGGAAAGGAAAGGAATAGTAGAATGACAGCTGGAAGGGGCCTTGGAGGTCTTCTAGTCCAGCCCCCTGCTCAAGCAGTATACCATTTCAGACAAGTGGCTGTCCGGTCTCTTCTTAAAAACCTCCAGTGATGGAGAAGGAAGGAAGGAAAGAAAGGAAAAGGAAAAGGAAAGGAGGAAAGGAAAGGAAAGGAAAGGAAAGGAAAGGAAAGGAAAGGAAAAGGAAGATAGAAGAAAAGAAAGGAAGATAGAAGAAAGGAAAGGAAGATAGAAGAAAGAAAAAGAGGAAAGGAAGATAGAAGAAAAGAAAGGAAAGGAAGATAGAAGAAAGGAAAGGAAGATAGAAGAAAGGAAAGGAAGATAGAAGAAAAGAAAGGAAAGGAAGATAGAAGAAAGGAAAGGAAGATAGAAGAAAGGAAGGGAAAGGAAGATAGAAGAAAGGAAAAGAGGAAAGGAAGATAGAAGAAAAGAAAGGAAAGGAAGATAGAAGAAAGGAAAGGAAGATAGAAGAAAGGAAGGGAAAGGAAGATAGAAGAAAGGAAAGGAAGATAGAAGAAAGGAAAAGAGGAAAGGAAGATAGAAGAAAGGAAAAGAAAGGAAAGGAAGAGAAAGGAGAAGGAAAGGAAGATAGAAGAAAGGAAGGGAAAGGAAAGGAAAGGAAGGAATAGTAGAATGACAGCTGGAAGGGGCCTTGGAGGTCTTCTAGTCCAGCCCCCTGCTCAAGCAGTATACCAGACCCAATTCCTGCAAACCGTTCATCGTATGTTTTAGCTTCTAGCCTTCTCCCCCCATATCATCTTAGTTGCTCTTCTCTGCACTCTTTCCAGACGTCCCAACATCTGCTCTAGAACGTGATGACCAAATTACAATTATTCCAGGAGTGGCCTTTCCCCCCCCCCCCACCAAAGCCGGCTTGCTTCCTCGGTTCGCCACGTGGACGAGCTAGCAGATCTGGGGGGGAGAGAGAGAGAGAGAGAGAGAGAGAGGGAGGGGAGGCATCAAGTATTTAGGCATTAGGCATTTTGCTCGGCCGGTGGTGATTTAAGGCCGGAAACACGACGATGCTGGGATTAGCTCCAGGCCCTGCAATGCATTCCTTCCTTGCTGAGTTCAACCGCTACCACCGAGGCTGGGTGGGGGGGAAGAGAGAAGAGAGAGAGAAAGGAAGGCAGGCAACGTTGTCTTACAACTCCGTTGGGACAATCGAGGCAAAGGCGTCTCGCTAGGGGCCTGCCGGCTGCTGCCGTCTGTCTCTGTTTCTCCACCCCCCCCATCTCTAATTAGAAGCGGCTTGGAAGGAAGTGCCTTTTTTGTTGGGGGGGGGGGGGCGGAGGGTGGGCTAACCAGAGGTCCTCTTCTCCTGCCCCCCTCCCCCACACCTCCCTAGTGATCCAAGAAGCTGAGATTTATAAGAAGAGATTGGACTGAATGGTACAGGGTGTCCTGCCTGAGCAGGGGGTTGGACTAAAAGTCCTCCGAGGTCCCTTCCCACTCCTATTCTGCAAGGCAAAAACAGCCAGCCAGGGTTGCTTAAAAGGGGGGAGAAGTGTGGCTAAACTGCGATCCCTGGAATAGCTAGCTATCCTCGGGTCTTTCCCCCGTAATAATCCCCAGCGAGAAAAATATATTTTGCGGCAGAAAAACCACGCAAACTTGCCATGTATTCCTACAGCAGGATTTTCTGCCAGATGTCCTTAACCCAACACCCATCGGCCTTCTGAGTCTCCTCCTCGTGTCTGCGAAAGGCAGACCGCAGTCGACAATTGTGCAAAAGCAGTGTCGTCCAACTGTAGTGACTTTTTTTTTTTTTTAAAGACTCGTGGACTTCTAAACTTGAAACGGTCGCTAAACAGAGGATTAAAAGTGCTTTTAAAAAAAATAAATAACACGTTTTCGGTGAAGTTGAGGGAGACCTCTGTGTGCGTCTCCCCCCCCCCACAAACTTTCTCATCCGCACCACTGGTGAAATCCTCTGTGGTTTGCCACCGCTTCGCTGCCCACGCATGTGCGGCAAATGCTCTGCGCACACGCATGTGCAGTGTGGGACACATGCATGCTTTGCATGGAAAAAGGACGCTTAACAAGGTAAGTAGAACAGCCGGTGGGGGGGGACAGCTGTGACGCGCGATTTAGATTTGCTAGAAAGCTCAGCTGAAATACCGGTCGGTATTTGTTGGAAATACCGGTTCAGATGAAACAGGAGCTTTTATCACTACAGGTTCGCCCGAACTGGTAGCTTTTATCACTACAGGTTCGCTCGAACTGGTAGCTTTTATAACTACAGGTTCGCTCGAACTGGTACTTTTATCACTACAAGTTCGCCCGAACTGGTAGCTTTTATCACTACAGATTCGCCCGAACTGGTAGCTTTTATCACTACAGGTTCGCCCGAATTGGTGCGAACCGGTAGGATTTCACCACTGATCCACACCCTTCTCTCCCCACCCCCACCCCCCATTGCAGAAACCAGGCTGCCTCTTCTCAAAGCATCTTTATTAAATTTATATAAAAACACAATAATTAAAAAAAACAAAAAAACAGCCCTCCCCAAATCCAGATACTCCCCTCCACCCCGTCCGAATCTTGTTTTAAGATCCTACACTTTCTGCTCTCCACCCCCTTCTTTGAGAACAAATGCCCCCCCCCTTTCTCTTTGCACACACAAGACACACTGATGTGGAGCCAGGACAGATTTTGGGGTGGGACGGAGGGGGGAGGCAGCTGCGGAGAGATATTGCTAAAAGGCGATCAAATTATTCTGATTATCAGAGCATCCCCCCCAATCTTCCCTCTTTCGTGGTGGTTCTTGAGGGGAGGGGAAACTAATGGATTCTCCCCAGCCCTGTGAAAGCCGCCCCCCCCACCCCCCCATTCCCTGAAACCCCAGCACTGCCAACATTTCAGCGACACAACGGGCCACGAATGGCCGGGGCCACGCAGGACAGCCGCTCACAATCAGGAGGTCACTTCTTTTGCGGGGTGCTTAGTTTTTGCATCCCTCGGATCTTGTCTAGCAAGTCGGCTACGAAAACCTGGAAATGGAAAGGAAAAGAAAAAACTTAAGAGTAAAACTTTACTTCCCTGGGAAGTGTCCGTAGCAGGGTTTGTCAATCCTGGCAACTTTGAGAAGGGTGGACTCTCAACTCCCAGAATTCCCCAGCCAGCATGCTTGAAGATGGGTGGACATTCTCCCAGAATTCCCTAACCAGCAGGCTTTAAGATGGATGGACTTCAACTCCCAGAATTCCCCAGGTACCATGTTTTAAGATGACATGATTTATGATGGGTGGACTTCAGGTCCCAGAATTCCTCATGCTTTAAGATGGGTGGACTTCAACTCCCAGAATTCCCCAGCTAGCATGCTTTTAAGATGGGTAGACTTTGACTTCCCAAATTCCCTAACCCCCAGGCTTTAAGATGGATGGACTTCAACTCCCAGAATTCCCCAGGCACCGTGTTTTAAGATGTCTAGACTTCAGATCCCAGAATTCCTCATGCTTTAAAATGGGCGGACTTCAACTCCCAGCAGGCTTTAAAAGACGGGTGGACTTGCATTCCAGTTGCTGGCGGGGGAATTCTGGGAGTTGAAGTCCACCCCTCTTAAAAACGCTGGGAAACCCACATCTGGCATCAGCCAGATTAATTTTTTTTTATTTTTTTAAAAATTGATTTATATGCCGCCCTTCTCCGGAGACTCAGGGTGGCTTACAGTGCGTTAAGCAATAGCCTTCATACTTTTGTATATTTTATACAAAGTCAGCTTATTGCCCCCACAATCTGGGTCCTCATTTAACCTACCTTAGAAAGGATGGAAGGCTGAGTCGACCTTGAGCCTGGTGAGATTCGAACTTACAGTAATTGCAGGCAGCTGGTGTTAAATCACAATGCTTTCAGTCTGCTGAGCCACCAGGCCCCTACTTCTCGCTCATTGCGGTGTTTGTGTGTCTTTTTTTGCACCATAGTGAAAGCTGTTCCTGCTTTCCCTAGAACCTGTTCCATTCTCCCCACCCTTCTCTGCTTCAGGAGACCAAGCTTGGGAGAAGGGGCCAGAAAAGGAAGTGGGGGTGGGACGACACCCCCCCCCAATCCTCCTCCTCTAACAGGTGCTGGGGGCGTGGGGGCAAGACCCACAGAGACGGAGGCAGCAGCTGTTTTGCAGCTGCTGGGTAAGAGCTAGTAAGGACTAGCATCCTCCCTGGAGAGTTTTAAGAAGGGGGGGGGGGAGAAAACGGGGAAGAGAAACTGGCCACTGCCAATAAGCTGGCTGTAGAAAAAAATATTATTTTTTTAAAAAATAATAATAAATAAAGACATACCTCTGTGGGCTTGTAGCAATCAACCAGAAGTTCCTGCAACAGAAATAAAATTAAATTAAATTAAAATCCAGAGAAACTCCATGCTTATTTTAAAAGCTTGCAGAGATCTTTGATCTCTGGCCAAACCTTGTTGTGATTTCTTTAAAATCTCTCTTTATTTGGATTAACGACTGTTTTTGGTTAAGGTTGCACATCCCAGCTGGGGCTTACGTCTTGCTTTTGGGCTGTTTGCTTACAAGGACCCCACCCAGAAGTTTGGGCCTTTTGTGTTACGGCCCTGGTGTTAGTGACAACAAAACACACTCGTGCGCGCGCACCCCACCACGAGGCCCTTCTTGTAACTTTTGTGTAGAGAGAATGAGGCACAAAAGCACACCTTCTCCCAAGATCCTCTTGCAACTTGTTGTGTGCGCACAATGAGACGTACGTGCACACTTTCTCTCAAGCCCCTCTTGAAACGTGTGTGTGTGTGTAGACGAGGCACATGTTGCACACCCTTCAAGTAACTTTTGCGTAGACGCAATTTATTTATTAGTTCAATTTATATGCCGCCTTTCTCCGGAGACTCAGGGCGGCTGAGACGTGCACCTTACAATGAGACGTGCACCTTACAAGGCCTTTTTGTAACTGTTGTGTAGAGGCAACGAGACACGGACGCACATCCTTTCTCAAGCCTTCCCCCCCCCCCCATAACCTGTGCCCCACCCCCGCTGCGTGTGCAAATGAGACACTTTTCTCTTCTTCCTTGTTTTTTTTTTACCTTCACCCTGGCGCTCCGCGATTCGTCGCTCTCCATATCCAAAAGTTCATCCACATCTATTTCTAATTCGGGGATTTCTTCTTCCTACAAAGAAAAAAGGATTAGAGGGGGAAAGGCCAAGTTTTTACAAGTTATTCCTCTTGCTGGGATCCATAAATTGGGAGAGATTGGGGAGGGGGGGGGAAACAGACCAGGAGGGCGTATATTGGCCGGTGGGAAAATATCGCCCAGATTCAAAAGATGTGCGGTCCAAGCCATTGGATCAAAAATCAGATTCCCATCCCGGGCTGAGCTAGGAAAACTTCAGCTGCTGTTTGTACTTTGGAGTCTGGCACCTTGGGAGAATCTTCCCCCTTGCAATTTAAACTTTTCCCTTGTTGAGGAAGGGGTACAGGGTCAATCCACCCCGCCTCCCCCCAAGAAAGACTGGAGGATTTTGCATAGAGGATCATTCTCTGCATCTTCCCGTTGGCAGAAGAGCCCAGTCGTTATTTGAGTCCCGTTGGGATGCCCTGCAAAAGATCCCATGGGAGGGAGGAAGAGAGGAAAGGAAAGGAAAGGAGGAAAGGCAGAGAGAAAAGGAAGGAAAGGGAGAAAGAGAAAAAAAAAGAGGAGAGGAGGAAAAGAGAAAGGGAAGGAAGGAAAAGAGAAAAGGAAGGAAAGGGAGAAAGGAGAAAAGGAAAGGAAGGAAAATTGGAGGGAGGGAGGAAGTTTGGAGGAAGGGGTGAAAACAAGGAAAGGAAGGAAAGAATTGGAGGGAAGGAAGGAAAAGAGAAAGGCAGGAAGGAAAAATTGGTGTGATGGGAGAGGAAAGAAAGAAAATTGGAGAGAGGGGGGAAGTTTGGAGGAAGGGGTGAAAACAAGGAAAGGAAGGAAAGAGAATTGGAAGGAAGGAAGGAAAGAAAATTGGAGAGAGGGAGGAAAAGACGGACAACAGAAAGGAAAGTTGGAGAGAAGGAAGGGAAGGAAGGAAGAGAAAAGGAAGGTCAGGAAAAAGAAGGAAGGAAGGAGCAAGTTACTTTCATTCTTGGCCCCCCCCCCAATCAGAGGGAGACCCATTTTTAGGGTTAAATCTCTGCCAACTTGCTAGCTTCCCTCCCTCCCTTCCATCTCTTCAGAAATAGGATCCATTGAAAGTGCCAAATGGAATCAATTCTGTGCCCATTTCTAAACCTTCCCGGAAGTTCGTGGAAAAGGGTTTAATTTTTTATTGATAAGCTAGCTCTCTCCTTGCAGGGAAGCACGCAGGGCAAATCCTATTTTTAAACCCGGCCTCTTAACATCTTAGCTCAGAGGTCTTCAAACTTGGCAGCTTTGTGGACTTCAACTCCCAGAATTCTCCAGCCAGCTCTGCTGGTTTCTCAATTTTTAAGCCGGGTGGACTTCAACTCCCAGAACTCCCCCTTCCCAGCTGGGGGAATTCTGGGAGTTGAAGTCCACCCGGCTTAAAAGTTAAGGAATGCTGGTTGCTGGACAGGTTGCTTGGAGCTAAGAGAGGGCTCTTCAAACTTGGCAGCTTTAAGACTTGTGGACTTCAACTCCCAGAATTCCTCCAGCTGGGGGGAATTCTGGGAGTTGAAGTCCATCCAACTTAAAAAGCTGAGAAACCCCTTTTCCCTAAGAGGAAGGTGACTTAGGGGAACATTTCCCATCATCCTCAGTTAAAAGGATAATGGAAACTTGTCCTCTCCACCCCCCTATAGAAGACACCGATCCTGCACTTAAGACCCAGCATTAACCCTATAAATTAATCAGGCCGATTGATTAAAAATAGATCTTTAAAAGGACATCGTCTTTCCAAGAGCCAGGCTAGGCCGTTAACTTTCTTTTTTGATGGTTAAATTGCTTTTTAATACCTGTCCTCATTGCACAGAAGCTTTCACCTTCATATTGGGTTATTTTTCCCCCCCCCCCTTCTCTTTGAAAGCCTTCCCAAAAGATCGCTCGTTTGCCCGCCAACATAGGCAGGCCCGATCTCCTATCCCCGTCTTTAAAATAGGCGCAGCGTAGTCCTCGACTTACGATCTTTACAGCCCAAAATTTCCATCACTGAGTGAAACGCTGGTCCAGCGGGTTTTGCCCCGTTTTACGACCTTTCTTGCCGTCGTCGTTAAGGGAATCGCTGCGGCTGTTGTGTCAGTCATACGGTTGTTAAGTGAATCCGGCTTCCCCACCCCCTTGACGTTGCTCGTCAGAAGGTCACAAAACAGGGATCCCGTGACCGCAACCATCATAAATATGAGTCGGTTGCCAAGCGGCTGAATTTTTGATCCTGTGACCCCGGGGATGCCGCAGCGGTCATAAGTGTGAAACCGTTGCCAAGCGTCTGAATTTTGATCCCGTGACCCTGGGAATGCCGCAGCGGTCGTAAGTGTGAAACCGTTGCCAAGTGTCTTAATTTTTGATCCCGTGACCCTGGGAATGCCGCAGCGGTCATAAGTGTGAAACCGCTGCCAAGCGGCTGAATTTTTGATCCTGTGACCCCGGGGATGCCGCAGCGGTCATAAGTGTGAAACCGTTGCCAAGCGTCTGAATTTTGATCCCGTGACTCTGGGAATGCCGCAGCGGTCGTAAGTGTGAAACCGTTGCCAAGTGTCTTAATTTTTGATCCCGTGACCCTGGGAATGCCGCAGCGGTCGTAAGTGTGAAACCGCTGCCAAGCGGCTGAATTTTTGATCCCGTGACCCTGGGAATGCCACAACGGTCGTAAGTGTGAAACTGCTGCCAAGTGTCTGAATTTTGATCCCGTGACCCTGGGAATGCCGCAGCGGTCGTAAGTGTGAAACTATTGCCAAGTGTCTTAATTTTTGATCCCGTGACCCTGGGAATGCCGAAACGGTCGTTAAGTGTGGGAAAAACACGATCCCAAGTCGCTTTTTTTCCCCAGTGCCGTCGTAACTTCGAACAGTCGCTAAATCTACGTTGTAAAGTCGAGGACTACCTGTACCTTAAAACACTTCGCTCTCTTCTGCACGCCTTGGGAAACGGCCTTCGCCCACCCACCCACCCACCCACCCACCCACACAACACCTCTTCCGTAATTTTTGTTTTCCCCCCATTCACACATGCAACCTTGGTTAAAAACAAGGAGGGGAAAAAAAAAGTGAGATTAAACTCGGGAGCAGCCTGCATGGGTGCAAAATTGCTTTTTTTTTTCCAAACTGGGCCTGGCCTCCCCTTTTCAAGGTTGCCCTTTATGGCTTCTTTTAAGCTAATGTTCAACTAAGAGTTTGCCGCCCCCCAAAAAAAGGCCGAACGCAGGTTGGATGGAATCAAGATCACGTGGAGTGTTAATACCGCTTTTATAACGCCTTGCCAAGGCCACGCACGGAATATCACACCCAGTTTCGGTTGCCACGATATTAAAAAAAATAAATAAATAAATGCAGAGAAGAGCCACGAAGAGGATTAAGGGGGCCTGGAGGCTAAAACATGAATCGTTGCAGAGATTAATTTAATGAAGAGAAGGACCAAGTGGGACATGATGGCACTCTTCCAATATTTGAGAGGCTGCCCCAAAGAAGAGGGGTGGGGAATCAAACTGTTCTCCAAAGCCCCTGAAGGCAGGACGAGAAGCAACAGATGGAAACCACCCAAGGAGAGAGAAGCAACCTGGAATTCAAAGAGAAATTTCCTAACAATTGAGAATAATTAACCAGCGGAACAGCCTGCCACCAGAAGTTGCATAACTGGAAAATCTAGCACATCTCTTAACTTGCTCCTCGCTTAGGTTGCACCCATCCCACCGACCTCTCTCGGTCCTTTCCCCCCCCCCCTCCCCGCAACTCTCCCAAAAAAACCACGCCGAAGCTGGTTAGTTAGCAGATGGCATTTAGCAGTCGCCAAAGTGCCCGCGAGACAAGACCGCAGGCCGTGAAAGCCGATCCTGCTATTGTCATCCACATTGAGAAAGCCGGGTTCGAAGGCTGCTTGGGGGGGGGGGAGTGGGGGGGAGAGAGAACAGACGGATACCATCTTGGGATCTGCCCAGCTGGGTGCCAAGTTGCCAAGATGGGAGAAAAACCCAACTCCTGTCCAATCTCGTGACAACCCCCTCCCCCTGAAGAGAAAGGCTGCAGGATTTCAGGAGAGGGGGGGGGGCACGTGCCAGCTGCCAGGTTGGGCAAAGTCAGGGGCATCCCTCTCTTTCCCCCCCCCCCTTCAACCCAACTCGTGACACTTTATACAACCGGAGTTGTGTTTTTTTTAAATGTCCTATTCCGACGTTCGAGACCCCGCGCAGAAGTTTTTTCCACGCCACCCAGAAGGCTGCAGGATTTCAGGGGAAGGGGGGGGGCACGTGCCAGCTGCCAGGTTGGGCAAAGTTAGGGGCATCCCTCCCTCCCACTCCCCCTCTTCAACCCAACTTGTGACACTTTATACAACTGGAATTGTGTTTTTTTTAAAGAGCCTATTCCGACGTTCGAGACCCCGCGCGAAAGTTTTTTTTTCCACGCCACCCAGAAGGGCTTGGGATGCCAGTGACCTTAAACGACCTTCCCCCTTGAGTTATCTTTTCAGGAATGGGGAGATTCCTGCCCTTGAGGCGATCCACTGTGGGAATCAACCAGTGGGAGGGTTGGGTTAACCCGGTTTAGCAACCCGAGAAAGCCTCCTCCGCATATGCAGGGACTACAGCTCCCAGAATTCCCAGTTCTCATTCAGTAGGGTTGGTGGGTGGCGGTAGGAGGGGGGAGCTGCCCCTTCCCATCAGATCTGAGGTCACCAGGATTCTGGGTCAGGGAAGAGTGGGTGGGTGGGTGACCACAATGGGGAAGAGATCCCTGGCTTAAAACAAGCCGATTTGGAGTGGGGGGGGGGGAGGCAGGATATTTCCAGGTTCTCTTTTTTGGGGGGGGGTTCCAGGTTCTTTTAGGGGGACCAGTGCGAACCCCCCAGGAAGCCAGCATCAAGACCCCAAGTTGGGATTGGGACACAACCGGTTTCATTGCCCGCTTCCAGCTCCTGCGGGACCCTTCGGAGCTCCAGAGAAGCCCCTCCCCCGCAGATAGCCAGACATAGATGCCCCCTTTGCTGGGCTCTGGGTCAAGGGGGCGCCCGCTGGCCCCACCTTACGGGGTGGTGGGGGAATACTTAAAGGAGGAAGTTTAAGGGAGGAAAGGTCAGGGGCTCCCTTAGGATGTGGACTGTGATAGGGGCTTCACCTCTGGAAAACTGGGCGGGGGGGGCAGCCCTTCTTCCTTCCTCTGACTGCCCAGTTCTGAGTCACCCCCTTTGCTGGCAAACCCTAGATTGGGGAAGGGTCTTTTCCTTCCTTCCTTTCTCACCCACCCCTTCCTTCCTTCCCTCTCTTTCTCCTTCCCTCTTCCTCTCTTTTCCTTCCTTCCTTCCTCATCCACACCTTCCTTCTCTCTCTTTTCCTTCCTTCCCTCTTTTTCCTCTTTCTCCTTCCCTCTCCTTCTCTTTTCCTTCCTTCCTTCTTTATCTATACCTTCCTTCCTTCTTTCTTCTTCCCTGTCTTTTCCTTCCTTCCTTCCTCATCTACACCTTCCCGCTCTCTCTCTTTTCCTTCTTCCCCTTTCTCCTTCCGTCTCCCTCTTTTCCTTCCTCCCTTCCTCATCCACGCCTTCTCTTTCTCTTTCCCTCTTCCTTCCTTCCTCATCCACATCTTCCTTCCTTCCCTCTCCCTCTCTTCCTTCCTCATCCACACCTTCCCTCTTTCTCTTTCCCTCTCTTCCTTCCTCTCTTTCTTTCTCCTTCCCTCTCCCTTCCTTTCTCATCCACACCTTCCTTCCTTCCCTTTCTTTCTCCTTCCCGCTCTCTTTTCCCTCCTTCCTTCCTTCTCTCTTTCTCTTTTCCTTCCTTCCTCCCTCTTTCTTTCTCCTTCCCTCTCTTCTTTCCTTCCTTTCTCTTCCTTTCTCCTTCCCGCTCCCTTCCTTCCTTTCCCTTTCTTTCTCCTCTCCCCTCTCTCTTTTCCTTCCTTCCTTCTCTCTCTCTCTCTTCCTCCCTCCCTTCCTCTTTCTTTCTCCTTCCCTCTTTTCCTTCCTTCCCTCTCCCTTCCTTCCTTCCCTTTCTTTCTCCTTCCCGCTTTCTTTTCCGTCCTTCCTTCCTTCTCTCTTTCTCTTTTCCTTCCTTCCTTCCTCCCTTCCCTCTCTTTTCCTTCCTTCTCTTTCCTTCCTTCCTTCTCTCTCTTTTCCTTCCTTCCTTCTCTCTCTTTTCCTTCCTTCCCTCTCTTTCTTTCTCCTTCCCTCTTTTCCTTCCTTCCTTTCCCTTTCTTTCTCCTCCCCTCTCTCTTTTCCTTCCTTCCTTCTCTCTCTCTCTCTCTCCCTCCCTTCCTCTTTCTTTCTCCTTCCCTCTTTTCCTTCCTTCCCTCCGGCGCCCACCTGGCAGTCGTAGAGGACGGTGAGCTGTTCGAGGATCCACTCCTCCAAGTGCAGCCGCTTCCGCAGCTCCTTGCGGTCGTATTTCACCGTCACGCGTCCCTGGCGCCGCACCGGGCCCTCCTCGTCCTCGCCGGCCTCCCCGCCGGCCGCCCCCGGGCCGCTCCCCGCCGGCGGGCTCTGGAAGTAGACGCGGGGCCGCTCCCCCGGCGGGCCGCTCTCCGGGCTGCACGGAGCCGCCATCCGCCAGCGGAGCAGCCGCTTTTGTTCCGCCGCACGTGCCCGGGGAGAGGAGGAAAGCCCGGCCGGCTCTGGAGGAGGGCGCGGCTCCGCTCCCCCACGTGCAGATCCCCCCCAGCTCCCCCTTTTCTTCTCTTTTCTTCCTTTCTCTCCTTCCTTCCTTTCTTTCTTTCTTTGCAAGAGGGAGGATGGTCCCGATCCCCAGCCTCCCCCCCTTTGTCCCGAGGCTGCTGCTGCTGCTCCTGCCTCCGCCGGTGTCGCTGGCTCCCTCCCCTCCCCTCCCCTCCCCACCCCGCCCCCTTAAAGGGCCCGCTCTCCCTTTCCCCTCCCTCCCTGTCCTCCCCCCTCGCTCCCTCCCTCCCTCCTGGCTTTGTCCCGGTTGCGCCGGTCTCCCTCCCTCCCTCCCTCCCTCCCTGCGCAGGAAATCGCCCTCCCTCTCCCCCCCCCGTCCCAGGGAAGGGAAGGGAAGGGAAGGGCGGGACCGTTGCCCTCCCCCCCTCCCTCCTTCCCTCCCCACTCCACCCGCTGCCTTCCACCCCGCGATTGTTCGCACCTTACGCCCACCCGGCTGGCTCTTCTTCTTCTTCTTCTTCTTTCTTCTTCTTCTTCTTCTTCCTCCCCCTGCCCCCTTCCCTCCCTCTCCTTCTACGTTTTCTTCATCTTCTCCTTCTCAGTCTTCCCCTACTACATCATCCTCTCCTTCCAGTCCCCTTCCTTCTCCTCCTCCTCCTCCTTCCTCTTCCCCCTCCCCTCCTTCTCTTTCTTTTCCTCTTCTCCTTCTCCTTCGCCTTCTTCCTCTCCTTCCCCCACTCCCCTTCCTTTTCCTCCTCCTTCTCTTTGTCCTGCTCTTCTTCTTCCTCCTCCTGCTCTTCCTCTTCCTGCTCCTTCTTTTTCTCCTTCTCCCCCTCTGTCTTCTTCCTCTCCTTCCCCCATTCCTCTTCCTTTTCCTCCTCCTTCTCTTTGTCCCTCTTCTTCTTCCTCCTCCTCCTGCTCTTCCTCTTCCTGCTCCTTCTTTTTCTCCTTTTCTTCTCTTCTCTCCTCTTCCTCTCCTTCTCCTTCTTCCCCTCTGTCTTCTTCCTCTCCTTCCCCCATTCCTCTTCCTTTTCCTCCTCCTTCTCTTTGTCCTGCTCTTCTTCCTCTTCTTCTTTCTCCGCCTGCTCTTCCTGCTCCTTCTCCTTCTTTTTCTCCTTCTCTTCCCCAGCTCTTCTGGCTGGGGAATTCTGGGAGTTGAAGTCCTCCAGGCTTAAAGTTGCCAAGGTTGGAGACCCTTGCTTTAGACAAGTCCCTTCTACTTTGCCATCGCTTGCATTTTCAACATTTTATTAATTTTATTTCTTAAACGTCTACGCCGCCCATCTCATGTCCGTGACCCTAAATCAAAACGAAAAACAAACAAAAAGAGAAGAGTGAATTCATTGACCTAAATTAAAAAGTAAATTTAAAGTTTGAGGTGCTGGATTGCCCCTACGGTCGATGATGGCATCAGCAGGGGAAAAGGGGTGTGGGAATCCCGGCATTTATTCCTTAGAAATAAACTTATTTATTCCTTAAATAAATAAGTGTCCTCTTGGCTTTTTATTTCCTTCAAATCTCCTCCCCCCTCTCCCTTTCTGCTAACACCTTTTTTATTTTTATTTTTTTTGCAAAAGATTTTTGCATCAGGAGCAGAAAGGGCAATAGGGAAAATTTTTTTGCTATTTTTTAGGGTTTGCGTGCCTCCCTTTAAAAAAAGAGGGCATTCTGCGCCCCCCCCCAATAAGAAAAAACTGAGTATTTTTCAAGCAGGTATTCAGAAAAAGCAGAATCTGTGGCCGATTGTTGACAAAGTCACAAGACGCTTTGTTATCCTGCAAGGAAAAAAATAAGAATAATGGTAATAATAATAAAGGCCAGTGCTGAGCAGGGATGTGCTTGCAGCAAAATGGCCTATTGTGTGACAGTCCCAAAGAGAGATTTCTATGGCTTTAAGATACAGGATCCTTGCAAGGGAAAGTTGGGGGGGGGCTGGGAAGGCGGAAGAAGAGGGGGGGGTCCACGTGACCTGGGCCCCAATAGAAGCTCAATTCAGCCACTTCCTGCCAAGGAGAAGAAAAGTCTGGAGCAGCTGCGCTGAGTCAGACTTTCTTCCCCTGGTCTGCTCCAGATTAAGAGCAGTTTTCCCAGGGGCTGGAGAAGCAGGCCTCCTATGAAATGCCAGGGGCTTTTTGTGGGTGGGGGAGAAATCCTAGGGAAAGGGGAAGGGATCCCCCTTGGAACCAGATGCAAAGGAAGCAAGAGGTTTCTTGCTTAAACTTAGCAGAAAAGTTTTCCCTTTCCTTTCCTTTTTTTCCTTCCCTTTCCCTTCCCTTTCCTTCTGCCTCCTTTCCTTTCCTTTCCTTTCCTTTCCTTTCCTTTCCTTTCCTTTCCTTTCCTTTCCTTTCCCTTCTGCCTCCTTTCCTTTCCCTTCCTTTCCCTTCCCTTCCCTTCCCTTTCCCTTCCTTTCCCTTCTGCCTCCTTTCCTTTCCCTTCCTTTCCCTTCCCTTTCCTTTCCTTTCCCTTCTGCCTCCTTTCCTTTCCTTTCCTTTCCCTTCCCTTCCCTTCCCTTCCCTTTCCCTTCCTTTCCCTTCTGCCTCCTTTCCTTTCCCTTCCTTTCCCTTCCCTTTCCTTTCCTTTCCCTTCTGCCTCCTTTCCCTTCCCTTCCCTTCCCTTCCCTTCCCTTCCCTTCCTTTCCTTTCCTTTCCCTTCCCTTCTGCCTTCTTTCCTTTCCCCTTCCTTTCCCTTTCCTTTACTCCCCTCTCCCCTCCCTCCTTTTTCCTTTCCTTCCCCTTCCTTTCCTCCTTTCTTCCTTCTTTCCTTCTCTCTCTGCACCCTCCTTTCCTTGCTTCCCTCTGTTCTCCCTCCCTCCCTTCTCTTCTTCTTCCCATCCATTACTCTGGACAGTCATCAAACGAAAAAGAAAAGAGGGAAAAAAGGAAGGAAGGAAGAGAAAGAGAGGAGGGAGGGAGGGAAGGAAGGAAGAGAGAAAGGAAGGAAGGAAAAGAAGAGGAAGGAAGGAAAGAGGAAGGAAGGAGGAAGGAAGGAAAAATGAAAGGAAATGAAGGAAGAGAAGAAGAGAAGAGAAATGAAAGGAAAAAAAAGACAGAGGAGGGAGGAAGTGAAGAAGGGAAGGAAGGAAGGAAAAATGAAATGGAGAAGGAAGGAAGAGAAGAAGGGGAATGAAAGAAAAAGAAAAGACAGGGAGGAAATGAAGAAGAAGGAAAGGAAGGAAGGGATAGAGAAGGAAGGAGGGAAATATAGAGAGGGAGGGAAGGAAGGAAGGAAGGAAGGAAGGAAGGAAGGAAGGAAGGAAGGAAGGAACAAAAGAAAAACAAAAGAACATTATAAGATAGCCGGTCTGATAAACACAGGTCTCCGAATGGGAGTGCAAACACACGCTCAGCTCACGTCTGCCCCCTTCCGGCTCCGCTGAGAAATCACTAGGGGAGATTTTTTTGACAGGACAAAGGAGATCCACCCATGAAATCCAGCGACTGTAATTTGCTGGTTTTTGAAAAAAGGGATTAAATTAAATCCATCATCCCGTCCATCAATAAAGCCAGACTTCCTCCTCTCCTGTCCCAAGGGAGAATCCTGGCGAAAGCCTTGGCGCGTCCTTCCACTGCTGCACGGATCTTCTAATCCTGTTCTTGGATTTTGATTTTCTTGTTAGAAGCTTTGGTTGATGAAGACGCTTAGCTCTACATATGGGAGAGAACTAGGGATTTTTGAGCATGTGCAGAACCTTCCTTCCTTTCTCTCTTTTTTTTTTCTTCATTTTCCTCCCTCCCTCCCTCGAATTTTCCTCCCATCCTCCTTCCCTCCTTCCTTCCTTTCTCCCTCCCTTTCTCCCTTCCTCCAGTTTGCCTGCCTGCCTGCCTGCCTGCCTGCCTTTCCTTCCTGCCTTTCTTTCTTTCTTCCTTCCTTCCTTCCTTCTTTCTTTCCTTCCTTTCTTCTTCTATCCTTCCTCCCTTCTTCCTTCCTTCCTTTCTCTCTCTTTCTTCCCCTTCCTTCCTTCCTCCCTTCCTCCCTCCTTTCTTCCTTTCTTCCTTCCTTTCTCTCTCCTTTCCTTCCTTCCTCCCTGCTACCCTGCCTCCCTTCTTCCTTCCTTCCTTCCTTCCTTCCTTCCTCTCTCTCTCCCCTTTCTTCCTTCCTCCCTGTCTCCCTCCCTTCTTCTTTCCTTCCTTCCTTCCCTCCTCCCTCCCTCCCTTCCTGCCTGCCTGCTTGCCTGCCTTTCTTTCCTTCCTTCCTTCCCTCCTTCCTTCCTTCCTTCCTCCCTCCCTTCCTGCTTGCCTGCCTTCCTTTCCTTCCTTCCTTCCTTCCTTCCTCCCTCCCTCCCTTCCTCCCTCCCTCTCTCTTTCTCTCTTTTCCTTCAATGAAAAAAGTGACTTACGACCAGTCCTCACATGTACAACCATTACAGCATGCCCCCAGTCCTGTGAAATTTGGTCCGTGGCAATTGGCATCGTTTACAATGGTTGCAGCATCGTAGGGTCAAGCAAAGTCAATGGAGGAGGAAGCCTGATTTGCTTATTGGCCTTAACTGATTCACTTAACAACTGCAGTGGTACAACACGGTGGCAAACAAAAGTCATAAAATTGGGCGCAACTCACTTCACTGGGTTACTTAACAAGTGCAACTTCTGCTTCTGATTGTGGTCGGAAGTCGAGGACTAGCGTAGACACCCAGCCAGCAAATAAAATAAATTTGCAGTCGGCTGATAGGGAGATTCCAAAGCCAGTGATGAAACTTAAGCCATCTTGCCTTTTGCAGATTCAGCGTCTGCTGGCGAAAGGCACTGTTAACATCTTGTCAAAAGAGATTTTGATCTGGAGTCGGATTCTTCGCCTTTTTGAGCATCTGTTCCTGATGGGAAGGCCGAACGCTGCTTTCTTGGGAGTTTGGGAAAAGGATATGAGGATGACTTTGGTAAGATGAGGAGATCCTTGGGGCTCTCTGAACTTGTTGGTTTTCTTGCAGACGTCTCATGACCCAAGTAGGTAACATCATCAGTGCTAGAAGGGAAAGGGGTTTGCAGAGAAGAGGAGGAGGAAGAGGAGGGCTGTGGGGTCTTCGTTGCTCTCTGAGCTTGGGGGTTTTCTTGCAGACGTTTCATGACCCAACTAGGTAACATCCTCAGTGCTAGAAGGGAGCAGGGTTTGCAGAAAGGAGGAGGAGGAAGAAGAGAAAAGGATAAAGATGTGGGAGAGGAAGAGGAGGAGGGAGACGAAAGAAGGGGAGGAGGAGGAGGAGGAGGAGGAAGGAGAGGTGGAAAAGGGGGAGAAAAGGATAAAGAGGAGGAAGAGGAAGGAGAGGAGGAAGAAGAAGAGAAAAGAATAAAGAGGAGGGAGAGGAGGAGGAAGGAGAGGTGGAAGAAAAGAATAAAGAGGAGGAGGGAGGGGGAGAGAAGAAGGGAGGGAGGGAGGGAGGAGGAAGAAGAAAAGGAGGAGGAAGTAGCGGAGGAAAGAATAAAGAGGAGGAGGGAGGGGGGAGAGAAGGAGGGAGGAAGGAAGAAGAGGAGAAAGAGGAGGAAAGAATAAAGAGGGGAGGGAGGGGGGAGAGAAGAAGGGAGGGAGGGAGGAGGAGGAAGAAGAAAAGGAGGAGAAAGAGGAGGAAAGAATAAAGAGGAGGAGGGAGGGGGGAGAGAAGGAAGGAGGAAGGAGGAAGAGGAGGAGAAAGAGGAGGAAAGAATAAAGAGGAGGAGGGAGGGGGGGAGAGAAGGAAGGAGGAAGGAGGAAGAGGAGGAGAGAATAAAGAGGACTCCCATTCAAGTTGATGATATAACTTCTGGGTTTTCTTTTCCTTCACCAACAACGGCTCTTGATTCATACTTTTTAAATGTTTTTTTTTTTTTTAAAAAAGGTGGTTCTTGATTTGCATTCCTCTGTCGGTTCCGTCCTTAAAATAAGAACCAGGATCCAGGTTTCTTAGTCCGCGTGTAGTTCTGCACACCCTCCACAAGATGGCAGGCTCTTCCCAGGACAAATGGCATCCACAGGTGTCAAAAGAGAAATCCATTAACCTCACCACCCAAAGGGGGAAACGCAGGTTGCATTCCCACAACCCTTCTTGCCTGGGTTCCCAAATTCACACCCCTTTTTCCCCAAGTTTTGCGAAGACACCGAAGCATTCCCAGCGGGCTGGATTTCCTTGCACACACACGGAGCCCCCAAAAGCAACACTTTTGCACAAACCCAACTTCCTATATTGCATTACAGGGAGTCCTCGTTTAGCGACTTCAAAGGGAGCTGGCAACTCGGTCCCCTAAGCGAAACGCCACCGTGTTATGATCTGACTTCGGCTTGCCTGTTTCGCTTAGCGACGGAAACTCTAGGCTCAACTGCGGTTGTAACGGCGAGGACTACCTGTCTCGCTTTGCACCTGTGTTCTTTTTCTGGGAGGGAAAAAAAAAAACCCCCACAATGCGAGCTCGTCACAACACAATTTGCGGCATTGTTGTTGGGCTTTTCGCCTCCAACTTTCACACGGCATTTCCTTTTTGTCCGTTTTATAATACTGACCCACCTGAGAAATATTATCACTTGCGTTCAACGTCGCCTCCCAGTTTGCAGGAAACAAAGTGAACTGAGTCACTGCGGGCGTTTGATTTTGGGATAATTTTGGGGTTTTTTTGTTTTTTTTTCATGGATTTGTGTCTTTTCCACTTGGTGGAGTTTGGGGATCCATTCTGGGGTGATATAATTCCAGCTTTCAATTCCAGCCTCCTGTTTTTTTCCATTAAGGTTTCCCCTGGGAATTGGCTTCTGGCTAGTTGCAAATGAACTGGGCTGCAGGGATGTTCTTAGGAAGGAAGGGAGGGAGGGAAGGAAGGAAAGAGGAAGGAAGAAAGGGAAGAGGAGGGAGGGAGTCAGGAAAGGAGAAAAGAAAGGAGGGAGGGCAGGGAGGGAAGTAAAGAGGAAGGAAGAAAAGGAAGAGGAGGGAGTCAGGAAAGGAGAGAGGGAGGGAGGGAGGGAAGAGAGGGAAGGAGGCAAGGAAGGAGAAAGGAAGGAAGGAAGGGTGAGGGAGGAAGGGAAGAAACGAGGAAGGAAGGAAGGGAAGAAGAGGGAGGCAGGAAAGGAGAAATGGAGGGAGGGAAGAGAGGGAAGAGAAGGAAAGAGGCAGGGAAGGAGAAAGGAGGGGAGGGAGGAAGGAAAACATTGAGAAGATAGGGAAGGAAAGAAGAAAAAGATAAAAAAAGGTAGAGAAGGAACAGGAAAGAAAGAAGGAGGGAGGGAAAGATAGAGAAGGTAGGGAAGGAAAGAAGGAGGGAGGGAAAGATAGAGAAGGTAGGGAAGGAAGGAAGGAAAAAGATGAGGGAGGAAGAAAGGAAGGAAAAGATAGAGAACGG
This sequence comes from Pituophis catenifer annectens, assembly GCF_029215685.1. NCBI lineage: Eukaryota > Metazoa > Chordata > Lepidosauria > Squamata > Colubridae > Pituophis > Pituophis catenifer. The sequence continues at coordinate 25,550,834 of NW_027256890.1, forward strand.
AGGGTAGGAGGGAGGGAGGGAAGGAAGGAAGGAAAGAGAACGAAAGAAAGAAAGAAGGAAAAGAAAGGAAAGAAGAAAGACTGGGAGTTGTGGGCGCCAACGTTGCCATCTTAAAATAAACTCCCCATTAATAAAATTTGGATTTAGGGACCTGCCGCCAAGTTTTTTCACCATAAAAGGAGTCGAATTCTGAAATATTGCCCAAGCACTATTGTGGGAGTTAAAAGAACCGTTGTTTATATTTAAAAAATATATATTAAGGAATGCGTTCTCTCTTTGTGGGAGATACTGATCCAAGAGCTGGATTGCAGGGTCCCCACCCACCCCCCATCTGAAAAGCAAATTTTTGGACCCACCTTCCGGGGTTGGTTTGTCTGAAAATCCAAAATTGCCAATCAGCAAAAGAGAAACGGAAGGGGCGTTTTTGAGGGCAGTTTTGGGGTCGAGTCGAAATAAAACCACAAAACACCTAAACGAAAAAATGTCCATAACTGAAACAAGATTTATATGCAAAATCTTATGCAATAAACCGGAACAGGCAGGGCCAAAGACCAGCTACCGAGTGGGCCAAAATGCAATTTAATTTTAATGCAATTTAATTTAAAAATGTTTAGTCTTGTTTCGTTTGCGCTGGCGACTTATGGGCGCATCCGGGTGATGTTCTTGGCAGGGATTCCGAAGGGTTTATTTTTCTGCAATTTCTTTTATTTCACTCTCTATTCGACCAGTCACGTGATCTCCTTGTGGTCTCTCATCCAAGTTCTAATCACACTCCAGCCAGGTGTACAGTTCATCCATCTCTTTCAAGGATATTTTTGAGATTTTCTTAGAGGCCTGGAAGAGAGAGAAAGAAAGAAAGAGAGAGAGAGAGAGAAAAAAGAAAGAAAGAAAGAAAGAAAGAAAGAAAGAAAGAAAGAAAGAGGAGGGAAGGAAGGAAGGAAGGAAAGAAAAGGAATGGAGAAAGGAAGAAAGGAGAAGAAAAAAAGAAAAAGGAGGGAAGGAAGGAGAGTGGGAAAAAGAAGGAAAATGAAGAAAGAAAAGATGAAAAAAGTAAGAAGTCAAAGCAAGAACGAGGAAGGAGGAAGGAAGGAAACGATGTGGGAAAAGGAAAATGAAGAAAGAAAAGATGAAAGTAAGACAAAGAGAGAAAGAAGGGAGGGAGGGAGGAAAGAAGGAGAAGAAAGGATGAAGAAAGAAAGAAGAGGGAGCAGGAAGAAAGGAAAAAAATGATGTGGGGGAAGGAAGGAAGGGATGAAGGAAGGAGAGAAAAGGAGTGGGGAAAGGAAGGAAGAAGAAGAAAGAAAGACAGCTAAAGAAAGAAATTGACCATCCTTCAAAGCAACAGGAGACGAAAAGCATCTTCTACGCTAGCTTCAAATCAGCTTCTTCAGATCTTGCAGCGTCACTTCTTCACCCGTAGAGGGCGCTGTCTGTCGTGGCTTCTCAATCACCCCGCTTGGGCATCCCCAGTGGTTCAAAGGTGGTACTGCAGCTTACAAACCTGGCGCCCGACTTAGCCGGTGCCACGTAAGTCCCTTGACTGAACGACGAATCATTTAGTGACCGTTCAAAGTTACAACATATTAAAAAAAAAAAAAAACTACAGCCAGTCCTTCCCCTTTAAGGACCGTTGCAGGTCGTGTGATCGAAACAGGGGGGAAGCCGGATTCGCTTAACGACCACGAGATCGGGTGCAACTCGGTAAACAGCTACCTCACTTAGCGACCGAAATTCTGATCCCAGAATTGTGGCCGTAAATCGAGGACTACATGCGGAATACGTCTGTTTTGGTTCCACAGCCAAGGAAAACCCGACAATTCTGCCGGAATCTTTGATTCGCTCTGCCAAATGAAGGAAAACGCTCCAAGCTTGGAGCCTCGCCAGTCCCTGCAGGGATGGTTTTCTGAGTAGTAGCGAGTCACAAAAAAAAAGTGGGGGGAACGTGCTCCTTTTTGGGGGGGGTACCAGAAAAGCGAGGAAAACTCCGCTCCAGGATCCCAGCTAGCAGCTCTTTCAAAAGTCTCAGCCTGCCTTTGTGGCTTTCAACCCTCTCGCCTGTCGCAAGGTTTGAACGATTGAGCAAGCTGCTAGTCCTCACATTAAAACAAAGAGCTGGAGAAATAAGTAGCCACCATACAGGTAGTCCTGGACTTACAACCACAACTGAGCCCAAGCTTTCTGTTGCTAGTCGTTAAGTGAATTTCGCCCCGCGTTACTTTTCTTGCTCTGGTTGTTAAGCGAATCCCCGTTGTTAAGTGAGCAACACGGTTGTTAAGTTATTGATTTGGCTTGTTCAAAAGTCGCAAAAGGGGATCACGTCACCCCGGGGACATTGCTACCGTCATAAATACGAGTCAGTTTCCAAGTGTCTGAATTTGCTAGTTGTTGAGTGAGATTCGCCCCATTTTACGACGTTCCTTGCCACCGTTGTTAAGCGACTCGCCACAGCAACATGGTCGTTAAACGAATCTGGCTTCCCGATGGACTTTGCTTGCCCGAAGCTCGCAAACGGGGGGAATCCACGTCACTCTGGGAGACACCGCTACCGTCATAAATACAAATCAGTTTCCGTCTGAATTTCTTTTTTTTTTTTTTTGGAAAAAATTTGTTTATTTAAAACAAAAACGAAACCTAAAACCACCCTCATTCAAATACAATCACAGGCAGCGTGTCGATCGGTCGAAATTCTTTTGTGTACAATCCCATATCCAAACTCACCAATGATTTGATTTCTCTTATTTAACCGTTTTATATATATCCCTTTGTATTATAATACTCATACAACCATTATTTAACATAAGAAAACATTTCATATATTTGATCGTACATTAATTTCGTATCTCATCTCCACGCTTTATTATCTAGCATCTGAATTTCGATCACGCGACCTGCAACCGTCGTTTAAGTGCGGGAAAGCGGTCGTACTAAGCCCCTCCCCCTTTTTTTCCCCAGGGCCGCTGTAACTTTGGAACGGTCGCTAAACGAGCTGTTGTGAAGTCTGGTCTTCGTGAGAGCCGTCTGAGGGGGGTTGAAGTTCAGAAACTTAAAATTAGAAATGTCACGGCCCGTGCAATTGCTTGGAAAGTCTAGGATTTCCCAGGAACCGAAGGAAAAACCTCCAAAGAGATTTATTTTTTTGGCTTTCGCCCGAAACGTATTTAACAACATGCAAGCATTAAGCCAACTTGGCTCGGATCCAGCGAGGAAGCAAGCCGACTTCACTTTCGAACTTCCAGAGGGATTGAAGCGCAGAACGTCGGCGGGAAGCGAAGGACTAGTAAAGAAGACCCCCAAAAAGGGGGGGGGTTGGAAATAAAAATACAAATAAAAACGCAGAGCGTGCAAAAAAATTCAGACGTCCAATAATAACTTTCAGAAGAATTCCAACAATTCAAAAAGTTGCAGAAGCCGGAATGACATTTTTTGGGAGGGGGGGGGGGGAAAGTTTTTCCAGGAGTTTGCGGGAATCCGAGTGGAGCCTCTCCAGCTTTAAAAAACAAAAGGGGGGCCTTCCTTCCCTACTTTCTCTATCTTTCCCTCCCTCCTTCTTTCCTTCCTTCTTCCTTTTCTAATTTCTCTCTCTTTTCCTTCCTTCATTCCCTCCCTCCCTCCTTTTTTCCTTCTTTATCTTTTCCTTCTTTCCTTCCCTATCTTCTCAATGTTTTCCTTCCACCCTCCCTCCCCCTCTCTTCCTTTCTCCTTCCCTGCCTCCTTCCCTCTCTTCCCTCCCTCCCTCCATTTCTCCTTTCCTGCCTCCCTCCTCTTCCCTTCCTTCCTTCCTCTTTTCTTCCCTCCCTCCCTCCTCTTCTCTTTCTTCCTTCTTTTCTTCCCTTCCTCCCTCCCCCTTCCTTCCTTTCTCCTTCCCTCTCTTCCCTCCCTCCATTTCTCCTTTCCTGCCTTCCTCCTCTTCCCTTCCTTCCTTCCTCTTTTCTTCCCTCCCTCCTCTTCTCTTTCTTCCTTCTTTTCTTCCCTTCCTCCCTCCCCCTTCCTTCCTTTCTCCTTCCCTCTCTTCCCTCCCTCCATTTCTCCTTTCCTGCCTTCCTCCTCTTCCCTTTCTTCCTTTCTCTTTTCTTCCCTCCTTCTCCCTTCCTTCCTTCCTTTCTCCTTCCCTGCCTCCTTCCCTCTCTTCCCTCCCTTCATTTCTCCTTTCCTGCCTTCCTCCTCTTCCCCTCCTTCCCTCTTCTTTTCTTCCCTCCCTCCCTTTCTCCTTCCCTGCCTCCTTCCCTCTCTTCCCTCCCTCCATTTCTCCTTCCCTGCCTCCCTCCTCTTCTCTTTCTTCCTTCTTTTCTTCCCTTCCTCCCTCCCCCTTCCTTCCTTTCTCCTTCCCTCTCTTCCCTCCCTCCCTCCCTTTCTCCTTTCCTGCCTTCCTCCTCTTCCCTTTCTTCCTTTCTCTTTTCTTCCCTCCCTCCCCCTTCCTTCCTTCCTTCCTTTCTCCTTCCCTCTCTTCCTTCCCTCCCTCCATTTCTCCTCGCTTAACAACCGCCTCGCTCTGCAACTGGACATTCCAGATCGAACCCATTCTGGCCATAAGCCCGAGGACTCTTCTGTGCGATTCTGCCTTTTTGCTGGAGACACTGTATCCCTTTTTCTCTTTTGATCTGCATCTCCAGATCAAAACAAAGTTTGTAAACTTTTCTGGCCCCCTCCTTTCGCTTTTCTCTCCCCTCCCGCTCCCCCCAATCCCTTCCTCCAAGCCCCCTCCCCTTAAAAGCCCAGGGATCTGGCTTCTATGCCCACCCCGGCGGGGAACGATGGGCTCTGCAGTCCTGGCACACACCCCCCCCCGCCCCGTGGGAAGTTGGCCAACTTTTGATCAAGAAGTTGGCCAACTTTTTCTCTCCCTCTGCTCCTCCCCCGGGCGGGGTGGGGGGAGAACCGGGGCGGCCTCTTTAAGCTGCCTCTCCTCCCCCGGCCCGGGCCCACCTCCCGCTCAGTCTCCGCCTCGCTGCCTCCGGAGGCTCCGGCCCTGGGAACCTGGGCAGGCGAGAAGCGGGCAGGCGCAGGCGGGGGGTCCCGGCGGCCAGCAGCGCGCAGCCATGGCCGGGGCGCGCCCCGGGGTTCACGCGCTCCAGCTGGAGCCCCTCCGCGTCCCCGAGACCCTCATCAAGGGCAGCAAGTTCATGAAATGGGACGAGGTGAGTGAGCGACACCCACCCACCCCTTGTTTTTCTTTCTTTCCTTCCTTCCTTCCTTCCTTCCTTTCCGCTCTCTCCTTCTCTTTTCCTTCCTTCCTTCTCTCCTCCTTCCTCCCTTCCTTCCTTCTAGACTTCTCTTTGCCTTCCTTCCCTCTCTCCTCCCTCCTCCCTTCCTCTCTCCCTTCCTCCCTTCTTTCTTTCCTTCTCTTGCCTTCCTTCCCTCTCTACTCCTTCCTTCCTTCCTTCCTTCCTCTCTCCTTCATTCCTTTTTTCTTTCCTTCTCTTTGCCTTCCTTCCCTCTCTACTCTTTCCTCCCTTCCTCTCTCCTTCCTCCCTTCTTTCTCGCATTCTCTTTGCCTTCCTTCCCTCTCTTCTTCCCCCTCCTTCTCTCCTTCCTTCCTTCCTTCCTCTCTCCTCCCTCCCTCTGTTCCTTCTTTCTCACCTTATCTTTGCCTTCCTTCCTCTCTCCTCCTTCCTTCCCCCTCCTTCTCTCCTTCCTTCCCCCCTTCCTCTCTTCTCCCTCCCTCCAGTCCTTCCTTCCTTCTCGTTTCCTTCCCTCTCACCTCCCTCCTTCGCCCTTCTTCTCTCCTCCCTCCCTCCATTCCTTCCTTCTTTCTCTCCTTCTCTTTTCCTTCCTTCCCTCTCTCCTCCCTCCTTCCCCTTCCTTCTCTCCTTCCTTCCCCCTTCCCCTCTTCTCCCTCCCTTCAGTCCTTCCTTCCTTCTCTCCTCTTTTCCTTCCCTCTCTCCTCCCTCCTTCCTTCCCTCTCTCCTCCCTCCTTTCCCTTCCTTCTCTCCTTCCTTCCTTCCTCCCCTCTTTCCTTCTTTTGCCCTCTCCTTCTCTGTCCCTTCCTTCCCTCTCAAACCGTCCCTCCCTCTCCTTCCTTCCTTCATTTCTTCCTTCATTTCTTCATGCCTTCCTTCTTCTCTTTTTTCCTTCCTTCCCTCCCTCACTCTCTTTTCTTTCCTTCTTTCTTTAGTTCTCTCCCCTTTCCTTCCTTCCTTCCTTTCCTTCCATGGCGCAAAGTTTTCTCGCCTTTCCCCCTTTCCTCGCCTCCTTTTCTTGCATGTCCTTTCAAGAGACCCTCGCCCCGCCCCTCCCTCGCCCACTTTCCCTTTCTTCGCACCCCGCATCTTTACATCCGGGGGGGAGGTGGGTGGGTGGGTGGGAACCGCCTGCTTTCTTAAGAACGCGGCCGGAGAGGGTGGGGAGTGACAGACAAACAGACGCTTTTCTAGGATTATTATTATTTGTTAATCTTTTCTCACTGCCACTTTGTTGGGGGGCGGTGAGAGAAAGAGAGAGCACGTCCTTCCTGAAAGTCCTTTCACTTTCCACTGAGTTATGCCCCCCCCTTGTCTGCTGCTGTAGGGAGGGGGGCGCAAAGGATACCCCACCCCAGCCGGAATGGCTGCTGGTTCCTTTCTTTCTTTCTTTCTTTCTTTCTTTCTTTCTTTCTTTCTTTCTTTCTTTCTTTCTTTCTTTCTTTCTTTCTTCCTTCCTTCCTTCCTTCCTTCCTTCCTTCCTTCCTTCCTTCCTTCCTTCTTTCTTTCTTTTTTCTTCCTTCCTTCCTTCCTTCTGTCTTCCTTCCTTCCTTCCTTCCTTCCTTCCTTCTTTCTTTCTTTTTCTCTCTCTCTCTCTCTTTCTTCCCCCCTCTGTCTTCCCCCGCCTCCATCCTTATATTTCATAAGACGCTCTTAAATTCCTTTCCTTCCAAACTTCCTAATTCTTTGTAGCTGCAGGAGGGCAGAATATATATATATATATATATATATATATATATATATATAGAGAGAGAGAGAGAGAGAGAGAGAGAGAGAGAGAGAGAGAGAGAGAAGGAGAACTCTTTCCTTATGCAAATTTCCCCCCGCAATCTGGCTCCCTCTTTCTCCGTTGGCATCTCGCCCCTCCCCCCTCAAGAAGACCCCTCCCTCTTTTTCAAGCAGGGTGGGTGGGTGTCCATCACTCATTCTTTGCTCCTTCCTTGCCTGATCAATTCATCAGGTTGTTGCAAACTTTGCTTTATTTGCTGTGATTCCTTTGGGGGGGGGAGGGGAGTTGCAGAAATGAGCCCCCAGCCCATTAGTTGGCTTTGAGCCCCTGGGGCCTGCTTGGGCCCCCTCCCTTCTCTAATCCCCCTCCCTTCTCCAAGAGCCCCCCTTCCCCTTGCAAAGACCTTAACCCCCCCCCCTTTCTCCAAGAGCCTTTTCCCCCTTAAAAAGGCTCTCCCCCTTGCTTGGGTCCTTTTACAAAGTGGCCCCTTCCCCTCCTCTTCTCCGTCTCCCTCTCCCCCTCCACTCCAAAATCTTGATCCATACACTTTCCTATGGCCCATCCAAGCTAGCTTTGTAGACTCATCTCTTGACCGGTTTGTGCCAATACTTTCCTGGTGTTTGGGATGACACTTACTAATTTGGGGGGGGGGATCTCCTTGTGGTGTCCTTTCCTCTGCCTGAAGCTGGAGACATTGGGCAGGTGGGAGCCGAGAGCCGAGACAACCTTGGTCACTGGGTGGACTTCAACTCCCAGAATTCCCCCAGCCAGTGTTGCTTGCCGTGGTGGAGACTTCTGGGAGTTTGAAGTCCACCCATCTGGAATCGTCCTGCTCCAAAAAATCTCCTTGATTTAGAAACGGTGTTTCTCAGCTTTCTGATTTGGGGTTGGACTAGATGACCTACAAGGTCCCTTCCTCGGCTAATCGGTTAATAACTTTGGCAACTTTGGGCCTGGTGGCTCAGTAGACGAATAGCATTGTGATTAACACCAGCTGTCTGCAATTACTGTAAGTTCGAATCTCTCCAAGGCTCAAGGTTGACTCAGCTTTCCATCCTTTCTAAGGTAGGTGAAATGAGGACCCAGATTGTGGGGGCAATAAGATGACTTTGTATAAATATACAAAAAGTATGAAGGCTATTGCTTAATGCATTGTAAGCCGCCCTGAGTCTCCGGAGAAGGGCGGCATATAAATAAAAAAAAAAATAAAAAAAAAAAACTTTAAAGACAATGGAGACTTCAACTCCCAGAAATCTCCGCAAGCGGCAAAAAAAGCTGGCTAAGGGGATTCTGGGAATTGAAGTCCGTCCACCCCGTCTGAAAAATTGGTAAAAAAAAATTGGTCGAGAAAGAGGGCTAGAGATACTGTGTTCCTGTGCTAATTCCTAATATTTTTCCTTCTGTGAAATCTTCCCAGCTGTGTTATCTTCCCCCAAATATCCCAATTCATCCCCTGGAATTCACATTTTTTTCCCCCCATTAAAGCCTCCCACTGCCTTTTCTGCTAAATCCCCTTCCTTACCTCCCATTTCCCCTACCCACCCACTCTGGTTCATCCGTTGCCTGCCCCCCCCCCTTCCCCGCTGTGGGTTTCACAACCTCACAATCTTCAACAGCCTCTCGCAACCCGCCCCGGGGTGTTTGACTACTTCCTTCTCTCCAATCCCAAAAAAGGAAGTAGCCAAGTTGAGGTTTAGAAATGAAAAAAAAAAAGAAAAGGAAAGAAAAGAAAAGAAAAGAAAAGAAAAGAAAAGAGCAGTCAAATAAAAGAGATATCCCATCCAATTGAGCCTCTAATGCCGAGGGACTCAAGAGAAATAAGAGAGGGAGGAGTGCGGAGAAAGGAGACCCCCCCCCCCCGACACACACACACCAATCGAAAGAGGAAAAATTCAGAGCTGCTCAGGGGAAAAAAATATATATATATATATATATATATATATATATATATATATATATATATATATAGCTCTTTGGTTATTCGGGTCTTCTCCCACGTAAAATTGGAAGTGTCTTGGCGACGTTTCGACGAAGTCTCATTCGTCATCTTCAGGCTGGTGTTCTCGGCTTCGTTGCTCCTGGAAGCACGAAGCCGAGAACACCAGCCTGAAGATGACGAATGAGACTTCGTCGAAACGTCGCCAAGACACTTCCAATTTTACGTGGGAGAAGACCCGAATAACCAAAGAGCTACATACAAACACCCGCGAAAACCTGAGAAAACATATATATATATATATTTATATATATATATATATTTATATTTATATTTATATATATATATATATTTTGCTGAACCTTTCCAAATCCTATATCAAATATTTCAAACCAGCTGTCTTACAGGGACAGAAGGAAGTCTGCAATTGGTGGCATTGCAAAGGCACTTGGTGGTGGGTTGCAGACACACACTCTTCATTGTTGTGGGTCTCGAAAAGGCGGCCTCCGTTTCTCCTTTGCGGTGTCACCCAGACCTGCTGAGGTAGGGAAGAAAGCGAAGGCCGAACTTTTTTTTTTTTTTTTTTAACCGAATAACAGAGTTTGGAATACGGACCTTGGAAGTCTTCAAGGAGAGAAGCAGCCTAGAACCAAGGAGAAATTGCCTGACAGTGAGAACAATTAACCAGTGGAACTGCTTGCCACCAGAAGTTGTGGGTGGCTCCAACGCTGGAGGTTTTTAAGAAGAGCCTGGTGGCGGGCTGTTCCACTGGTTAATTGTTCTCACTGTCAGGAAATTTCTCCTTAGTTCTAAGTTGCTTCTCTCCTTGCTTAGTTTCCACCCATTGCTTCTTGTCCTGCCCTCGGGGGCTTTGGAGAATAGCTTGACTCCCTCTACTTTGGGGCAGCCCCTCAAATATTGGAAGACTGCTATCATGTCACCCCTAATCCTTCTTTTCACTAGACCCATGATGGCGAACCTATGGCACGCGTGCCACGGGCGGCACGCATAGCCATGTTGCCTGGCACGCCAGCTCAGCTCCGGTGCGTATGTGTCGGAGTCTCTGGAGGCTGGGGACAGCAAAAAAGTCACTTCCTGTCCAACCAGAAGTTGAAGGAAATGGGCCGTTTTGGCCTCCGAGGAGGTGGGGAAGGCTGTTTTCGCCCTCCCCAGATGCATAGAGAGGATCTGGAGCCAGGGGAGAAAGAAAAACGGGCCTACCGGGCTATTGTGTGCTAGGAGCGGGGGAGAGGGGGGGTCGCATGCGCGGGGTAGGGTGCATAGAATTATGGGTGTGGGCACACGTGCACGCGAACCTCTGCCGCCCCCCCCCCCTTTCCTGGCACGCGATGACAAAAAGGTTAGCCATCAAGAATTCCAGTCAATTCTTGAAAATTTTCTGTGTTGGAGCATTCATAACTTCTAGTGGCAAGCTGTTCCATTGGTTAATTGTCCTCACTGTTAGGAAGTTTCTCCTTAGTTCTAAGTTGCTTCTCTCCTTGAATAGTTTCCATCTGTTGCTTCTCGTCCTGCCTTCTGGTGCTTTGGAGAATAGCTTGACCCCCTCTTCTTTGGGGCAGCCCCTCAAATATTGGAATTCTGCTATAATGTCGCCCGTAATCCTTCTTTTCATTAAACAGCTGCTGTCTGCAGGCCTTGTTGCAAGGAGGAGAGAGGGCTGGGGTAGGATGGAAGGGTGTTTGGGGGAGGGGGCTGGGGACCCCCAAAAGCAGCAGGTGGGGCCAAATGGAAGTGAATAGAATAATAGAATAATTTTATTTCTATACCGCCCTTCTCCCGAAGGACTCAGGGCGGTGTGCAGCCTATTGAAAGCCCAAGACAAACATCAATTAAAATTATTTAAAATTATTCAATAATTCAGCTCAATTTAAAACCCCAGAAATTTAAAACACCCAATTTAAAATTATTATGTTGATAGCCCCGCCTGGCGGAACAACAGGGTCTTGAGTGCACAGCGAAATGCCCGGAGGTCGGAGATCTTACGCACTTCCAGTGGGAAGTTCATTCCACAGGTCTGGGGGTCACGATTTAGAGGGCCTCTACCCCAGAGGTTCCTATCTTGCTTTCTGTCTCCTCTCTTCTTCCCTTCCCCTTTTTCCTGCCTGAAGGATGCGAAAAGAACTCTTGACAAATATTTGGATATAAATCCAAAGAAACATCTTCCCGGATTTCTCTGCCAACTTTGGATCCCTCCGATTTTGGCTTCGAAATCCTTTCTCAGACAGCAGCTGCAGGGCGGAATCTCCCAGGGAACCCAAGATGAAGTCAAACCCGAGATTTTACAGATCGCCAAAGGGGTCAAATCC
>NW_027256890.1:25569502-25682960 GCF_029215685.1 Pituophis catenifer annectens
TAAAACATAAATATGCGATAAAAAAATAGTAATAAAAAATATTGACCACATGAATAAAAATACAATAAAACATAATATCAAATAACAATAAATAGAGTGGAAAGAAAAGAAGTGCAAGGGAAAATAAAAAAAAAATTAAAAAAAAACAGAAATACCCCTCTTTTTTCCTCTGGCTCCCGGCCTTTCAAAGGGGAAATTTCTCCCTTTTTTAAAGAAAAACAAAAACAAAAGAAAAAGAAAAGCTCAGGTTGCAATCCCTTCGTATTTTGTCCCTGCAAAAAGAAGAAAGAAAGAAAATAAAAACCAGCCGCACCTCGCAAAGGAATGTCAGCTTTGGAAACAGCAGGCAGAAAAAAAATCCTCACGATTTTTTTTTTTTCTTTTTAAAAGCACCATTATCCACTCCTTAAATTGCCAATTCTTTGCCTTTCAGGTGTGGGTTTTTGTTGTTGTTGTTGTTTTTTTTTACCCTTTCCAAAAGCGATTTCCTCTCCGCTTGAGTTTTTCAATAGCTTTCCAATTTCCCTACACAATTTTCCTTGTGGTTCATTAATTGTTTGGCATTTCGACAATCACTACTGCAAAACCTCTAATTTGCCTTTTTTTTTCTTTTTTTTCAACCGGACTCATGTGTCTGTGTGTCTTTCCCAGTGGAGAGTTTCCTAAAAAGCCCCCGGATAAGAAAAAAAACAGAAAAAACAAACTCAGGGAAGAGTGTGTGAACGGATTAAAAAAAAACAAACCCGTCTAATGGGCAGCCGCCTCCAACACAATATAATAAAACCCTAATGTTTGTTGTTGCTGATTTCTTTCTTTCTTTGTTTGTTTTTTTTCCTTCCCTTCTTCTTCCGTCCTTTTCTTCAATTATGCCAAAGCCAGCTTTTGAGATTTTTTTTTTTTTTTTAACCAAAGGAGGTTTCTGGCAGCAGGATCTTTTTTTTAAAAAAAAAAACGACGATAACAACAAAACCCCCAAATCTAAAATTAATATGTTCCTTGTTGGGGCGGGCAAGGAAGAAGGAAGACCTCGTTAGTTAGCCTAATTAACACGTTTTTGCGGTTCTTGTCGCTGCAGGAGAATGTGGCAGAAATGGGCCAAATGATGCTAATACGGCACATTAATTGAAGAAATGTCTTTTTTTCTCCTTTTTTGGGGGGCCTGTTTCTCCCCACCCACCCAAAATGACAGGAAGTGGATATTTTGGATATCAGCTACATCCGAGATACCCGGACGGGACGCTATGCCAAGCTGCCTAAGGTAAATCAGGGTTTATAGCAAGAGTGGGTTTCAATTTTTTTTTACAACCAGTTCTGTGGGCGTGGCTTGATGGGCGTGGCAGGGGAAGGATACTGCAAAATCTCCATTCCCTCCCCACTCCAGGGGCATTGATGCCGGGTGTAGCCCCCGGTTCGGAGCACTTTTCCAGAGTACAGATTGTGGTTTGTTGTGGTACAAACTGTGGTTTGTTTCCAGAGTATAAACCGTGGTTTGTTGAGCCATGGCTGACTGGCTCGCGCCATTCTGCATGCAAAACTCTGATTTTTGGGTATAGTTTTTTGTGGGTGGTGGTGGTTGTTGAAAATCCATTATTTTTCTTTCTCCGTTTTGTGCTTTTTAATATGCAAGTTTGCCTGGAGTTTGTGGAGTCAGCCAGTCTGTCTATTAATGAAATAAAACAAGGAAATAAAATTAAAATAATTTGATGACCAGGGTAATAAGGTTAGCCTGCTGGAAGGACCCAGTCATAACATTGTCCCATTGCATTAAACTTGGATTTGTTTTTAACTGTGTTTTTCTGGGCTAGATACGGTGACTTAGCGAGTTATGGAGTTTGATAACCTCCCCATCCTTCAATTCTCAATTCTCCATATTCCTGCATGGCTGTTGCTGAGAATTCTGGGAACTGAAGTCTTCTTCTCAAGGGTGTGGACTTCAGTTCCCAGAATTCCCCCTAGGCAGCATGGACATTGGTGAGAAATCTGGGAGCTGAAATGCGCCATGTCTAGAGAGTAACCAATTTAGGGAAAGCTGACGCTCACAATTTCAGGTTGTAAATCCCTAATGAAAATGAATTCCCCTAGGGAATTCTGGGAGTTGAAGTCCACCCATCTTAAACCATGCTGGCTGGGGAATTCTGGGAGTTGAAGTCCACCCATCTTAAAGCATGCTGGCTGGGGAATTCTGGGAGCTGAAGTCCACCCATCTTAAACCATGCTGGCTGGGGAATTCTGGGAGTTGAAGTCCACCCATCTTAAAGCATGCTGGCTGGGGAATTCTGGGAGTTGAAGTCCACCCATCTTAAAGCATGCTGGCTGGGGAATTCTGGGAGTTGAAGTCCACCCATCTTAAAGCATGCTGGCTGGGGAATTCTGGGAGCTGAAGTCCACCCATCTTAAACCATGCTGGCTGGGGAATTCTGGGAGTTGAAGTCCACCCATCTTAAAGCATGCTGGCTGGGGAATTCTGGGAGCTGAAGTCCACCCATCTTAAACCATGCTGGCTGGGGAATTCTGGGAGTTGAAGTCCACCCATCTTAAAGCATGCTGGCTGGGGAATTCTGGGAGTTGAAGTCCACCCATCTTAAAGCATGCTGGCTGGGGAATTCTGGGAGTTGAAGTCCACTCTTCTTAAACCATGCTGGCTGGGGAATTCTGGGAGTTGAAGTCCACCCATCTTAAAGCATGCTGGCTGGGGAATTCTGGGAGTTGAAGTCCACCCATCTTAAAGCATGCTGGCTGGGGAATTCTGGGAGCTGAAGTCCACCCATCTTAAACCATGCTGGCTGGGGAATTCTGGGAGTTGAAGTCCACCCATCTTAAAGCATGCTGGCTGGGGAATTCTGGGAGCTGAAGTCCACCCATCTTAAACCATGCTGGCTGGGGAATTCTGGGAGTTGAAGTCCACCCATCTTAAAGCATGCTGGCTGGGGAATTCTGGGAGTTGAAGTCCACCCATCTTAAAGCATGCTGGCTGGGGAATTCTGGGAGTTGAAGTCCACTCTTCTTAAACCATGCTGGCTGGGGAATTCTGGGAGTTGAAGTCCACCCATCTTAAAGCATGCTGGCTGGGGAATTCTGGGAGTTGAAGTCCACCCATCTTAAACCATGCTGGCTGGGGAATTCTGGGAGTTGAAGTCCACCCATCTTAAAGCATGCTGGCTGGGGAATTCTGGGAGTTGAAGTCCACTCTTCTTAAAGCATGCTGGCTAGGGGATTCTGGGAGCTGAAGTCCACCCATCTTAAACCATGCTGGCTGGGGAATTCTGGGAGTTGAAGTCCACCCATCTTAAAGCATGCTGGCTGGGGAATTCTGGGAGTTGAAGTCCACTCTTCTTAAACCATGCTGGCTGGGGAATTCTGGGAGTTGAAGTCCACCCATCTTAAAGCATGCTGGCTGGGGAATTCTGGGAGTTGAAGTCCACCCATTTTAAAGCATGCTGGCTGGGGAATTCTGGGAGTTGAAGTCCACTCTTCTTAAAGCATGCTGGCTAGGGGATTCTGGGAGCTGAAGTCCACCCATTTTAAAGCATGCTGGCTAGGGAATTCTGGGAGTTGAAGTCCATCTACCTTAAAGCATGCTGGCTAGGGAATTCTGGGAGTTGAAGTCCATCTACCTTAAAGCATGCTGGCTAGGGAATTCTGGGAGTTGAAGTCCATCTACCTTAAAGCATGCTGGCTAGGGGATTTTGGGAGCTGAAGTCCACCCATTTTAAAGCATGCTGGCTAGGGAATTCTGGGAGTTGAAGTCCATCTACCTTAAAGCATGCTGGCTAGGGGATTTTGGGAGCTGAAGTCCACCCATTTTAAAGCATGCTGGCTAGGGAATTCTGGGAGTTGAAGTCCATCTACCTTAAAGCATGCTGGCTAGGGAATTCTGGGAGTTGAAGTCCATCTACCTTAAAGCATGCTGGCTAGGGGATTTTGGGAGCTGAAGTCCACCCATTTTAAAGCATGCTGGCTAGGGAATTCTGGGAGTTGAAGTCCATCTACCTTAAAGCATGCTGGCTAGGGAATTCTGGGAGTTGAAGTCCATCTACCTTAAAGCATGCTGGCTGGGGAATTCTGGGAGTTGAAGTCCACCCATCCAACAGCATGGTAGCTAGGAAATTCTGAAGAGTCGAAGTCCACATGTCTTAAAAGTTGCCAAGTTTGAGAACTTCTAACAAAGAACCTGCTCCTTAATAGCTTCCATCCAGTTAAGGTGGCTTCTGCCAGCTCTTCTATGTCTTCTCCTGTCTTTTGAAGGACCCAAAAATTCGGGAAACGCTGGGCTTTGGCTTTCCAGAACAACAACCCGAGGATAAACTTTTGACAGTGGTACACGGACCTGACCTGGTTAACGTGAGTTTCCTCAACTTCATGGCAGTTGTCCAAGACAATACAGCAAAGGTAAGGAGGCTCTGAGTGGGGAACCTGCATTAGCTTAGATCTAAAATACCAAATTAAAATATATACAGTAGTGGCCAAAATGGTGGAAACCTTTTGGGAAAAGTGTATTTTCTAAAACTAGCTAATAACACTGCTTTTTTTTTTTTTTTGAGTAGTACCATAAAATTATATATCAGCAGAAAGATAATTTAATCCAGAATGTAATGCAATAACTTTTAGGAAGGATTTGCTATTAGAATAGCAGTTACGGTATAAAGAAGAAAAGTGAAAACGTGTAGAAAAAAATGAGTTATGCAAAAATTATCCCCATAGAAAAAACGAGATAGACAAAAATGATTCCCATGTCAGTTAATACTTAGTTGGGTAACCTTTAGCATGAATTACCGCCTTCCAACATCTTCCCATGGAGGGAACCAAGTCTTTTAGTTCTGCAGCTGTTATAATGTGAAACCAGCTTCCTGTCGCTTATGAAAAATGTCATGACTGATAGCTAACTTCTCAAGGCAGATATTCGCCTGAATCCTTTCTCCCCGGGAAGCTAACTTTTTTACATGCAGGGAATTGATTTCCTCGGGGAGCCCAGCACCCCAGAATAGGTCTTCCATCTTGATTTTTGTGGTTGTATAAATTGTTCAGGTAGAACTGCGCTGCTTCCAGATTTCCTGTTCTGGCAATTGTTCCTTTTTTAGTTCTAGATTAGTAATTAAACTAAATAAATTGCAGGGAATATCTTGGGCAGAGTTGCAAGTTGCCTAATGGCCAGTGGTGGGCTTCAAAAATTTTAGCAAGGGATTCTTTGCCCGGTTGCTGGGTGGGCGTGGCTATGGTGGGCGTGGCCTAGTTAGCCTCCTGCAACGGGGAGGCTGTTTTTGCCCTCCCCGGGCTCCAGAGGCTGTTTTTGCCCTTCCCGGATCCGGAGGTTTTCCTCGAGCCTCCGGGAAGGCAAAAATGACCTCCCCAGGCTCTGGAGGCCCTCTAGAGGCTGTAAATGGGCCCGTTTCCGGCCTTCCCGAACTTCCGGTAGGCCCGTTTTTCACCCTCCCCAAGCTGCCACATGCAGCTGCATCCAAAACGGGCCGCGTGGGGATTCCTGGGAGGGGAGGGGAGGGACGGGGTGGGCGGGGCCTGCCAGGAGTGGGATTTGGGGGTTGTCCGAACTGGACAGAATCTTAGCTAGAAGATTCTCTCGAACCCCTGCAAACCCCCAGCAGCCCACCCCTGCTAATACGATGGCTGCGACCGTTGTGTCTTTCACGCAAATAATGTCTCTTCTGAAGTAATGTCTTCTTTTTTTTTTTTTGAACCCATCTTTTAAAAACTTTTTAAAAACGCTTTGGGAAAACTTTTTAAAAAAAACCTCGTTCACTTAAAAACCCATCTCCGTGCAATATCCGGGCACCGAAAATGCCAAAAGCCATAACCATAAAAACAAAGTGTTTTAAACCGCACTTTAATTGAATCGATAAATAGGGCTTTTCCATTTTACCCCATGGGGTGTGTGGGCGGTGTTTGTTAAAATAGCCAGAATTTATATTTCAGATTTGCAAAGAAGTCCAACAAAGCTTGTTCATCCGGTGGGCTGTTTATTTGCTGTCCTTTTGAAAGCTGTTTTTTTGCTTAAAAAACAGATCCGCCCAGCGAAAATGCGCTGTTTTTGCATTTGCGAAATCCTTTTTTTTCCCTTCCCTTCCCCCTATAGAGATCCATATATTTTAATTATATCTTTAATATTATACATTTCTACATTCATTTTATGTACATTTTTATTCCACTCCATACATTTGTTATATATATATTTTGTACTCCTAATCTTCTCTCCTTATAATTATTAGTCTTTATTTCTAGTCTCGAGCCATTTATACCAGTGGTCCCCAACCCCCGGTCTGCGGACCGGTGCCGGGCCGTGGAGTACCTGGCACCGGGCCGCACAGCGGCCGGGGGACATGAACGCTGCAGCGCAAAGGCTCCTGGGCCGTGCGCAAAAGCTCCTGGGCCGTGCGCAAAAGCTCCTGGGCCGTGCGCAAAGGCTCCAGGGAAGAGAGCCCCGCGCAGGTACGCACGTGTGGCCCAAAGCCCCCACCCCTGCGCGCGCTCAGCGGGCCACGGTAAAATTATCAAAGGCTGATTGGTCCGCGGCGATAAAAAGGTTGGGGACCACTGATTTATACCATTTATTCCATATTCTATAATAATTTCTCTCGTCTTTTTCCTTAATTTCTTTTGTTAATCTGTCCATCTCAGCGCATTCTAAAATCTTATCTATCAGTTCTTCCTCCATTGGGATTCTTTCCCGTTTCCAATTTTTTGAATATGTTATTTGTGCTGCTGTTAAGATGTGTAGCATCAAATATTTTATTTCTTTGGAATATGGTTTTGGAAAGATTCCTAACAAGAATGGTTCAGGCTTCCTTTCTATTTGTTGTTCTGTTATTTGTTCGATCCATTTCTTAATATTTGACCAAATTTTTTTTGTGCTGCCGGACACGTCCACCATATATGATAATATGTTCCTTGGAATTTCTTACATTTCCAACATGTTGCACTATTGTTTGGGTGTATCTTTGCCAGTCTTGTCAGTGACAGATGCCATCTGTAAAACATCTTCAGCTGATTCGCAACATCCTTGAATGACATCTGTTCGCACTCCAAATCAAATCAGACTTAAATGTTTAAAAACCGGCTGAAATCTAGGAAGGCAGCAGCTTTTATTCCGTTTTGGGGAGGGACCGCTTCTTCCAAAACGAAGATGGTGCGTTCGTTGCATTGTTTTGAGTTGCGGCCAAAGGAACAAACTCGGTGACCACAGAGTATTTGGAAGAACAGTGGTTTAAGTGGATCGTCGTGGCATTGGTTAAGTTTGACAAATTGGTTTTTAAGTGAATCTGGCTTCCCTCGTTGAGTTGGTTTGTCAAAAGGGGGAATCACGTAACACCCCCCCCCCTCCCCGGGGACTCTTCAACCGTCATAAATATGAGACAGTGGCTGAGCATTTTGAATTTTGATCCAGTGACCATGGGGAGGCTCCGGTGGTCATAAGCTGAAAGAATGGCGCTAAGCAGGGGTGAAATGCTCCCGGTTCGGACCGGATCACGCGATCCGGTAGCGATGGCGGTGGGTGGTTCAGAGAACCGGTAGCAAAAATCCCTGCCCCCCCGCCATTGCCCAGCTGAGCCGCGCAATCATCAGAGGCTTTTTTATTTTATTTTTAAAAGCATTTTTTCTACAACCTCTTTGGCCGATAAAATGCTTTTAAAAGTAAAAAAAAAAAGCTTCTGATGATCGCGCGGCTCAGCTGGGATCATCAGAGGCTTTTAAAAGCATTTTTTCTACAACCTCTTTGGCCGAAGAGGTTATAGAAAAAATGTTTTTAAAAGGAAAAAAAGCCTCTGCCGATGAGGCAAGTCAGCTGGGATCGTCAGAGGCTTTAAAACCATTTTTTTTACAACCTCTTCAGCCGAAGAGGTTGTTAGAAAAAATGGTTTTAAAAGTAAAAAAAAAAAAAAAAAAGTAACAAATTTTACATTTCACTACTGGTGCTAAGTCACTTTTTTCGGTGCCATCGCAGCTTTGAACGGTCGCTAAAGCAACTGTCGTAATTCGAGGACTTCCTGTATAGTGTGGGTTTTTTTTTTCCTTCTTCTGTTTCCAGATTTGGGCTGACGAAGTCTTCAAGCTGGCCACCAACGTCCTCGCGCAAAACTCGTCTCGGAATACTTTTTTGCAAAAAGTGTAAGTGGGGTGTTTTTTTTTCCCGGCAACGATTCGGATAAAGAGCCGTGGGGAAGGGGGAGATTGCTAATTCACCAAAAGCACCGGCTGACGTGGCTTGCATTTGTAATCTGCACCGACCCACGCCGGCCTTTGAAACGGGAAGAACTGAAATCAAATGTCGACCTGGGTGGGGGTGGGGTGGGATGGGGGGGTTGGGGGAAAAAAAGCCCCTTTTCAGCTTTATCTCTTTGACCGTGATAAGCAAGCGCCCTCCACCTTTTTCCTTCCTGCTCTGTAAACTGACTTGTCCCAATTGTGCGCTTGCAGCTACACCCGGCTGAAACTCCAGGTGAATCAGGATGGGAGGGTCCCTGTCAAGAGGTAAGAGCGTGGTTTCCCTTGCCAGGTTCCTTTTGGGTGGGTGGTCCGCCTCTTCCATTTTGGTTCTGTAGGATGGGGGAATGGTGTGGGGGGGGCTTGAATTCTGCAGTCTTGTGGGAAAGGAAAGGGGAGGAAGATAGAAGAAAGGAAGGGAAGGGAAGGAAAGGAAAGGAAAAAAGGAAAGGAAGACAGAAGGGGAGGGAAGGGAAGAGAAGACAAAAGGGAAGAGAAAGGAAGGGGGGAGAAGAAGGGAAAAAGAAGGGAAGACGAAAGGGAAGGGGAAGGAAGATAGAAGAAAGGAAGGGAAGGACAGGACAGAACAGGGAAGGGAAGGGAAGGAAAGGAAAGGTAAGCAAAGGAAGATAGAAGAAAGGAAAGGAAAGGAAAGGAAAGGAAAGGAAAGGAAAGGAAAGGAAAGGAAAGAAGGAAGAGAAAGAAAGGAAAGGAAGATAGAAGACAGGAAAGGAGGAAAGGAAGGGAAGGAAAGGAAAGAAGGAAAGGAAGACAGAAGGGAAGGGGAAGGAAGAGAAGACAAAAGGGATGAGAAAGGAAGGGGAAGAGGAAGGAAGATAGAAGAAGGGAAGGGAAGGAAAAGAAAGGAAAGGAAGATGGAAGAAAGGAAGGGAAGGAAGAAAGGAAGGGAAGGAAAGGAAAGGAAAGGGAAAGGAAGACAGAAAGGGAGGGGAGGGAAGGAAAAAAGAAATGAAGAGAAGACAAAAGGGAAGGGAATGAAGATAAAAGAGAAAGGAAAAGTAAATGGATGAAGAAGGGAAGGGAAAAGAAAAGGAGAGAGGAAGGGAAGGGGAGGGAGGAAGGAAGGAAGGAAGGGCAATAGCATTTGGACTTATATACCACTTCAGAGTCCTTTCCAGCCCTCTCTAAGCGGTTTACAGAGTCAGCCTCTTGCCCCTAACATTCTGGGTCCTCATTTTACCCCTCCTGGGAAGGACAGAAGGCTGAGTCAACCTCGAGCCGGTCAGGATCGAACTGCTGGCAGTGGGCAGAGTTAGCCTCCAACCACTGCACCATCTTATAAAATTAAGATTTTATTTTTTTTTTTTTTAAAAAAAAGGCTGGAAACGTAGATGGCAGATCATTTGTCTCCTGCTTTTTACAAAGTTTGGGCTGCGTCGGGGCTGCTCTGGATTGCTCAGGAGTTGGCTGGCTGGGTGCGAATGCCACCGCTCCGTTTTCTTCCCAAATGCTGGGCAGGAGCCAACGCATTGCTTAGCACCCATTTTTGCCGTTGGCCCCTGCTTGCGGCCTGGGAAAGAAACGAGAGGGAGGGGGGGGGGAAGCTTCGCCCGCCGACTATTGTCCAAAGCACACAAAAGTTGTGCGTCTTGCAGGGAACCATCTCCACATCGCAGCTCCTTTGAGGGAACCTCCTCCTTGCTCTGTTTGGGAGAGATAAGCCCAGCCGGCTTTTGATTCCAAGCGGCTTTTTCCGCCCGTTTCTAAGTTGGTTTGACGGTTAGTTAGTTAGTTAGTTAGTTTATTATATTTGTATACCGCCCTTCTCCCGAGGGACTCAGGGCGGTGAACAGCCATGACAAAAACAATGTCCAACAAAAAAGCTTATTAAAATCAATCAATCATTCGGCCGAATTTAAAACATCCAACTAAGATCATTTTAAAACCCCTATCGAAACCCAATTTAAAAAACCTTTATCCCGTCAGTCCGGCTTGCTGGAATAATAGGGTCTTCAGAGCGCGACGGAAGGCACGGAGGTCGGGGATCCTTCGGTATGTCCGGGGGCAGTTCGTTCCATAGGGCCGGGGGCCCCCCACAGAGAAGGCGCTCCCCCTGGGGGTCGCCAGCCTACACTGTTTGGCTGAGGGCACCCCAAGGAGGCCCTCTCTGTGGGAGCGTACCGGTCGGTGGGAGGCAGTCGGTGGCAGAATGCGGTCCTGTAGGTAACCAGGTCCTAAGCCATGGAGCGCTTTAAAGGTGGTAACCAACACCTTGAAGCGCACCCGGAAGACCAACGGGAGCCAGTGCAGCTCGCGCAAGATGGGTGTTACATGGGAGCGACGAGTCGCCCCCATTATTACTCGCGCGGGCCGCATTCTGGACCAGCTGGAGCCTCCGGGTGCTCTTCAAGGGGAGCCCCATGTAGAGAGCATTGCAATAGTCCAGCCGGGAAGCGACGAGGGCGTGAGTGACTGTGTGCAGGGCGTCCCGATCCAGAAAGGGACGCAACTGGGAGATCAGGCGAACCTGATAAAAGCCTCCCCCCGGCCACGGCCGTCATATGATCCTCCAAGGACCGCCGTGAGTCCAGGAGGACGCCCAAGTTGCGAGCCCTCTCTGAGGGGAGTTAAGATCTCATGGTGATGAATAATGTTAGCCTACCCAGAAGATTCTAGAATAAAAGAGCGGGAAGGGACCTGGGATATCTTCTAGTCTTCTCTAGGAGATCCCTCAACGCAGGAGTACCCTAGATCTCAGGGGTTTTGTTTCCTCCTTGGCAGTATTCTCAAAATGTTCTCGGCTGACAAGAAGCGAGTGGAGACGGCCCTGGAATCCTGCAGCCTGAATTTCAACAGGGTATGTTGCTCCGGGGGGGGTGGGGTGGGGGGAGATGGGGGGTGGGTGGGGGGGTGGTTGCTCGAAATCTCTTCCCCAGCATCACCCCAAACCTTTTGAATTTGCCAGGATCCTAACATCTACTTACTTGGGGGAGGAGGAGGAAGGAGAGAAAGAGGAGGAAGAGGAGGAGGAAAGAGGAGGAGGAAGTGGGAGGAGGAGGAAAAAAGAGGAGGAGGAGGAAGAGGAAGAAGGAGGGGAGGAGGAAAGAGGAGGGGGAGGGAGAGGAGGAGGAAAGAGGAGGGGAGGAGGAGGAAAGAGGAGGGAGAGGAGGAAGGAGAGGAGGAGGGAAGAACAAAGGTGGTGGAGGAGGAAAAGGTGGAGGAGGAGGAAGGAGAGGAGGAGGAAGGAGGAAAGAAAGAGGAGGAAGAGGAGGAAGGAAGGAAGAGGAAGGAGAGGAGGAGGAAGGAGAGGAGGAGGAGGGAAGAACAAAGGTGGTGGAGGAGGAAAAGGTGGAGGAGGAGGAAGGAGAGCAGGAGGAAGGAGAGGAGAAGGAGGAAAGAGGAGGGGAAGAAGAGGAAGGAGAGGAGGAGGAAGGAGAGGAGGAGGAGGGAAGAACAAAGGTGGTGGAGGAGGAAAAGGTGGAGCAGGAGGAAGGAGAGCAGGAGGAAGGAGAGGAGAAGGAGGAAAGAGGAGGGGAAGAAGAGGAAGAGAGGAGGAGGAAAGAGGAGGGAGAGGAGGAGTAGAGGAGGAGGAAAGAGGAGGAGGAGGGAAGAACAAAGAGGTGGTGGAGGAAGAAAAGGGGGAGGAGGAAGAAGGAGAGGAGGAGGAGGAGGAGGAGGAAAGAGGAGGAAAAGGTGGAGGAGGAGGAAAGAGAAGGAGGAGGGGGGAGGAGGAGATCCTAGAAAAACAAGACCTTTTGATATCACGGGAACAATCTCTACTGAATTGGGTTTTCAGCCCATCAATCAAATGTCATTTTGAGTCTCAGCAGGGACCCTGCCATTGGACCCTCTACAACGTCCAGCATCCCCAGTCGGCAGGGCCGGTTGTGAAGGCCGCTGGGAGGAGGAGGACCCCTCCCCTTATCTAGGGAGCAACCTTTCTCAACCTTGGCAACTCTTAACATGTATGGACTTCAACTCCCAGAATTCCCCAGCCAACATGGCTGGCTGGCTGGGGGATTCTGGGAGTCAAAGTGCTAAGGTTGAAAAAGCCAATTTAGACCGATTCCTAAATCTCCAAATCTCCATAAACCCCCCCCAAATCCCCCCCCCAGCCTCCCGTTACGTCCCTCCTTCCAGCCTCCCCAGAACTTCAAGAAATAATTCAAATTTCTCCGGCATCCTGTTTTGTTTTCCTCCCCAGAGCGAATCAATCAAACCCGAAGAATTCACCCTGGAGATTTTCGAACGTTTCCTCAACAAGCTTTGCCTTCGTCCCGACATTGACAAAATCTTGCTGGAGATGTGAGTTAAAACAAGACCCTCTTTGCGGAGGTCGAGCCATTACCATAGAGAAACTGAGGCGCGGTATATCAGTACACCTCGACTTTGCGACCGTAATGTTGCTTATCCGTTACGGTCGTAAGTCTCGGGGATCATAAATTGGATGTTTCCCCTCCCCCCACATACAACCGACCCAATTTTATGACCGTTTTTTGGTGGTCGTTAAGCGAATCACCTCCGCCGTTAAATGAACCCAGCGGTCTTTTCGCCCAACTGGAATTTCCCGTAACAACTGTGGCGTGAAAGGTCGTAAAAACAGGGCAAAAACCCACTTAACTGTCTTGCTTAGCAGCGGAAGTGTTGGAGGGGGTCGGGGGGGGGGTCAGTTGTGGTCGTAAGTCGAGGACTGCGTGTCACCTGTAGGTTTTATAGCCCGATTTTCCCCCCTCCCCTTGGATGCCAGACGCAGTTCAGGTTGTCCTCGACTTAGGACAGCTTGGTTAGTGGCCGTGTGAAAGTTACGACGGCACTGTAAACTGTGACATGACTTTTTCATGCTTAACAACTGTTGCCGTCGTGTGATCGAAATTCAGGCGCTTGGCAACTGACTATGATAATCCCGGGGTCACGTGATCCCCTTTTACGAACTTCTGACCAGTAATGTCAATGGGGGAAAGCCGGATTCACTTAACAACCGTGTCACTAACTTAACGTCCGTGTCACTACTTACAAGTAACATCTGCAGTGAGTCCCTTAACAACTCTGGCAGGAAAAGCGCGTAAAATGGGACTAACCTCACTCAACAAGTGTCTCGCTTAGCGACAGAAATTGTCAGCTCCGTTGCGGCCATAAGTGGAAGACTTACCTGTATCCGACTCAATTTCCCCCCCCCCGTTCTTTTTCTGCCCTCACCCGATCAGCGGAGCCAAGGGGAAGCCGTATCTCAGCCTCGACCAGCTGATGGAATTTATCAACCAGAAGCAGCGAGACCCCCGTCTGAACGAGATCTTGTACCCTCCTCTGACGCGGGCGCAAGTCCGCCAACTGATCGCCAAGTACGAACCCAACCAGCAGTTCCAGCAAAGGGGTAAGAGATCCGTTCTGACCCACCTCCCCAAACAACAAAACAGGGATGGGTTCTAATTTTTTTTTTACGACCGATTCTGTGGGCGTGGCTTATTTTGTGGGCGTGGCTTGTGGGGGTGTAATGTGACTGGGCGTGGCCAACTTTTTTTTTTTTTTTTTTTTTACTTTTAAAAGCATTTTTTCTACAACCTTAAGAGGTTGCAGAGAGAAAAATGCTTTTAGGAGCCTCTGACGATCAGGCAACTCAGCTGAGATCGTCAGAGGCTTTTAAAGGCATTTTTTTTTTTTACAAACTCTTCCGCTGAAGAGGTTGCAGAAAAAAATGCTTTTAGAAGCTTCTGACGATCCCAGCTGAGACGCGCGATCATCAGAGGCTTTTTTTTTTTTTTTTTTACTTTTAAAAGCATTTTTTTGGCCGAAAAGGGGACCTTCTGCGACCGTCATAAATATATGAGTCAGTTGTCAAGCATCCGCATATCAATCGCCTCTCCATGGGGATGCTTCAACGGTCGTAAGTGTGAAAAACAGTCATAAGTCGCTTTTTCAAGGCCTTTGTAACTTCGAACGGTCACTAAACGAACGGTCGTAAGTCAAGGACTCCCTGCGATAATGGTAGTAAAAATACAGGGCAGGTTCTTGAATTGCGGTTGAAATTTTCTTTTCTCGTTCTTTTCAGTCGATTGCCTTTTATTTGAAATTCTTGGGAGTTTCTAACGAATTTGGCCAAGGGAGTTCTGGTCCGTCTCGATTCTCAACGCCTTTCTCTTCCTTTCCCAGATCAGATGTCCCTGGAGGGTTTTGGGCGCTACTTGGGGGGTGAAGAGAACACCGTTGTGCCCCCCGAAAAGCTGGACCTGAGCGACGACATGACGCATCCGCTGAGCAGCTACTTCATTAATTCTTCGCATAATACCTACCTCACAGGTGCGTCTATTATAGATACTGGGCTGGGCAGCTGTGTAGGCATCTCTCTCTCTCTCTCTAGTGTGTGTGTGTGTATCTTTATCTTTATATATCTATACTTCTCTTCATCAGGGGTGGTATTGACTTACTTTCGCTACCAGTTCGCAAATGTGAGCGCGTGCGTTCCACAGAGCATGCGCAGAGTATCGAAAAGGTGGATAAATGGGACACGATTATGTCCGGATCGTGGGCGGAGCCACTCACAGCCGCCTCTACCGATTCACCTGAACCGGATAGAATGCCACCACTGATCTTCATCTTTATATATCTCTATCTCTATCTATCTTTTATTTTTATACTCTTTCTCTCTCTCTCTCTCTCTCTCTTTATACTATATCTATACTATATCTATCTATCTCTATTTCTTTATTTATCTATCTCTTTATCTTTATACATCTATCTATCTATCATATCTCTATTTCTATATATCTACCTTTATCTTTATACATCTATGTATCTATGTATCTATCTACTATATCTCTTTCTATATATCTTTATCTTTATACATCTATCTATCTATATATCATCTATCTATCTATCTATCTATCTATCTATCTATCTATCTATACTATATCTCTATTTCTATATATCTTTATCTATCTATCTACTATATCTCTATTTCTATATATCTTTATACATCTATATATCTATATCTATCGTCTATCTATCTATCTATCTATCTACTATAGCTCTATTTCTATATATCTTTATACATCTATATATCTATATCATCTATCGTATCTATCTATCTATCTATCTATCTATCTATCTATCTATCTATCTATCTATCTATCCTATATCTCTATATCTTTATACATCTTTATATCTATATGTATCATCTATTTATCTATACTATATCTCTATTTCTATATATCTTTATCTATCTATCTATCTATCAATCTATACTATATCTCTATTTCTATATATCTTTATCTATCTATCTACTATATCTCTATTTCTATATATCTTTATACATCTATATATATCTATCATCTATCTGTCTATCTGTCTATCTATCTATATACTATATATTTCTATATATCTTTATCTTTATACATCTATCTATATCTATCTATCTATCTATCTATCTATCTATCTATCTATCTATCTATCTATCTTTTCTCTAAATTCTTTATTCTTTATTATAATATGCCTCATTTTGTTTCAGTTTAGAACAGAGTTTCTCAACCGTGACAATCTCAAGATGCATGGACTTCAACTCCCAGCATCCTTCCAACTCGGCAAAGTTTGCAAAGGCTGCTGGGAATTGCAGTTTCCGTAACGTAGAGCAGGCCTGTTTCTCAGCCCTGGCAACTTGAAGACAGGTGACTTCAACTCCCAGCATCCCCCATACTCAGCCAAGTGTGCAAAGACCGCTGGGAACTGCAGTTCACATAACAGAGAGCAATGTTTCTCAACCCTAGCCACTTTATGACGTGTGGGCATCAACTCCCAGAATTCCCTATCCAGGACAATGACTGGAGAATTCTGGGAGTTGAAGTCCCCCTATCTTAAACTCATTGTGGTCGCGTGCTCTTTAGAGGTTTGTTGTGGGGCCACAAAATGAGAGCAGCAATCCCAAGTTAAATGGTATTGCTAGTGAGTGCTTTTAATTCAAGGCGATTTGCAGAAGCATTTGGAGGTCAGAGCATTAAACGGAGTTGTGGCCGAGAGAGAAGAATTTAATGACTCATTTTTTATGGCTTGCATTGAATGTTTTATTGACATTCCACCAATTAACACCAGGCAGCGGGGACTCCACCCTGTTCTTTATCTATCGGTACAATTGGTTTTTTCGCCCTTTACCACAGAGATGGGGAACTTTTTGCTTTAAGTCAGCATTTCTCAAACTTAGCAATGTGAAGATACATGCATTTCAACTCTCAGTAGTCTTCAGGCAGCAAGCTTTAAGATTTGTGGACTACAATCCCCAGAATTCCCCAGCCAGCAAGCTTTAAGATTTGAGGACTACAACCCCCAGAATTCCCCAGCCAGCATGCTTTAAGATTTGAGGACTACAATCCCCAGATTTCCCCAGCCAGCATGCTTTAAGATTTGTGGATTTCAACTCCCAGAATTCCCCAGCCAGCATGCTTTACGATGTGTGGACTACAATTCCCAGAATTTCCCAGCCAGCTTGCTTTCGGATACGCGGACTTGCCAAGGTTGGAGACCTCTGGCTTAGAGGACCAGAGTTGTGTCCGGCTCCAGGCACGGGTGTGAATCCAGCCACTTAAAAAAAAACCCGTAGAAACAGAGCCAGCAGGCGAAGGAAAGCAGCTCAATTGCAAAATAATTCCAATAATTGAAGGTGGGAATATTTTGCCTTCCCTCTTGCAGCCTCTGGAGACGTCATCCCAATTAGTTGGCGCCAAAGAATGGAGAAATTTTTCTCTCTCGGATAATAGCTTGCAATTTCCTAGCGTCCCCGGAGGAGAAATGGAGTGTAACAAAAGCATTTTCTGGCCTCAGTTTTGTGAAGTGAAAAGCTTGCACAGTAGGCAGCCTCATATATATATGTGTGTGTGTATATATATATAGATAAATAGATAGATAGATAAATAGATAGATAGATAGATAGATAGATAGATAGATAGATAGATATAGATATAGATATAGATATAGATATAGATATAGATATAGATATAGATATAGATATAGATATAGATATAGATATAGATATGCTCTGTTACTGTTACTTTCCCTGTCTGAAGGAAATTAGTTGCTGTGTTAACATCGCTTACAGGTTGTCCTTGACTTATGATCATTCTCCTTCCTCCTTCTCCTCCTCCTCCTCAAACTTCCCTTCTTTCCCATTATGCAGCTGAGGGCTCAGCCGTCTCTTATCTGAGACCTGGCATCTTTTCATCCATCCCTCAAGGTCTTTCTCACATACCATTCCAGCCATCTCCTTTACAGCCCAAGAAACTAGAGAAGGTCCCTTCTGAAAGTCTTTCTCCATCCATTACGCAGCTGAGGGCTCGGCTGTCTCTTATCTGACCATTTCCTTGGCTGCGCCTCTTCCTTCTGTCTCCCAAGGCCATTCCTTACCATTTCCTCCTTTTTTTCCCTTCCAGCCGGGCAGCTGACGGGCAATTCTTCTGTGGAAATGTATCGGCAGGTGCTTTTAAGCGGGTGCCGCTGTATCGAACTTGATTGCTGGAAGGGCCGTCCCCCGGACGAAGAGCCGTTCATCACCCACGGATTCACCATGACGACAGAAATCCCTTTCAAGGTACTCTTTCAACTCCCCTGGGTAGTTTGTCCCCCTGAAGGGTATGAGACCCCACCCCTCCCTTTTACCTTTTCAATGGATGGGACCTGAGAGGTCATCTGGTCCAATCCTTCCTCTCAAGGCAGGAACCGGGGGAGATGGGCAGTTAAAAAATATGAAATATAAATGAAATAAACCTCTATGGCCGTGTTTCTCAAACTTGGCAACTTGAAGATGGGTGGCCTTCAACTCCCAGAATTCCCCAGCTAGACTCTTTAAGATGGGTGGACTTCAACTCCCAGAATTCCCCAGTCTGTATGCTTTAAGATGGGTGGACTTCAACTCCCAGAATTCCCCAGTCTGTATGCTTTAAGATGGGTGGACTTCAACTCCCAGAATTCCCCAGCCAGCATGGTTTAAGATGGCTGGACTTTGACTCCCAGAATCCCCCAACCAGCTTGCTTTAAGATGGGTGGATTTCAATTCCCAGAATCCCCCAACCAGCTTGCTTTTAAGATGGGTGGACTCCAACTCCCAGAATCCCCCATGCTATTTATCTACTACTCTGCGGCAAACCTTGATCGTTCTGCTCGAGTCTTTTGGTCCCTTCGCTGCCCAACGCTTCACCCCTTCGCTCGGCTCTCGCTCTCTTGCAGGAGGTCATCGAAGCCATCGCGGAAAGCGCCTTCAAGACCTCGCCCTACCCGATCATCCTTTCGTTCGAGAATCACGTTGATTCGTGAGTACAGCTCCTTGCGGCCGGAGCGGATCCTGGTGGTGGGAGCCCTCGATCTGTCTTGTATCATTTTTTTACGGAGGTTCTGTGCCTGCTTCCAAAAACCGCTTTTCCCTGCGTTTTTTCCCCCCGTTTCTAGAGCAAAGCAGCAGGCTAAGATGGCCGAATACTGCCGAAGCATCTTCGGTGATGCTCTTTTGATCGACCCCTTTGAGAAATATCCAGTGAGTAGCTCTTAATGGACTTGGCTGACTTTTATTGACAGGTGGTCGGAATCAGAATCCAATACTGGACGAAAATACCTACATGGCTGGAAAAGATGATTAAGCAGCATATCAAGTGATGGGATTCAGCCGGTTCGGGAAAACTGGTAGTTAAATTGCTGGCTGGCTCCGCCCCTCCCTGCTCTGCCCCTTACAGGAGTCCCCACGTGCCCCTTTTGGCTCCCAGGAGGCTCCAGAGAGGCCTACTAGGCCCAAAACAGGGCACGGGGGGAGCAGTGTCCCCCCCCCGCGTACCATTTTTGCTCCCACGGGGGTGCAGGAGGCCAAGTGCTGCCTGTCACACCCCATGGCCACGCCCACCAATGGCCACGCCCACCCAGCCGGTCATTAGGGCAGAGAATCAATGTTAAATTATTTGAATCCCACCACTGATCGATTTAAAGCCGGAAATATTTCTGTTAGGTATAATACCAGAAAGTTATGATAAAGGGACTATATATTTAATACTGTATTGATAAGAGATGGGGATATGGGAAGAACCTATCACCTTTCCTAGTCCTCGGCTTCTCCCTCTTTTCCAAATTACGTTTTCTTTGCGTTTTGGCTCAGCTAATTTTGCAATAAATTTTGCAAAAACAAGGGACGTGGTGGCTCAGTGGCTAAGACGCTGAGCTTGTCGATCGAAAGGTCGGCAGTTCAGCGGTTCGAGTCCCTTGTGCCGCGTAACAGGGTGAGCTCCCGTTCCTTGTCCCAGCTTCTGCCAACCTAGCAGTTCGAAAGCAGGTAAAAAAAATGCAAGTAGAAAAAATAGGGACCACCTTTGGTGGGAAGGGAACAGCGTTTTCCGTGCGCCTTTGGCGTTGAGTCATGCCGGCCACATGACCACGGAGACGTCTTTGGAGAGCACTGGCTCTTCGGCTTTGAAACGGAGAGGAGCACCGCCCCCTAGAGTCAGGAACGACTAGCACGTATGTGCGAGGGGAACCTTTACCTTTACTAATTTTGCAATTTGTCTTCTCTCACCACCCCGCCATCTTCCTGCAGCTCCAGCCCGGCATAGCCTTACCGAGTCCCCAGGAATTATTGGGGCGCATTCTGGTGAAAAACAAGAAACGTCGCCCCCACATCAAAGGGACGGAAGGCAGCGTACGCAAACGGGTTCTGGAGCAGACGCCCAGCTCCTACAGCGACTCTTCCGGGGTGGGCGAGCCGGGTTCTCCCGCTCTGGGTACGTGCCCCCAATTCTTTATTTATTTTTATGAACTCTCCAAGCAGCCCGTCTCCCTATCCAAAGCAACTCTGAATTCTTGCTGCTTCTTTTGGGGGTGGGGGGTGGGGGCTGGGAAGTCCCGTCTTGGCTAGCAAAGAAGCCAAATGTTTGCTCTGTGCAAAGTCCAGTGCAGAAGGAAGGGAAAAGAGAGAAAAATCAAAGCAAGGAAGGAAAGAAAGATGGAAGGAATAGACGGAGGGAGGGAGGGTGGAAGGAAGGAAGAAAGAAGGCAGGAAGAAAGAAAGAAAGAAAAAGAAAGAAAGAAAGGGGAAGGAAGGAAGGAATAGATGGAGGGAGAGAGAGAGGGAAGGAGTAAGGAAGAAAGAAAGAAAGAAAAAGAAAGAAGGAAAGGGGAAAGAAGGAAAGAAGGAAGGAAGGAATAGACAGATGGAGAGAGAGAGGGAGGGAGGAAGGAAGAAGGAAGGAAGAAAGAAAAAGGGGAAGGAAGGAAGGAAGAAAGAAAGGAATAGACAGAGGGAGGGGGAGGGAGAGAGATGGGAAGGGAAGGAGGAGAGAGGGAGAGAGGAAAGAAGGAAGGAATAGACGGAGGGAGAGAGATAGGAAGCAAGGAAGGAAAAATGGAAGGGAGAGGGAGGAAGAAGGGAGGAAAGAAGGGAGGAGGAAAGGGGAAGGAAAGAAAATTGGAGTGAGGGAGGGACAAAGGAAGAGGAAAAAAGGGAGGGAAGGAAAGAAGAAAAACTGAATGGAGAAGGGAAGGAGGGAAAAAGGAAGGGGAAAGAGAAGGGAAGGAAAGAGAAGCAAAGGAAGGAGAAGTCAAAGAAAAAAGTGCAAAAAGGAAAGAAGAAGAAAAATAGAAGAAAAACAGAAAAGAAAGGGGAAAAAAACCACATAGAAGTGGCTTCTAATCTTCTTTACCATACTTTACCATACTTGTAATTCTAAACTTAACCTCTTAACTGAAGATTGCAACACAGCTGGCACCTTTCTATCGTCTACCTTGTCTAATCCTAAATCACACTTTCATATGACACACCAAATCAACCTTAAAACCAACCAGCCAAGGCAGCTCGGCAGGAACAAGATGCCGATCATATCCTCCCAGGCTGAGAAGCCACAGCAGCACGCGAGGAAAAGTAGCGGAGGAGGGATGAGGAAAGCAAAAAAAGCTGGCTGTTTTTTTTTTATTTTCTTTTAATCGTCTCTTCCTCTCTTTTTAGGGTCTCCCTTTGCTGAACAGCCGGAAATCCTTTCCTCGATCCTGACCAATGGGGAGGAAAAGGCCTCGGACAGGATGGCAAAACTAGGGGAACCCCGCAAATCTATTGGTGAGACACCCCCAAACAGATGCATGTCCAAACTAAGGTGAAGAAAAGGTTTTCCCAATATGCTGGCTGGGGGATTCTGGGAGTTGAAGTCCACCCATCTTAAAGCATGCTGGCTGGGGGATACTGGGAGTTGAAGTCCACCCACCTTAAATCATGCTGACCGGGGAATTCTGGGAGAACAATCCAAACATTTTAAACTTGGTAAAAAAATTTAAAATGCTCTTTTAAATGCTAGCCCAGATAGAACTTTTATGTCATTTTTAACAGTTAGCCCTCCTGGGAATTGTAGTTCATTAAGGTTCATTAGCCAAACCGGCGTTTTCCCCATCCTACAGCCAAACAGACAAACCCTTTGACCACCAAGCCCCTAATCCCCTCCCTTTCTCCCCACCTCCAGACCGGGAAGCTGAAAGCGAGGAGGAGGAAGAGCAGCAAGATCCCAAAAAGCCTACAACGGACGAGGTACGTGCAAATGGAAGGGGCCGCTTTGCAAGGACCACCCATCTGCACTATTTTGGGGTGCATGGATGACTTTTGAAGAGGCCATGAAGTGGGAACAAAAGGGGATGAAAAACAAGAGGAGTTATTTCATTTCTAGAACTCCCAGGTGTCATTGCAAGAGCCCTGATGGATAAAAGATTTATTTCCCACCAGCTGTGAGCCAGAGGGGATTCTGGGAACTGGAGTTTTAAGACAGAGCAGTTTTTGAAGTTTTGCATTGCTGATACTGGGTTTTCCCCCCTCCTCGTTCTTCTTCTTTTCCTTCTTCTCCTCTTCCTCCTCCTCCTTCTCCTCCTCCTCCTCCTTCTCCTCTTCCTTCTTCTCCTCTTCCTCCTCCTCCTCTTCCTCCTTCTCCTCTTCCTCCTCCTTCTCCTCCTCCTCCTCTTCCTCCTCCTTCTCCTTCTCCTCCTTCTTCTTCTCCTCTTCCTCCTCCTTCTCCTCCTTCTCCTCCTCCTCCTCCTCCTTCTTCTCCTCCTTCTCCTTCTCCTCCTCTTCCTCCTCCTCCCCTCCTCCTTCTCCTTCCCCTTCTCCTCCTCCTCCTCTTCCTCCTTCGTCCTCCTCTTCCTCCTCCTCCTCTTTCTCCCCCCTGCCAACCCCCTGATCACCCCCAGGGCACCGCCAGCAGCGAAGTGAATGCCACAGAGGAGATGTCAACATTGGTCAATTACATCGAACCGGTCAAGTTCAAGTCCTTCGAGGTGGCCAGCAGTGAGTGACAGGGGGGATGGGACACGAACAAACGATGGTGACAGGAAGCTGAATTCAGCTTCTGCCTTTTAATCAGGAACGTTTGGGGCCTAAAAACGTTAGCCAGGGCTGCCCGGTTTACATGCCTCTTAATTACATTGATCGTATTTTGTTGGCAAAAAACACACCTAGTCCTCAACTTACGGCCACGATTAGGAGCAGAAAATTTGTCACAGTCGTTAAATCATGTGACTCCACCTGATTTTACAGCCTCTTGAGTTTTGGATGGCTGGAGAATTCTGGGAGTTGAAGTCCATGAGGCTTAGTGTTGTTAAGTTTGGAGGGAAAGGACATATGGTCGCTATAGGTCGCTAAAGCAGGGTTTTCATTCCCTTGTAAATTTTCTTTGTTGACTCTCCCTCCTTCCTTGCAAACAACCCTGATCCTTGAGATCTAGAGGCTTGTCCAAGCGCTTAAAGATGCGGCTGGACAGTCATCAAATTCGCGGCATTTCATTTGAAGGACGAGCTGGCCCCGTCCAAGATGCCAGATTTAAAGCCAGTTTTTGTGGGCAAACTCCCTGGGTGATGGCAAGCGGATCTCTACTTTTCTGCGTGGCCTACCATTCAGGGTTGTTGTTATCGGGGGGGGGGAAATGGGGCACTAGGCGCGTGCAGAAAACTTGATGTCCTGCTATTTTTTTCCTTTCTTCCTTCCTTCTCTTCCAGAACGCAACAAGTCTTTCGAAATGTCTTCTTTTGTGGAGACCAAAGGGTTGGAGCAGCTGACCAACAGCCCCATGGAGTTTGTTGAGTATCCTGCAAATATGGAGCTCTTGAACCCAAGTGTCTTGAACCCATGTCTCTCAGGAACCCCTTCTCCCACTTTTAAAATAGATGGAGAGACCCTTTGTGCTTTGGCATGGCTGATATTTATCATATACTAGCTGATAACCTGGCACTGCCCGGGTATTTATTTATATTT
Source organism: Pituophis catenifer annectens (assembly GCF_029215685.1). Classification (NCBI taxonomy): domain Eukaryota; kingdom Metazoa; phylum Chordata; class Lepidosauria; order Squamata; family Colubridae; genus Pituophis; species Pituophis catenifer. The sequence continues at coordinate 25,592,913 of NW_027256890.1, forward strand.
ATTTACACACACACACACACACACACACACACACACACCGAGGGGTGTTAGGAGTGTCTTACTCCACAGTATTTTTTTCCAGATAGTAAGTCATCTGTGTACCAAGTTTGGTTGAAATTGCTCAAGGCGTTCCAGAGTTATGCTGGAACATACATACATACACATCCATTTATATAGATTTCCCGTGTTAAACTTTTAAATTGATGTCTTCGCTCCAGTCCAGGTTATCATGATGGTGGGGTGGAATTCGAACCCGGCACTCTTTCTTTCTCAACAGAGCGAAAACAGGCAGTCCTCGACTTACGACTGCAGTTGAGCCCAGCATTTCCATCGCTAAGCGAGATGGCGGTTAAGTGAGTTTTGGCCCCCTCTTACGACCTTTCATGCCACGGTCATTAAGTGAATCTCTGCAGTGGTTCAGTCAGCCACATAGTTGTTAAGTGAATCTGACAAAAGCTCTCCCCCCTCACGTGACACACACCCCCCCACGGGACACTGCCACCGTCATAAATGTGAGTCAGTTTTGCCAAGCGTCTGAATTTTGATCACGTGACCACGGGGACGTTGCAACGGTCGGTCAGTGTGAAAAAACGGTCCTAAGTCCCTTTTTTTCAGGGCCGTTGAAACGCCAAACGGTCACTAAACAAATGGTTGTAAGTCGAGGACTACCTGCAGCGTCCATTTTGAGGACTCCTGAGAGGATTTTTGGGCGTCAACCCCAGGGATGGGGTTGGGACCACATTTTAAGAAACACTGCCCTAAGGGATCCTGCCTTGAGTAGAGGGTTGGACTAAATGACCTCTAAGATCCCACCTTATGGTTTATGATTCTAATGTTAAGAAGGAAGGCTGAATTGAAAGGGGAGGTGGGGACTGGTTGGAGGGGGTTGCTTTGAGCTGCGAAATACATGTTGATAGCCAACTGGACAGCTGACCACACATACCGGCTTTTCGGCCTTGACACGGATCCCTCCCAGATACAACAAGAAACAGCTTAGCCGAATCTACCCCAAAGGGACACGTGTGGATTCCTCCAACTACATGCCACAGCTCTTCTGGAACGCCGGCTGTCAGATGGTGGCCCTCAATTTTCAATCCCTGGGTGAGTTCGCCTTCTGGGTGGCAATGAGGACTAGAAACTTGCACAGGCGTGTACGCAGTTGAAAAAGAACTTTGCCTTGCAGCCTTGTTTAGATCGGCGAATGGGAGAGGTTTTGGTTTTAACCGGCCTTCAAAATGTCGGTGCAGATGAACCTGGATGGACGATGGTTATTGTTTTTTAAATTCAATATATGGTTTATTAATTTTATTGTTTCTTAAATTTATACGGCACATAAATTTAATGATGATTGAGCAACTGCTAAAACGGCGCTGCTACTTTGGGGAAATGTGCAACTTCTATGCTTTATATCATCCTCTTTTAACGACCCCATAATCCTTCGCGGGGTAGACTCTGGGCAACTGAATGGAGCTGAATGTTTAATGGCCAGATGCCCTTCCTGTCACCAGGGCGGAGTTTTGTTCAGCAGATAATATTCTCATTGTGCCTAGAGAGAGAAATATCTGCCTCCACCTAGGATCGAACTCACAGCCTCCTGATTGTCAGGCAGTTTCTGTGCTTGACATACAGGACTAAAATTCAAATATGTTTTACATGTTTATTTTTTAAAACGTTTTCAGTGCCTTGGCCAAAGAACGGGTGACTTTGATAAATGAATTTCCCCACCATTTTTTTAAGCTTCCCGTCAACCCCTAAAAGAGAACCGGAAGCTTTAAATTCTCAATAAAAAGACGAGCCGCTAGAAATAATCTTCGCCTCTAAATATAAAGGAGAAATGAAGCTGTGGGTCGCACGGCGCGTACCCGGAGGTCTTTTCCTTGTTGCCGTCGGCTTTCCCTCTGCTGGTACAATAATGAGGACTAGCACCTTGGCTTGCATTTTGGTATCGCCCCCTCCTTGCAGACTTGCCAATGCAGCTGAACCTGGGCATCTTTGAGTACAATCGCCGGAGCGGCTACCTGCTCAAGCCCGAGTTTATGCGACGGTCGGACAAGTTTTTCGACCCTTTCACCGAAGATATTGTCGACGGCATTGTGGCGAACACCGTCAGAGTGAAGGTTAGTTAGAAGGCATGGCGGGGTGGGAGGACGGTGAAATTGGGTGGAAACTGTGTAGATACCTCTCGGTTGTGAGTTTGAGGGGTGGGGAGGGGAAGGAAGGAAGGAAGGAAGGAAGGAAGGAAGGAAGGAAGGAAGGAAGGAAGGAAGGAAGGACAAGAAGCAATGGGTGGAAACTAATCAAGGAGAGAAGCAACTTAGAACTAAGGAGAAATTTCCTGACAGTTAGAACAATTAATCAGTGGAACAACTTGCCTCCAGAAGTTGTGGATGCTCCAACTCTGGAAGTTTCTAAGAAGAGATTGGATAACCATTTATTTGAAGTAGTATAGGGTTTCCTGCCTAAGCAGGGGGTTGGACTAGAAGACCTCCAAGGTCCCTTCCAACTCTGTTATTCTATTTGAAGGAAGGAAGGAAGGAAGGAAGGAAGGAAGGAAGGAAGGAAGGAAGGAAGGAAGGAAGGAAGGAAGGTGTTGTGAATGAAGAAGGAAGGAAGGAAGGTGGATGAGAGAGAGGAAGGAAGGAAGGTGCTGAGGATGAGAGAGGAAGGAAGGAAGGTGTGGATAAGAGAGGCAGGAAAAAAGAAGGAAGAAGGAAAGATAAGGAAAAGAGGGAGTAAGAAGCAAGGAAAAGAAAGAGAACACAGAAAGAAAATGGGAAGGAAGGGTGGAAGGAAGGGAAAATGAAGGAGAGTGAAAGAACAGAAAGAGGGAAGGAAGGAAGGAAGGAAAAAGAATTGAGGGAAGGATGAAATAATACTTCCATCCTTTTTTCTTCCTTTTTTGCACTTTTCCTTCCTTTACTTTTTTCTTTCTCTTATCTTAAATATTCTTTATCTGTTCATTTTTGTTTAAAACGTTAATCAGGTTATCATAAAGCAGAAAGGAAAAAAATTGGCCAGCGAACCGATTTGAGCTAGCGGGTTAAGCTAAGCGGAAGAGAGTTCTTCTGAGCATATACAGAGGGTTGCATCAGAAACCGGCCTGTGAATTCAACCAGAGTTTTTCATTTTAAGCCAGGAAACGCCTCTTCTTATCTCAATCTTTAGATCATCTCCGGGCAATTCCTGTCGGATAAGAGGATCGGCATTTACGTCGAGGTAGACATGTTTGGGCTGCCGGTGGACACCAAGCGCAAATTTCGCACTCGGACCTCGCAGGGCAACTCCTTCAACCCCGTTTGGGACGAGGAGCCGTTCGTTTTCCAGAAGGTGAGCGTGGCAAATCTGAGAAGGTTGCTTTAGAGAGCCCTGTATTTTGGGCAGGGCAGGCCAACGCTGACCTTCCTCGAAGCCCTGAATTTCTGAGCATGTGCCGAGTGCGGTTTTTTTTTTTTTCCCCTCACACAAAATGTTCAACTTTGGTGACCTGTCCGGAAATTAAATTTTGACTCTTTGAGGTTTTGTTCTTCTCAATTCACGAAGGCTGTATATGTGTGCATGAGTGTGTATGGCACAATCTGAACTCGGCGCTTCCTTCCAAACAATTCTTCCTCCTGTCTCTTTGCCCAGGTCGTGCTGCCGACCCTCGCCTCGCTGCGCATCGCGGTTTTTGAGGAAGGAGGCAAATTTGTGGGCCATCGGATCCTACCTGTCTCCGCCATCCGGGCAGGTGAGCTCCTCTCTCCAGCGACAAAGTTAATTTCAGGATTGGACCCTTCGTCCCATGCCCCTCTGTAGAATAATGGGATTTTCATGCTTGAGGTGGGACTAGAACTCACCGTCTCCTGGTGATTGGCCCAAAGTTACCCAGCTGGCTTTCATGCCTAAAACAGGACTAGAACTCCCAGTCTCCTCATTATTGGCCCAAAGTTACCCAGCCGGCTTTCATGTCTAAGGCGGGACTAGAACTCCCAGTCTCCTCATTATTGGCCCAAAGTTACCCAGCCGGCTTTCATGCCTAAAACAGGACTAGAACTCCCAGTCTCCTCATTATTGGCCCAAAGTTACCCAGCCGGCTTTCATGTCTAAGGCGGGACTAGAACTCCCAGTCTCCTGATGATTGGCCCAAAGTCACCCAGCTGGCTTTCACACCTAAGGCGGGACTAGAACTCCCAGTTTCCTGGTGATTCACCCATTCAGTTGCTTTCATGCCTGAAACAGGACTAGAACTCCCCATCACCTGGTGATTGGCCCAAAAGTCACCTAGCTGACTTTCACGCCTAAGGCAGGACTAGAACTCCCAGTCTCCTCATTATTGGCCCAAAGTTACCCAGCCGGCTTTTGTGCCTAAGGCAGGACTAGAACTCCCAGTCTCCTGATTATTGGCCCAAAGTTACCCAGCCGGCTTTCACGCCTGGCGGGACTAGAACTCACCGTCTCCTGTTTTCTACCTAGTGCCTTCACCAATAGACCAAACTGGCTCTATAAAAAATATTCTTAACACTTCTGGGCTAATCTTGTGTGTTTTTTCGTGTTTGTGCGTGTCTTGTTTTCTCTTTCTCAGGGTACCACTATATTTGCCTGCGCAGCGAAAGCAACCAGCCCCTCTGTCTCCCAGCCTTGCTGGTCTACACAGAAGCTTGCGACTATATTCCCGATGACCATCAAAGTAATGGCTTGGGGGAAGGGGGTGGGTCCTTCCTGGGAAGGGGGTGGAGCCCAGGGGTGGCACCAGGGATGGGATTCAGCTGGTTCGGACCGGATGCTAATTTTACTCTGGTTCGCTGAAACAGTAGTTGCAAGGACTGGCTGGAACCGCCCATCCCTCCCCTCCCCTCCCAGGAGTCTCTACGCGGCCCATTATGGTTGCCAGGGAAGTGCAGGGCCCGCGCGAAGACTCTAGGAGGGCGAAAATCAGGCCTCCCTGAAGTCTGGAAACGGACGCGTTTCCGGCCTCCTGAGGGCCTCTGGAGCCCGGGGAAGGCCGTTTTCGCCCTTCAGAAGGTCGAGGAAAGCCTCTAGAACCTGGGGAGGGCAAAAAACAGGCCTACCGGAAGTAACGGAAGTCGGGAAACGAGTCCGTTTCCGGCCTCTGGAGTCTGGGGGAAGCCGTTTTCGCCCTCCCGGAGGCTCAAGGAAAACCTCCAGCGCCTAGAGAGGGCGAAAACGGCCATCCCCGCCGTGGTGCAGGAGGCCGAATAGGCCATGCCCACCCTGGCTACGCCCACCCAGCAACCGAGTAGAGAACCAGATGCTAAAATTTTTGAATCCCACCCCTGGTGGGGAATGCTGTGATGCCATCAGCCCTGCCAGGTAGATCAAATCAGCCAACCAAAACCACACAGGTAGTATTCGACTTACAACCTGTTTGTTTAGTGACCGATCAACATTACGACGGCAATGTTTTTACATTATAAAAGCTGCAGTGTTTCACTTAATAACGGTGGCGTATAAACATCATAAAACGGGGCAAAACTCACTTAACAACTGTCTCACTTAACAACAGCCTCACACGGCTGTGCGGGTGTGCGACAGAGAAAGCAAGGATCTGAGGATTTGAACTGGATTCTCCAGATATCCCAGTCTAATCCTTGTCTAATCCCTGTCTAATCCCAAACCCTGGTTGGTTGGTTTTTTTAGGAAAGCAGTGGGGTTTACGGCTCTCTTTCTTCCCTCCTCAGATTACGCCGAGGCTTTAATTAACCCAATTAAGCACGTTAGCTTAATGGACCAACGAGCCAAGCAGCTGGCCGCCCTGATGGGGGAGAGCGAGGTGAGGATTCCTAGACGGGACGGAAGGAAAAAACGACGTGCAACGAGACGGACAGGTTACCGGGGAGTGGTGGTGGTGGAAATCCACGGGAGATTCTCGCTTTACGTCGCCGAGTCAATTTTTGGACAGGACGGCCTCGGCGAGCATCGCAGACCTAATTGGGGTCCCGGGGAGGGAGGAGATGCTGGGAGTGCCTCCCCCCAACTTCACTTCCCCATATCTCCCCCGTCGGGCAGGAGAATGTGGAGAAGCCGAAGGAATGCCTGTTGAGGAGTCCCTCTTGCAACCCCATGGGGCCGTCCCGAGAGGTCCAGAAACCCCTCCCGGATGTCCTACCCCCAACTCGGACCCCCAGCATCGTCCCCAGTCAAGGTAAAGACCGAAAGAAGATCCTGAGTTGAGACATTTCCTCACCCCATAAAATTCCAGTTGGCTGCTGGAATTGGGGGGGGGGGTATTTTTGCCCACCGTGGGAAAGTTTGGGGGGGTATTGAGAAGGTGCTAAAAGTCCATTTTCCTCCCTCTTCTAGGGCAGAGGGATGACTTAATCGCTAGTGTCTTGGCAGGTAAGTTGAGGCTGTGTTGCCAGCCCCCTCAGCACCAAGGGATGCCCGTTGACAGCAATTTACAACTTATGGCCGGTCCTTGCAGTTACGACCATCACAGCCTTTCCCATGTGATCAAAATTCAGACACTTTGCAACCGGCATATATTTTACAACGGTTACAGCTTCCAAGGTCATTCATGATCGCCATTTGCGACCTTCCCGGCAAGCAAGGTTATAGGGGTGAGCCAGATTTACTTAGTGACCAGATGATTCACCTAAAACTGACGGTGATTCATTTAAGAACCACAGCAAAAACAGTCATAACTCCCTAACAACCGCCTTATTTAAGCAATGGAAGTTCCCAACGTTGAGGATTATGCGTCTGTTTAAATTTCCTATTTCGTAAGCTTGCTAGAGTCGATTTATCCGTGAGCCTATACATGGAACAAATAAATATTTTTTAAAAATCCACTCAAGTTCCTAGTCCACATTAAAGCAGAGAGAAACTCGAGTAACGGAGAAGCAGCAAATGGCCCGATCTGTCACTCGCGTCGCCTCTCACGCGCCCGTCTTCTCCCCTGTCCTTCTCGCTTGGACTCCGCAAACCCTCGTGCTGTGTGCTCTCCCTTCCTTTCCAGAGGTCTCTCCACCTTCCGTGGAAGAACTGAGGCAGCAAAAGGCTTTCGTGAAATTGCTGAAGAAGCAGTATCGGGAACTGAAGGAGCTTCGTCGCAAGCACATGAAAAAAATTTGCAGCCTCAACAAAAAGCAGAGCACGCAGCTAACTCTGGAAAGAAGCCGGTTGCGTAGCCGGGAAGGGTGAGAATCAGTGGTGGGATTCAGCCGGTTTGGGTGAAGCGGGTACTTAAATTTCTGGCTGGCCCCGCCCCTTCCTACCCCTTCCAGGAGTCCTCATGTGCCCCCTTTTGGCTCCCAGGTGAGTGCAGGGAGGCCTACTAGGCCCAAAACGGGGCTCAGGGGGTGAGGCATGCCCCCCTCGCGGCCCGTTTTTGCTCCCGGGGGGGCGCGGGAGGCCGAGTGCTTCCTGTCATACCTCTGGCCACGCCCACCCAGCCAGTCATTAGGGCAGAGAACCGGTTGTTAAATTATTTTAATCCCACCACTGGTGAGAATACCAGATTTTTGGCACGTGCCGATCCTAGAATCGGAGAGAAAGGGATGTAGATGAGATTTGCCATGCGAGGAAGAATTACAAGCCAGTTTTCTCCGCTTGAAAGAGAGATTTAGCTCTATTTTTCCCAGGCTGAAAATGAGAAGTAGGACAGATTCTCCGTGCCAAAAAGGAGATTTACAGCAGATTCTTCATGCAGAAAAAAAAAGAGACTTAAAGGCCGATTTACTAGGCAGAAAAGAAGATTTAGAGCAACCACTTTAGGCCAAAATGGAGATTAACAGCCAGTTTTCCATGCAGAAAATGAGATTTAGAGCATTTTTTTCCCCCTGCAGAAAAGGAGATTTTAGGGCATATTTTTCCATGCAGAAAAAGGATATTTAGGTTATTTTTTTTCCATGCAGAAAAGAAGATGTAGACTATTTTTTCCATGCCGAAAATGAGATTTAGAGCTTTTTTTTTTCCTGCAGAAAAGGAGATTTTAGGGCATATTTTTCCATGCAGAAAAAGGATATTTAGGTTATTTTTTTTCCATGCAGAAAAGAAGATGTAGACTATTTTTTCCATGCCGAAAATGAGATTTAGAGCTTTTTTTTTTTCCATGCAGAAAAGAAGATTTAGAGCAGATTTCTTCTTTCTTTAGAGAATGGAATGCAGGTTCTTCCTGCAGAAAGCAAGAATGAGAGCAGAGTGCCACGCAGAATATTTTTGGAGCAGAGCCTTCAGACAGGGTTAGAGAATTCAAAAACTTTGGTTCAATTTGAATATTTCCAGACTGCAGAACCGTTTTGCAGAAAATTGCCCTTCGTCTCTCATGAATTCGTCTTCAAAAGAAAAGGAAAAAAAAAACAAAGTCCAGTGGCCTCCTGAAAAAAAAAAAAAAGCACATTTTGAGGCAGCCCCTGAGATAATGTGAACACAGCTCTCGTGTCTTCTGTTTGTTGGTAGATCTCAAAGCTCTTTAGAGGGATCCCGGCAAGGGCAGGACCACGAAGAAACTCAACGGAAAAACGACCTTCAGGAATGGCAGATGCAGGGTCTGCTACGACTCCGCGAGCCTCAGCACCAGCTGGAGAGGGAGTTGAAGCGAGAACACCTGCACCAGGTATCCTATACACAGTGGCCTCTATCAGGGGTGAAATCTACTTACCTTCCCTACCGTTCCTATTGGGTGTCTTACCAGAGAAACTTAGTAAAGAAAATATATACATGTTATAACTGCAGCGAGGATTGTATTTGCACAAAATTGGGAAGCAGAGAAAATCCTTACCGTGGGAGAAGTAATTAAGAAAACATTGGAATGTGCAGAAATGAATAGATTAACATTGGCAATTAAAGAAAAGGAAGAATCGGAGTATTTTAAGGTACGGGGGCAATTTTTATCAATGGTTAGAGACGAGATAGACATGAAAAGTAATATCTTGAAAAATTTTGGGGAAAATGAATTGAACGAAGATGTAAAAAACAAGATGGAAATGTAGTAAGAAAAACGGGGAGAAAGGAGGCGTAAAACGAATTAATATAAAGGTAAGGAATTTGGAAAGAAGGGTGTAATGGAATGGAATTAAATGGAAATATAAAGATACGATAGAAATATAGTAAGTACCCCAGTCCTGAGGCGAGATGGGTGGCAAATAAATCTAGTATGAATAAAATGTACAAATAAATAGTTAAATAAATAACTTGGAGTGCCGTTGTAACCTGGAACGGTCACTAAATGAGCTGTCGTAAGTCAAGGACAGCCAGTAATTCGACCGGCTTTTTCATGTACACCTGACCCAAATAGGTGCTAGATTTTGTTTTTTGTTTTTAAATTCCCTGTTCTTTCTTTCTTTTGGCGTCTTCCTCAGGCCCAGCAGCGCTTAAGAGAAATCGCACAGGATTACCAAACAGCGCAACTGAAGAAGCTGAAAGAAACGAGCGAGAAGTGAGTCGTCACGCGATGAGAAATGACACGAGCGTGGGAATTTCGCCTTTCTTTTCATCCCGCCATCTTTGGTTCCCCCTCGGGCAGTGATGGGATCCTGCCGGTTTGGTGATCACGTGCTATGAGCGCATGTACAGTTTTACAAAAATTTACCTTCCGCGTTACTGTTGGGGAGTAACACACCTGAGGCGCCACACGAATCAGCTGAGAAGATATAGATCAGTAAAGCGCAGAGGCAGGCAGGCAGGCCCACCTGATTGTCGGAGCTACCGGTTCGCACGAACCGGTAGAATCCCACCCCTGCCCTCGGGGTGTAGTTTCAGGGACTTCAGAAAAAATATTTTTTGAACTTGATCAGGCAGTTAATTCCCCTTCTTAGCCATACTGGTAGCCCTCAAATTACAACTGCAGTGGATCCCCCAAATTTCGGTGGTTAACCGAGACCGTTAAGTGAGTTTTGCCCCCATTTGACGAGTTTCCTTGCCACAGTTGTTAAGCGAATCAATGCAGTTGTTAAGTGAGGAAACAAAGTTGCTGAGTGAATCCGGCTTCCTCACTGACTTTGCTTGTCCGAAGGTGGCAAAATTACATAAACCCCCCGCCCCACAGGACACTGCAAACGTCATAAATAGGAGTTGGTGGCCAAGCGTCTGAATTTTGATTGCCTAACTCTGGGGATGCTATAGCGATTATAAGTGGGAAAAACGGTCCTAAGTGCTGTTGTAACTTTGAACAGTCACTAAACAAAGCTGTTGTAAGTCCAGGTCTATCTGAACGATGGTTCTCGTAGGCTTAAATTTTGCTGTCCTAGAAGAGCGGGGGTAGGTGGAGAAAAATCCACCAGAACAGCGAAAATTTAAAAAATGTACTTTTTATAATAAACATCTAGCTCCATCTGGCATCTCACTGCCTCGCGGAAACTCTGTAGGACTGGAGAGAAAAGATCATTCGTAGGATAAGCGCTAACCTGCCCCACCGTTGCTTTTCGTGTTTAGAGAGAAGAAGGAGCTGCAGAAAATCCTGGATCGGAAACGGCACAACAGTATCACGGAAGCGAAATCTCGCGAGAGGAGCAAAAAAGACGTGTGAGTTAAGACGGGGGACGATGGGGGGGGCGCTAAAGAAAACCCAAATCGTACGGTGTTTTGTAATGGGTGAGCCAAGCAAGTTAGGGATTGTCCTTAACCTGGTTTGTCTCTCCCCAGGGAGTTAACCGAGATAAACAGAAGGCATATCACGGAGTCCGTAAACTCCATTCGGAGGGTAAGCATCTAAACAGCCCTCTCATTTTCGTCATTGCTATGTTCAATTTCCTTTTTTATAACGGGAGCCAAAGACGCTATCGCTCTCGCACAGGGGTGGGATTTAAAATTCTTAGCAACCGGTTCTCTGCCCGGTTGCTGGGTGAGCGTGGCCTTGGTGGGCATGGCCTACTCGGCCTCCTGCACCACGGGGGGTGGTGGTCATTTTCATCCTCCCCAAGCTCCGGAGGCTTTTCTCGAGTCTCCGGGAGGGTGAAAACGGCCTCCCTTCCAGAGCGCGGAAACGGGCCCGTTTCTAGACTTCCAGGAGGCCCATTTTTGCCCTCCCAGAGCCTCCGCGTGGGCCCTGCACTTACCTGGCATCCAAAATGGTCCATGTGGAGATTTCTGGGAGGAGCGGGGCAGGGTGGGAAGGGCCAGCCAGTTCTTGTAACTACCGGTTCGGCGAACCAGATGTAAAATTAGCATCGGTTCTCCCGAACCGGTTGAATCCCAACCCTGCTCTCGCACAACGAAACATACTACAACACTACTGTAAATAAGTATCAAACACCCCCACTACCACCAAATAGTAAACTAAATTAAAGCTTTACAAATTTTTCCAGATGTGTAGCAAAGAAGGGGGAGAAGGATACAATTCCGGATAAATCTTAATTTATTGGACTGATGTTTTGAGTTGATCTGAGCACACACACATACCCCTCCAAAAATGGGGTGGGGTGGGGGAAAGAACTCATCTTCAAGATTAATCTACTCCCAAATTCTGAACTATTTCTGGATGGTCTTCAAGGAGCGGTCCCAAGGCAATCACCCTTGCAGTAGTCTATAGATTGGAGCAAACAAAACAGGAGCAGCTTTGATTCCCCTGGAAAAAAGAATTGGTGGTGAACCAGCTGATGAATTCGGAAGGCTGTTCTTCTATCCCTTGGCTTATTTTCTCTCTCTTTTTTTTTTTCAATCCCCCAGCTTGAAGAGGCCCAGAAACGACGCCAGGAGAAGCTACTTTTGGGACACCAGGAACTTGTGCGATTGATTGAGGAAGAAGAGCCACGGGTGAGTGATTTTATAAAGGGTTCACCAAGACCAATTTTGGACCTTGGGAGACGGGGCTAAGAGATGCGGCCGAGGGAACAGATAAAAGACAGCCGAGCCCTTGGCTGCATAATGGATAGGTTTAGAAGGGACCCTCCCTAGATGTAAAAGAGACGGCTGGAATGGTATGTGGGGAAGATCTTGGGAGAGGAGACTAAGATGCTGCCGAGGGAACAGTCAGATAAGAGACAGCTGAGCCCTCGGCTTCATAATGGACAGGGCAAAAGATTCAGAAGGGACCCTCCCTAGTTTCCCAGGATATAAAGGAGAAAGACCTTGGGAGACAGGGTGAAGAGATGCTGCCAAGGGAACAGTCAGATAAGAGACAGCCGAGCCCTCGGCTGCATAATGGGTGGAGAAAGACTCAGAAGGGGACTCTCCCTAGTTTCCCAGGATGTAAAGGAGGAGGAGGAAAATCTAGATGTATGGAAAGAGTTCAGAGTGGTGTAGGTATGTGGGAAAGACTTTGGGAAACAGAGCAAAAAGATCCTACCCAGGAACAGTCAGATAAGAGACAGCATAGCCCTCAGATGTGTAACAGGCAGGGCAAGAGGCTCAGAAGGGACCCCCCCTAGTTTCATGGGTTGTAAAGGAGACAGCTAGAATGTGGGAAAGAGCTGGGTGGGAAGAGATGCTGCCAAGGGAACAGTCCGATAAGAGACAGCTGAGCCCTGAGCTGCATAATAAAGGTAGTCCTCGACTTACAACCACAATTGAGCCCAACATTTCCGTTGTTAACCGAGACATTGGTTAAGTGAGTTTTGCCCCGTTTTACGACTTGTTGTGCCACAGTCGCTAAGTCAAATCACTGCAGCTGTTCAGTTAGTGACAACGGTTGTTAAGTGAATCTGGCTTCCCCATTGTCAGAAAGTGGCCAAAGGGGATCACATGATCCTGGAATACTGCCACCGTCATAAATGCGAGTCGGTGGTCAAGCATCCAAATGTACATCACGTGACCAGGGGGACGGTTGTTAAGTGTGAAAATCGGTCTCGAGTCCCTTTTTGTCCAGTGCTGTTGTGATTTCAAACAGTCACTAAACCGAACTGTCGTAAGTCGAGGACTATCTGTAAGCGAGGCAAGCGGGCTCAGTTTCTCAGGCGGTAATAGAGACAGCAAGAGACTTATATTTTCAGACCTTTCCGGTAACTTCTTAGTAATGTAGAATTAGTTTGTCTGCTTCGGTCTCCACCCAGTAAGACTAACAGCTGCCAACTCAAATGTATTTTGGATCAACCGGTTCTCTGCCCTAATGACCGGGTGGGCATGGCCATGGTGGGCCTGGCCAGGGGCTGTGATAGGCAGTACTCACCTTCCTGCACCCCCCTGGAAATAAAAACGGGCCACAGGAGGGGGACCCTCCTCCCTGCCCCCCGTTTTGGGCCTACGAGGCCTCCCTGAAGCCTCCTGGGAGCAAAAATGGGCCGTGGGGGGGCACCATCCCCTCCGCACCCCATTTTGGGCTTAGGAGGCCTCCCTGCACTTACCTGGGAGCCAAAATGGGGCGCGTAGAGACTCCTGGAAGAGGCTGGGCCAGCTAGCAATTAAACTACCGGTTTCCCCGAACCGGCTGAATCCCACCACCGATTCCCTCCTTCTCTATCTCTTTCCTAGTTGATAGCCCAGCTGGAACAAGAGTGGCAGCTGGAGGGCTCCTCCCTGACCCAAGAGATCGGCCGATTCCTGCAGGAAGAACTCGACGGGGGGGTCAGCAACGGGCACTCCCCCGGCGCCAGCGTCAGCTCCTTGGCCCCCGAAGAAGACGAGCTGACGGTCCTGTGAATCTCAACGGGAGAGTAAGGGACCGTCCCCGAAGGCCGGCCGGCCAGCACAGCTGCCAACGAGAAGCATGGGTGGGGGCGGGAGGTAGCACCTTTGCATGTTAAACGCACCCCACATGTGGGGAGGGGGAGGGGCAGGACCGGCCGACAAAAACACACTAAAAAGGCACTTCTGGTTTCCTTTCCTTTTCTTTTTAAAAAAAAGTTTTATTTTTTTAACTTTGTGGGGTTTTTTTTTTTTTTGTTTTAATTGCTAACTTGTGATGTGTCTCCTCCCACTTCTCCGTGGGAGACTTTTGGCAGGGAAGGGGGCAACGGTTGGACAATCCACTCTCCCCCCCTCCTGAAATGTATGCACGCACCCACACCCGTGTCCACGTAATATGCACGCCGTGGTGCCAGTGGAAAAACACACAACACTGCTCGTCCCCGCGTCCTTTTGAATGCACGATTAGAGACGAGGGCAATTTTTTTTCTTGCGGGGTAGAAGGGGAGCAAAGGGCTATTTTAAATGCACCCCTCCTTTTTTTTTTTCTTTTCTTTTTTTTTTTAAAGCACAATAGCTTGAGAAAGAAAAAAAAGGGAAATGTCATTTTTTCCATCTTCCCTGCAGCTGGATGGGCTTTGCCAGCTGCATAAGGGAGTGGGGAAGCAGAGGATACCCGGAGAGGGGGTCGCGGTGCACTGGGTTGGGTGGAAGGCTGTCCGGGAACAAATTACGGCGAGGGAAAAGGGACAAAAAAGTTAAAAATGTAGTAGGCAGGTCGGTCCATCCGTCACCGCTGCTTCCGGGATGGGTACAAAGAGGAGAGGGTCAGAGTCGGCCGCCGTCCGCTCAACCTTGTCTCTTTTTTCTCCGGAATGGCATTGTTTGCTGTTATTTCTCTTTGTCTTTTTTTATTTTATTTTTTAAACGTTTGAGTAATAAACTTGTAATTCAGCGGTCTCTCGTCGGATTCTTGCCCCCCCCTCCCACCCCCCTCTCTCCTAATGGCATAGAATGGCTCGGTTTTGCATCCGGCTAAGAGGGTTTGAATAGAATGAATGAGCTGGGAGAAGGGAGAGTGGGGCGGTGGCCTAGAGGTGGCGCTCTCGCCTCACAATCCGGAGGCTGTGAGTTCGATTCTAGGTAAAGGCAAATATTTCTCTCAATGAGAGTCTGCAGAACAAAACTCCGCATTGGCGACAGGAAGGGCATCCGGTCAGTAAAACACTCTGCTTAGCTCCATTCAGTTGTCTAGACTCCATCCCGCAAGGGATTATGGGGTCGTTAAATGATGAATGAGCTGGAAAGGACCTTGGAGGGCTGCTCAAGCAGACAGCCTTGGTAGTACAGTGGTCTAAAGCACCCTGTTATTAAGACCAGCTGCCTGCAATTACTGCAGGTTCGAATCTCACCAGGCTCAAGGTTGACTCAGCCTTCCATCCTTTCTAAGGTAGGTGAAATGAGGACCCAGTTTGTGGGGGCAATAAGCTGACTTTGTATAAATATACAAAAGTATGAAGGCTATTGCTTAGCGCATTGTAAGCCGCCCTGAGTCTCCGGAGAAGGGCGGCATATAAATCAAATTTTTTTTTAAAAAAAAACTATACTATTTCAGATAAGTGACTGTCTACTCTCTTCTTGAAAACATCCAATGATTTCTGGTGGCAAGCTGTTCCACTGGTTAATTGTTCTAACTTTCCATAAATTCCTCCTTAGTTCTAGGTTGCTTATCTCTTTGATTAGTTTCCATCCATTGCTTCTTGTCCTGCCCTCAGGGGCTTTGGAGAATAGCTTGACTCCCTCTTCTTTGGGGCAGCCCCTGAGATATTGGAAGACTGCTATCAAGTCTCCCCTAGTCCTTATTTTCATTAAACTAGACATACCCAGTTCCTGCAACCGTTCTTCCTATGGTTTAGTCTCCGGGCCTTTGACCATCATAGTCGCTCTTCTCTGAACTTTTTCCAAAGTTTCCAACATCTTTTTTTGTAGTCTGGTGACCCCAAATCAGGTTTTTTTTTTGCACATACATACCGTAGATTTGCACACAGTTCTGCTGCTCTCCCCTGGGTCGCGCGTAGAGGCGGTTGCGCAGGGAGGGCAGAGGAAAACTTCAGGGGGTTGGAAATGAAGGGCGAGAGAGACGGAGGGGGTGTGTTTAGAAGATGGAGCAGATAGGGGAAGACAGAGAAGAGAGAGGCACAGTGACACACAGACAGACAGAGAAAGAGAAAGACAGAGAAAGAGACAGACAGACAGACAGACAGAGACAGAAAGAGAGATACACAGAGACAGAGACGGAGAGACAGAAAAAGAGAGAGACAGACAGAGAAAGACAGAGACACAGAGAGAGAGAGAGACAGATAGAGACACACAGAGAGACAGAGACACAAAGAGACAGACACAGACAAAGAGAGACACACAGAGACAGAGACGGATAGAGACACACAGAGACAGAGACACACAGAGACACAAAGAGACAGACACAGAGAGACAGACACAGAGAGATAGAGACACAGAGAGAGAGACAAAGACAGAGAGACACAGACAGACAGACACAGACAAAGAGACACAGAGAGAGAGACAAAGAGAGACACAGAGAAAGAGACACAGACACAGACAGACAGAGACAGAGACAGAGACAGAGACAGAGAAAGAGAGACACACAGAGACAGAGACGGATAGAGACAGAAAGAGAGACACAGAGAGACACAGAGACACAGAGACAGAGAAAGACAGAGACACAGAGACAGACACAGACAAAGAGACACACAGAGAGAGACAAAGAGAGACACAGAGAAAGAGACACAGACACAGACAGACAGAGACAGAGACAGAGAAAGAGAGACACACAGAGACAGAGACGGATAGAGACAGAAAGAGAGACACAGAGAGACACAGAGAGAGACACAGAGACAGAGAAAGACAGAGACACAGAGACAAACACAGACAAAGAGACACACAGAGAGAGACAAAGAGAGACACAGAAAGAGACACAGACACAGACAGACAGAGACAGAGACAGAGACAGAGAAAGAGAGACACACAGAGACAGAGACGGATAGAGACAGAAAGAGAGACACAGAGACACAGAGAGAGACACAGAGACAGAGAAAGACAGAGACACAGAGACAGACACAGACAAAGAGAGACACAGACAGACAGAGAGAGAGAGACAGAGAGAGAGAGAGAGAGAGCTGGCTGGGGAATTCTGGGAGTTAAAGTCCACCAATCTTTAACCGTTGCCAAGATTGGACACCCCGGGTTTACAACGCATTATTCTGCCACACACACACACATAGCCTGCCAAATATTGGCTGTATCAATTGGGTACGATGGGTGTTGTAGTCCAACCCCTTCAAGAGCCACCAGCTTGGGAAAGAGTTTTACAAAACCTCCCATTTTCGTAAGTCTTGATTTATAGGTTCACCCTTTTAATAGATCTGGTTCATAGAAAGCCCCCCCCCACATTTGATAGATTCTTTTTATAGCTCCACCCTTTTTAAAAAAATATCCTATTTATAGACCCCTTTTATAGATCCACCCTTGTTTGATTTATAGAAATCCTCTGTTGATGGATCCCTTTTATAGATCCCCTCTTGCTATCAGTCCAATTTATGGAACCACTTTTTGATAGATCCCTTTTATAAATCCACCCTTGTTATATGTTTGATTTATAGAAATCCTCTGTTGATGGATCCCTTTTATAGACCCCCTCTTGCTGTAAATCCGATTTATGGGGGGGGGGGGAAACCCCTTTGATAGATCCCTTTTGATAGATCCACCTTTGTTATAGGTTTGATTTATAGAAATGCTGTTGACAGATCCCTTTTATAGATCCAAAGGACTACAAGGCTCTTGCTGTACGTCCGATTTACAGAACCACACCACCCCCCTTTGGATAGATTCATTGATAGATCCACCTCAGGGGTGGAGCTCCCGAACAAAGAGAACTGGTTTGGTGACGTCATATCGTCACCGCTACTGGTTCGGCCGAACCTGGAGGAACCCACCACTGATCCACCTTTCCCTTTCCAGCCATGGACGGAGGTCAAACCGTGAAGGAACAAGATTTTCGGGCACCGTTTTAACCAAGCGAAACCGTTTTACCGTTCAACGCACAACCGTCTCAAAGGAATTTTCGATGTTTCGGTTTTTTGGTTTTTTTTTTTTTTTTTTTTTTTAGAAAAACCACAAACTCACACAAATATATCACGCACAAAACAGAAAACAGATCCGAAGTTAGCGCAGGCAGGCAAGAGAAGTCACCCGGTGCAAACAGCCGGGAACCAGACGGCAGGGAAGGGCCCAAGACGGACTTTCGGGCGTCGGGACAACGTGACGGAGAGGCAAGAGATCGGCTGTGGGTGGGGGGGTGGGCACAGGAGCTGCCATGCAAACAGGGTTGGGGGGAATCCCGAGGCACCCCCCATTTTGGTGGGGCGAGGAAAAGGGAACAGTGGGGTGAAAAATACATGGAAACAAGGGATTCCAGCTTGAGACACAACAGTCGACAAAAGTGAATTTGAGTGCAGGTAGTCCTCGACTTACGACCATCCGCTTAGTGACCTGTTCCAAGTTAGGACGCTACTACTGAACAGAGCGATTTAGAACGGGGGGGTCCTCTCACTTGCGACCCCGTGATCACGCGACCCAAAGTTCAGGCGTACGTTTTAACGATGGTTGGAGGGTCTTGAGGGGGTGGGGGAGGGCAGGAGGCGTCACCCATGCTGTTCGCGATTTTCTCAGCAAGCTTCACAAAGCAGTGGAGAAAGCCGGGTTTGCTTAACGACCACGTGATTCACTTAACGACAGCAGCCAAAAGGAAGTTATCGAACCGGGCCTGACTCCGTGACGGCGCGCTTCACTTAAAAGCAACCGGAGAGTTAAAATTGTGCCTGGCTCCGTTGATGAGAACGTGCTTCGACAGAAGTACAATTGGGGTGATTCAATCAATGACCACGTGATCCACTTAACGACGGCAGCAAAACGAGGTGAACAAAATTGGACACGATTCAATGACCCGCTTAGCGACCAAAGTTCTAGTCCCAACGGTGGTCATAAGTGAAGGACTACCTCCGCTTTGGCTCAGTTGTGAAATGAAAACACAAAAAGATAAATAACCTCTCCGGGCGGAGGCACGTCTGTGTTTGGCCGGTGTGTAAAACCAATGCTAAAAAAATAAAAATTCGGGCTCCGTACAAAGGGCCCCACCCCAAAATGACAGAAACAGAGCAACCCTGGCAGAAAATAAAGCTACGGGGAAAAGCAGCTTCGCTCTTAATTTTTTTTTTTGTTCCCTTTTTCTGCCGTTCGGAGAGACGTTTTGTGCTGTTTTCGGGAAGAGCGCGAAGGTTGGCTTTTAAGAGAGACTGGACTGTGCTTGAAGACAAATTGGCAGTTTCGGGATTGTCCCCCCTCTTGGCCCTCCCGGCCCTTCTCCTCGTTATGGATGAGAGACCAAGAGGACCGCATTTTGTGCAAAATTCCTTTCCTTCGTTCCAAAAACTCGGTTCGGATGGCCTTCCGATGTCCGGGCACAAGCAAGCTTCCTTCCATTAAACCGTGGCTTGAAGTAGGGCAGGATGGAGGAGAGAGGTAACAGATCCTGCTCCCCTTTTTAAATTCTTGAGCGTTGGCCAAAGGCCAATGGTTCCAAAGTCTCCAATTAATGCAGGAGAACAAGAGAAATTGGACAGGTGTGAATCCATCCCTTCCACCCCTCATTCAGACGCAGCAGCCACGGACAACGACAGCTTTTCCCCCCCAAAAAATTTCTCCTTCCCCTTAATAAGTCTTCCCCGAGACACCGTCTCGAACTCGTGACTTGAGCTGCTCCAAAGCCAAGATGGCAGCCCCACCTGGTCCCTGCTGACACGGAAGACCTAAGCACGCCCCAAATCGGACGCCGAAGTGGCAAGACGGGCGGTGGAGAGAGGGAAATTTAAAAAAAAGGGGGGGGGAGGGATCCTGCACGTTTACACAGGGAGGTGGGTCCCTCCGAGTGGTGTGAGGTCCTTTCCGGATTCCCAAAGTCCTGGATTCGAACCCGCTGCTTCAGAAGCCTTCGATATGGCAATAGGCTTCTAAAGCTGCTAAGAGGATGTAGACCAGCCAGAGGCTGACGAAAAGCAAGGTGGACAGAAGTTTCGGGGTTCGGGGACCGCCCAGCTCACCCCCCACCGGAGGCCGGCGCCGGTACAACAGCACCGCGATGCTGATGAAGGCAAAGATGGTGAAAAGGGTGACGGAGAAGGCCAGGGAGCCCGGCTGCACCTCGAAAGGTTTTCCCTGGCTTGCCCAGTAGCTGGCGGCGATGGTCCAGGCCACACCGATGCCGAGGAAGACGTTAACCGCGTTGCTGCCCGTCACGTTGCCGATGGAAGCGTCGGCGTACTGGTCTTGGATGGCGGCCACCTTGCTGGCGAAGGTATCTAGAAAAAGAGACAGAGAGGACGGAGTCAAGCCACCAATGTGGGTTTGTGGGCCTCGCCTGGCATTGGAGGGGCAAAGATGGCAACCCCTTTTCTGGAAGGGGGACCGCGAAGCTGCTTCGCGTCTCTCTTGAGGCTTCCTATCCTCTCGTCTTACGGCCATTTCTTAATTTTTCTGGATTTCCTAATTTCTAAAGGAAAAGCTAGCGGGTCGTTTTTTTCTTTACAAATCAATTGATGGGAGGAAAAATGAGATAGTAAAACGTCTTTCGGGCATCTGTGTGCCAGGTTGCCAGATAGGAAGACTTCTAAAGAACTGAAGTATTTTGTTCCAAACTCGGCAACTTTAAGATGGGGTAGGCTTCAACTTCCAGAATTCCCCAGCCAATCTGATTTATCGCCTTTTCTTAGGAATAAACTTCAATTTATTTCTAGGGATTTTAATCCTCCTTAAATAAACTTCAATTTATTTCTAGGGATTTTAATCCTCCTAAATAAAGTTCAATTTATTTCTAGGGATTTTAATCCTCCTAAATAAAGTTCAATTTATTTCTAGGGATTTTAATCCTCCTAAATAAACTTCAATTTATTTGAAGTCATCAAGGGCACCGTATTCTCGTCCTGATTTTGATTAACAGGTCAATTAAGCAAATTCTCCAGACTTTGGGTCCTAATTATACCAGGCACTATAGGCAATATCAGTGATTTAATTGGCCTCTCTTGAAAGCCCCTCATTCCTGGCCATGATTAAACCAGTATTTCTTAAACTTGACCATTTTAAGACCTGTGGACGTTTATGCACAGCGTGCTGGCTGGGGAATTCTGGGAATTGAAGTCTTAAAAGTTGCTAAGTTTGAAAAACGTTGATTGAAACACCTGTAACTCGCATTTAACAGTCCCAGTGAACCAAGGATTTTAACTCTGCTATCAACCCAAACCTGCCTTCCTCACCCCAAACCGAGATTTTGCAACTGGACAAACAGCCATTCCCAAGCGTGCCTGTTTTGCAGAGCAGCTGCAAAATGAATGAATGAATAGAGGGATAAATGAAGGAAGGAAAGAGATAGTCCACAACTTACAACCACAACTAAGCCCAAAATTTCTGTTGTTAAGTGAGGTTTTGCCCCATTTTTTCGACCATTCCTGCCACCGTTGTTAAATGAATCCCTGCAGTTCTTAAATTAGTAACCCGGTTGTTAAGCGAATCCAGCTTTCCCCTTGACTTTGCTTGTCGGAAGGTCGCAAAAGGAAAATCAATACACCCCCCCTGCCCCCTGGGGCCCTGCAAAGACCATCAATACAAACCAGTTGCCAAGCGTCCAAATTTTGATCGCATGATGGGGACGCTGCAAAGCTCCCGGTCACCTTTCGTAAGTTGGGAACAGTCCCTAAACGAACTGTCGTAAGTGGAGGACAACTTACTTTATGTTAATAACAAATTTTTTAAAAAACATGACTTGCCGCCGTGCAAAGCCACGCAAGCCTTCCGACCAGCAATTTCTGGAGAAAAAAAAAAGGGGAGGGGATTTAACTCCCAAATTCACGTTTCTCGGCAAACGAGTGGGTTTGCACTAATAACAGAGCGCTACGTTCCAAACCACCGATCAGAAATGAGAGATTGGGGGGGGGGGGGGAAAAAGGACTCACAAGCGAGCAAGTGAACATTTGCACGTCAACCGTTCCACGATTTGGAGAGACAATGTTATCGCTACGAGCCTAAAAAAAGATAGAGGCTTTTTTTGTTTGTTTTTAACTGCTGTTTGTCGGGTTAAGCGAAAGGCGTTTTGCGCACGCCTGCTTTAAAATCCACCCGGCTGCTTCCACCGTCGTGTTGTGTCAGCTGCGTGTTTCCCAAATTGACTTTTTCGGCTCTCTCAGCCACGAGTCCCTGATTGCTGGCAGGGCCCCCTTTTTTTAGTGAGTCAAGGCTCCTTAAAATAGCAAAAAAGCAAATTTAGGATTGGCTCCGGAGGGGCCTGTCAAAGCATTGGTGTGCAAGGGTTGGGGGTGGGAGGGGCGGTGGTGTATCCGGGGACACCAGATAATTGCAAGAGAACATCTGCAAAACGGAGCGGTCCAACAGCTAAGCCTCTGGTGCAAATTCTGTTTTTTGTTTTGTTTTAAAGGTGCAAAGGGGGTTGCTCTTGTTGCCTCCAGAAATGGTGGGCTCCCCATCTCTTTTCAAGAAGAGACTAGGCAGCCACTTGTCTGAAACGGTGCAGGTTCTCCCCTGCTTGAGTAGTGGGCTGGACTAGAAGACCTCCAAGGGTCCCTCCCTCCCTTCCAGCTCTATTCTATTCTAAACATTCTGCAGCATCCCCACAGCCCAATTTAGGAACAATTAAAATTGGCAGCAGGATTTTCATTTCTAAGCAAGGCCCTGGTTAAATGAGTCACAGCTGATTTTTATAAGGTCCTTTTTTGTCTTAAAGGAATCATTAGCAGAATATTCTATTCCATTCCATTCCATTCCATATTTTCTATTCTATTTCTATTTCTATTATTTCTATTCTACATTCTATTCCATTCCATTCCATTCCATTCCATCTTTTCTATTTCTATTTCTATTCAAATTCCCTATTCCTATTCCATTCTATCCTATTCTATCCTATTCTATCCTATTCTATCCTATCCTATTCTATTCTATTCTATTCTATTCTATTCTATTCTATTCTATTCTATTCTATTCTATATCATTCCATTCCATATTTTCCATTCTATTTCTATTTCTATTATTTCTCTTTCTCTTATTTCTATTTCTATTCCTACTCTAATTCCCTATTCCTACTCCATTTCATTCATTCCTATTCTAATTTCTTTATTTTCTATTCTATTCTATTCTATTCTATTCTATTCTATTCTATTCTATTCTATTCTATTCTATTCTATTCTATTCTGTATCATTCCATCCATATTTTCCATTCTATTTCTATTTCTATTATTTCTCTTTCTCTTATTTCTATTCCTACTCCTACTCTAATTCCCTATTCCTACTCCATTTCATTCATTCCTATTCTAATTTCTTTATTCTATTCTATTCTATTCTATTCTATTCTATTCTATTCTATTCTATTCTATTCTATTCTATATCATTCCATATTTTCCATTCTATTTCTATTTCTATTATTTCTCTTTCTCTTATTTCTATTTCTATTCCTACTCTAATTCCCTATTCCTACTCCATTTCATTCCATCCTATTCTAATTTCTCTATTCTATTCTATTCTATTCTATTCTATTCTATTCTATTCTATTCTATTCTATTCTATTCTATTCTATTCTATATCATTCCATTCCATATTTTCCATTCTATTTCTATTTCTATTATTTCTCTTTCTCTTATTTCTATTTCTATTCCTACTCTAATTCCCTATTCCTACTCCATTTCATTCCATCCTATTCTAATTTCTTTATTCTATTCTATTCTATTCTATTCTATTCTATTCTATTCTATTCTATTCTATTCTATTCTATTCTATTCTATTTCTATTCTATTCTATTTTCGATTCGATTCGATTCGATTCTACATTCCATTCCATTCCATTCCATATTTTCTATTTCTATTCAAATTCCCTATTCCTACTCCTATTCTATTCTATTTCATTCTATTCCATATTTTCTATTCTATTTCTATTCTAATTCCCTATTCCTATTCCATTCCATCCTATTCTAATTTCTCTATCCTATCCTATCCCTCACAGTAGAATGTAGCATATCTGACACCACCCGTCCCCACGACTCACTCTGCGTCTGGACCTATGTGTGGTCTGGACCTATGTGGGTGTGGGTGTGGGTGTGGGTGTGTAAGTCCCTCTCCCACCCGTCACTAACCGGGCACGGAGGTACCCAGCGCCACGAACACCACCGCCGTGACCGAGTCCTTGAGTCCGATGGTGCAGCCGAAGTGAGAGGCCAGGTCCCCCGTGAGGGCGGTGAGGACCCCGATGAGGCAGATCGAGACCAGGAAGCAAGCCCAGCCGCACCAATACTCGGTGGGCGGCACGAACGCGAAGAGAACTTTCCAGAAGACGGTGAGGAAATGCATGATGTAGTCGAAGCAGGAAGGGAGACGGTCCTCGCCCGAATCGTCGTCTTCATCGTCACCTGCCCGGGGGGGTCATAAAAACACGGATTCACCCTCTCTCGGTAACAGGAACAAGAGGTAGAAGGGACCTTTGAGGTCATCTAGCCCAACCCTTGCGCGAGATCTATACTATTTCTGATCAATGGCCATCCGGTCTCTTTTTAAAAGCCTCCGGTCAAGATGAGACTGGACTTCTCATTTGTCAGAAATGGTGTAAGATCTTCTGCTTGGACAGGGGGTTGGACTAGATGACCTACAAGGTCCCTTCCAACTCTCTTAATCTAATCTAATTTAATCAATTTATTACAAACACATTATTGTCCTCAAACGGCAGGAATTCCCTCTTCCCTGTGCTTTGCTGGGGTTGAGTTGGACGCTGGACGGCTACGTCAATCAATGTCATCGCGGTCTGATTGAATTCCAGACGTTGCTGCCAAAATGCTTGATGGAAAGTTATTTATTGCTCAAAGAGCAATTAATGTTAACCCATATAGTGTGGCTGTAGTATTAATTATTATTAATTGTCCTTCTATACTTTCCCCTTCTATTGGTATTATTATTATTATTACTATTACTACAGAATATTCAGGTCCAAATTTCCACATATCTAAGCAGCCTTTTGGGTAATCGCTCCAAGGGCTCCCATTACTATTGTTATAATCGTTGCTTTCTTCCTCCACAGTCGCGCAACTTGGATTTGCAAATCGTGATATTTCATTTTATATTTTTTCTAGCTCTTTCTCTTCCGTTCGTGCATCACCTGATACTATCAACGAATGAACGATTATTAATAATACCGTGTTTCCCTGAAAATAAGACCGAGCCTTACATTAATTTTTTGCTCCAAAAGACGCAATAGGGCTTATTTTCAGGGGATGTCTTATTTTTTTGGGTGGGGTGGGGAAATACATTACTAAATAGGGAAGCGGTGGCTCAGCAGCTAAGACGCTGAGCTCGTCGATCGAAAGGTTGGCAGTTCAGCGGTTCGAATCCCTGGTGCCGCGTAACAGGGTGAGCTCCCGTGACTTGTCCCAGCTTCTGCCAACCTAGCAGTTCGAAAGCAGGTAAAAAAAAATGCAAATAGAACAACAGGGACCACCTTTGGTGGGAAGGTTAACAGCGTTTTCCGTGCGCCTTTGGCGTTGAGTCATGCCGGCCACATGACCACGGAGACGTCTTCGGACAGCGCTGGCTCTTCGGCTTTGAAACGGAGATGAGCACCGCCCCCTAGAGTCGGGAACGACTAGCACATATGTGCGAGGGGAAGCTTTACCTTTACATTACTAAATATGTCCCTCTTAACTGGGGTTTATTTTGGGGGTAGGGCTTCTATTATGAGCATCCTGAAAAAAATCACGCTAGGGCTTATTTTCCAGTTGGGTCTTATTTTGGGGGAAACAGGGTAGGAGTAGCAATACTAGTGTTCTCTCTGATGCTTTGCATGCACACGAAGGGCTTCTGCACCGGAGAAAAATTCCTTGTGTGTCGAATCGCACTTGGCCAAATTGAAAATATTCCGTTCAATTCCATTCAATTCTTCTTACCGGCACTGACGGTGACGGCGCTTACGAACTGCTCTCGCCAACTGCTGCTTCCCACCACGAGCGCCAAGTTGGTTTTCTTGATCAATTTGTCCACAGTGCTCTGGAGGAAGAAGAGGTTGGGGAGAGGTGAAACGGGATGTGGTGGCGGTGGGGTCTTGGGGGCTCCCCCCTCCCTTAGCAATTGTTTAGCTTTCAATGTTGCCTCTGATCAAAGCTAACTGAGCACCGCATGGCATGGAATAAAAGATAATTATTTTTTCAAACAATTGTGGTTTACGGCCACAATTGAGCCCAAAATTTCTGCCGCTAAGCGAGACAGTTGTTAAGTGGGATTTTGTCTCATTTTACGACCTCTCCTGCCACAGTTGTACAGTGAATCACTGCAGTTTGTTATCCTATCTGCTTGCGTTTCCATTACTTCTCCTGATCAGAAGCGGGAATTTATTACAAAGAATAATGTGCTTAAGACTACAATACAGGAAGTCCTCGATTTACGCCCACAATTGAGCCGGACATTTCTGTCGCTAAGTGAGAAATTTGTTAAGTGAGTTTTGTTCCATTTGATGACTTTTCTTACATTGGTTAAGTGAATCACTGCTGTGGATAAGTTAGTAACATGGTTGTTAAGTGAATTTGGCTTCCCCATGGACTTTGCTTTGTCAGAAGGTCGCAAAAGGGGATCACATGACCCCGTCATAAACATGAGTCAGTTGCCAAGCGTCTGAATTCTGATCATGTAACCACAGGGACGCTTGCAACGGTCATAAGGGTGAAAAACAGTCCTTTTTCCAGTGCCGTTGTAACTTCAAATGGTCACTAAATGAACAGTTGTAAGCTGAGTGCATTTGATGAGAAGAGAACTGGGATTGACGGGTCTGAAGAAGACTTGTACAAATTTGGATGAGAGACAGAGACAGAGACAAAGAGAGAGAGAGACAGAGAGACAGAGACAGAGACAAAAAGAGACAGAGACAAAAAGAGACAGAGAGAGACACACAGAGAGAGAGAGAGAGACAAAGAGAGAGATAGAGACAGAGACAGAGAGAGACAGAGACAAAGAGAGACAGAGACAGAGACAGAGACAAAGCTAGACGGAGACAAAGAGAGGGAGAGACAGAGACAAAGAGAGACAGAGACAGAGACAAAGAGAGACAGAGACAAAGAGAGGGAGAGACAGAGAGAGTGAGACAGAGACAGAGAGAGATGGTTATTACCTTGAACTCGTAAGATTCCTCAATGATAACTTCAAGTTTGGCATTTTCTCCCAAACTGGGGTATCCCATTTTGGCAATTTTCTCCTGCTCTCCTGCGGGCAATTGATTCTCGTTAGTGTCACCTAGGATAGCATGGGAAAAAGAGATTGGTGGTGTAACGGACCTAGGAGATAGACCTCGAGCAACGGAGGAAAAAGAAGCTGCTTAGGGAATGGTTAGATAAGAGGCCACGTAGCCCTCAGCTACACAACGGATGGAGAAAAAGGATTCAAAGAGACTCTCTACTAGCTTCTCCGGATTTAAGTGAAAACTGGATGGGGGGGGAATTTCTTCCTTTTTCATCTTCCCATCCTTACCGTGCCGGAGTCCGATGTCCAAAATAACCGGGGGTCCCAACTCCAGATAGAAATTCTTATTTTTTTCATACTCCTCATCGTCGATAATTTTTATCTCGATGTATCTTCTAAGAGAGGGAGAAAGAAACCAGTTCAAACTCAAACTCCAACATTGACAGAGGTAGGCAGGCTAAACTCTTAACACCTCTGCCCCAAAATGTTTCCAACTTTCTTTTTTTTTAAAAAATAATAATAATAGTCGGCTTCTATATTTTCCAGCTGGAAAATATAGAAGTTTTACTCCAGTTTCCAGAGGTGACCATCTCTCGGCAGCCATTTGATGGCCACACTTCGAAGAAATGACAAGGTAGACATTTGTCCCTGGGCTCCTTTCGGATGAGCAAGGAGAAAAAACATATATATGGATAGCCTAAGAGGATTAAGATATGCAGGGAATTTATAGCCAGGACTCCCGGTGACATCGGCTCTGCTCAACCCCTCTGGACTGCCAAAACTTCTGGAAAATCAGTTCTAAAATCAGTTTATAACCAATTTCGTTGTATACATGATGTACAATGACAATAAAGGCTGTTGTTTTTGTTGTTGTTATTATTATTATTATAGGTAAAAGGTAAAGGTTCCCCTCGCACATATGTGCTAGCCGTTCCCGACTCTAGGGGGCAGTGCTCATCCCTGTTCCAAAGCCGAAGAGCCAGCGCTGTCCGAAGCTGTCTTTGTGGTCATATGGCCAACATGACTCAACGCCAAAGGCGCACGGAACGCTGTTACCTTCCCACCAAAGGTGGTCCCTATTTTTCTACTTGCATTTTTTTTTTTTGACATGCTTTCGAACTGCTAGGTTGGCAGAAGCTGAGACAAATCACGGGAGCTCACCCGTTATACACGGCGCTAGGGATTCAAACCGCTGAACTGCCAAACTTTTGATTGACAAGCTCAGCATCTTAGCTCCTGAGCCATATTATTATTATTATTACTTTATGTATCTCTATCTCTATTTCTATCTATCTATCTCTATCTATCATTTCTATCATCTATCATGTACTATCTATATCTACCTATTGATCTATCATCTATCATTTCTATCATTATCTATTTCTATCTATCATTTCTATCATCTACTATCTATATAATTTCTATCATCTATCATCTACTATCTATCTATCATCTATCATTTCTATCATCTATCTATATCTATCATCTATCATTTCTATCATCTACTATCGATTTCTATCTATCGTTTCTATCATCTACTATCTATTATTTCTATCATCTATCTATTTCTATCTATCATTTCTATCATCTACTATCTATATCACTTCTATCATCTATCATCTACTATCTATCTATCATTTCTATCTACTATCTATATCATTTCTATCATCTACTATCTATATCTATCTATCATCTATCATTTCTATCATCTATCTATATATCTATAGATCTATCTATCATCTATCATTTCTATCATCTATATCATTTCTATCATCTATCATCTATCTATCATCTATCATTTCTATCATCTATATCATTTCTATCATCTACTATCTATCATCTATCATTTCTATCATCTATCTATATCATTTCTATCTATCTATCATCTATCATTTCTATCATCTATCTATATCATTTCTATCATCTACTATCTCTATCTATCATCTATCATTTCTATCATCTATATCATTTCTATCATCTATCTATCATCTATGATTTCTATCATCTATCATCTATCATTTCTATCATCTACTATCTATATCTATATCTATAGATGGATCTATCTATCTATCTATCTATCTATCTATCTATCTATCTATCTATCTATCTATCTATCCATTCCTCCTCTTTATGATTTTTCTCCCAAAGGACATCAAAAGATACAGAAGATTCTTGTAGATTTCATTCGGGTCTGCCAAAACAAACCCAAAGTAGGTTAAAGGAGGGGGGGAAAGGGCTTATTTTTGATGGACGGGGCTGCATTTCTCGTCCTGTCGCTAGTTTTAAACTTTCTGCGCCTCCTCAATCACGTCTGGCACCTTCCTCTGGCTCTTCATGGCACCCTTCCCATGTGCCAGGACGGCCGTATTTCACACCGTCTCCTTTTCACTCTGGGCCTGCCTTGCGTGTCTCCCCCTCTCCTCGTGTTTTCACACCCTCCGGTTGACCCAGTGTGGCCCCCCCCCTCCACCACACTCCTCGCTGCTCTCGCCAATTAGGTCAATCTCCGTCAAGTTGGGAGGCTAAGCGAAGCGATGCTTGGCAGAGGGAAGATGGAACGTTTTCCAGAAATGAATGCCTTATGTCAGAGGCTTGGAGGGGCGGGTGGTGAAGGCAGCTCGGTTGAAGGGAGCCCGGGTGGGAAACGGGTTTGAGAACGGAGAGTCGTCTCTCGAAACTGTGGCTTCTCTGCTGTTTTTGTTACAAATGGATGTGGGGTTTTTTTTTAGCATGAAACTATAGTACCCCTGATCACTGGGGAAAGTGCCACGAATTGGACTAACTCTTGGGTCCCGCTTGCATATTTTTAAGAACAGGCCATAGTGTCAACACTAAACATGATTTTAATAAGGAGGTCTATCTATCTATCTATCTATCTATCTATCTATCTATCTATCTATCTATCTCTATTTATCTATCTATCTATCTCTATCTCTATCTATCTATCTATCTATCTATCTATCTATCTATCTATCTTTATCTATCTTATTCTACCCATCAATCTAATTCTATTCTATCATTTTTTTTCATTCTATCTCTCTCTCATGTCTCTATCAAACTATCACATTCCATCTAGTTCATTCTGTCTATTAATCTATCTCATTCTTTCTATCTCATTTTGTCTGTCTGTCTCTTATCAATTCCATTCCATTTATCTCATTTTATCTTTCAATCTAACTCATTCTAACATTCTATCTGTCATCTCTCTCTTCTCTCTTCCCTCTCTCTCTCTCCATCCATCCATCCATCCATCCATCCATCCATCCATCAGGGTGTATCTGTCCATTTCCTTCCTTCCTTCCTTCCTTCCTTCCTTCCTTCCTTCCTTCCTTCCTTCCTTCCTTCCTACCTACCTACCTACCTACCATCTATCTAGCCATCTGTCTATCATCTATTAACTATCTAATCTATTATCTATCTATCTATCTTCTATATCTATATCTATCTATCTATCTTCTATCTGTCTGTTTATCTATTTATTTATCTATCTATCTTCTGTCTGTGTCTATCTATCTATCTTCTGTCTGTCTGTCTGTCTATCGTCTGTCTGTCTGTCTTTTGGGTCTCTCTATCTTCTGTCTGTCTGTCTATCTTCTGTCTGTCTATCTTCTGTCTGTCTGTATCTATCTATCTATCTATTGTGTCTGTCTGTCTATCTTCTGTCTGTCTGTCTGTATCTATCTTCTGTCTGTCTATCTATCTACTGTCTGTCTGTGTCTATCTATCTTCTGTCTGTCTATCTATCTATCTATCTATCTCTTGTCTGTGTGTCTTCTGTCTGTCTGTCTGTCTGTCTGTCTGTCTGTCTGTCTGTCTGTCTGTCTACCTACCTACCTACCCACCCACCCACCCACCCACCCACCCACCCACCTACCTACCTACCTACCTACCTATCTGATTCTTGCATCAGGTACATTGTAAACTGAGGACTACCTATACTGTTCTTTTTAAATATTATTTGATTATGCATGATGTTTGTTGACTTTATGGCTGTTTTTAATGATCCTGTAAGCCACAAAGCGTCAGGACAACTCAGCACTACAGAAGCGATCGTCAGAAATAGCCATAAAATAAAATTGAACAACATCTCGATGAACCATGTTTTAAGGCAGTCTCCCAAAAAACCTGCCCAGCACTTTAAATCTGCAGTGATTCGCTTAAGAACCCTGGCAAAAAAAAAGAAATGTTTGTAAAATTGGTTTTCTGACTCAACCGTCTCCTTGCCTAGCCATGGAAATTCTGGCCCCCGTTGTGGCCGTAAGCCGAGGACTTTTGTCAGTAAGCACGAAGTATATTTCTTTCCCATGTCTTTTTTTTTTTTTAATCTTCATTTTTCTCCTCTACATTTTTTCCACAACAGCCCTGAAGAGTAGGCTGAGCCAGGAAGAATGACGGGGCTCAAAGTCGTTACATGAATATAAACCTGCCGATTTACCAATTTATTTATTTTTTATGATGCTTTTTCCCCCTTCTTGAAAAAAGGAATTAAAACTGGAAAATAGCTTTGTTTAAATGCACACAAAAGTTTTTGGAGTTTGTACTATATTCAGTTTAAAAAAAAACAAAACTGAACATTTTGTACCTAAATGTAGTAAAAAAATAACAGATCCACGGCTCCCCTTTTACAATGGCTTATATCTTTTCTTGATTATTATAAACATTTATCATCTACCACCGCTTAATTCCACGTAGTAGCTGACTCCTTCCTGCCCGTAAAAAACCATTAAAACAAATTAAAAACAGTTAAATCTGACAAACGGTGTTACCTAAAAGCTGGAAAATTTTTAATATCGAACCACATAATAGTCGGAGTGGAAATAAAAATAATTTGAAGCACGGGAAGTGGGCACGTATCTGAGAGTTAAGACCTTGAGGGAACCGGAGAGGAAGAAAAGAAAACCTAAGAGTTATTTGGGAACTGGATGATGGTTTTTGTAATTTCCGGCCTGCCTTTTTACGTCGGCTGGAAAGGGACTGTCCAGCATTTTAGAAATCTTTGCAATGAAGAAAAGCCATTGGACTAAATTATGGTGCCACCACCAAAAAGGCCATGCTCCTTATTGTGAGATGCTGTATGCCGGCGCATATCATTCCTTCCTTTTTCAGGCTCTGTGAATAGTCGTCGACTAACAGCAGCTCATTTAGTGACCATTCCAAGTTACAACGACTGAAAGTGACTCAGGACCGTTTTTCACACTTAACGACTGTTGCGGCCAGATCAAAATTCAGACGCTTCTTTTATGTTTAAATAATATAATGAGGATTCCTATTTGATTAATGTGATAGAGATCGTTAACAGCGCTAACGAGAACTGGATCGATATGACCGCCCTGAGTCCTATTTGGAGAAGGGCGGTATAGAAATAGGAACAAATAAATTAAATACATAAATAAATGATAATCCAGTTGAGGAGTCAGGCAATTTTTGTTCAATGTTACGTTTGAACAATATCATGAGGATTGCTTAAATTTGGATAAATGTGATATAGGGGTTACTAATACTATTATTGTGAATTGGATTAATATATTAAAAAATAGATAAGAAGATAAGCGCAAAAGAGGAAAAGGGATTTTCCTTTTGCGTATTTTTAAATAATATAATGAGGATTATATCAATTTGATAAATGCGATAATTAACAATGTTAGCTTGAATTGGATCAATATGAATGATACCTAGTCAAATCTGTTTGTATATAATAGAGAAATGTTCACCATCACTGACCTATAATATCCATAACCCATTTTCCCTCCTCCCGCACATTCGTTGTCCTTCCCGCCATTCCCATTGGGGTCCCCATGCCTTGTTATCTTACACCGTCTCGTCGTTCTGAAATTCCACCTTGCCAGCCACTTCCTCATAATCCTCGCCGGCTTTAGCCGTGCCCTCGATGGTGTGATAAGGGATGGCCACTCGCCCACGGGCTCCCGAAGTCCTCAACACTTTGATGTGTACCACGCCTACGCTTTCGCTCACTCGCTTCGAGGGTCCCTCAAAGGTAAAGATACCAGCGTGGTCGTCATCGAAGATCGTCACAGTGGCCATCTTGGAGGGCGCGAGACAAGCTTTCGGAGGAGGTTCTGGACCCGGCTCGGCCCAGGCGGCCCTGACGTTGCTGAGATGGACGTAAAAATACTCGTCCTCTTCAAAAATATCATCGTCAATGATCCCCACCCGCAGTTCCTTGTGTGTCTCTCCCGGCTTGAAGAGCAAGGTACCCTCTGCAAATTCGTAGTCGGAGCCAGCGTTGGCGGTTCCGTCCTCCGTACGGAAGTCCACTCGCACAGTGACGCAGGCCAGATCGCCTCCTCGACGGGCCACAGTCAGGACCACCGAGCCACAGTTCTCGAAGCACTGATAGTGAGCTGGCTCGAAACCGACTCTGGTCACCGATTCGTCTTCCTCCGTCTGGACTTCTTGGATACTGATGGCTTTGCGGGCCTGATCGGCCGCGTGTTTCTTGAGGATGTTCCCGGCTCCGATCATCATACGGGTCGCTTGAATGCGGTAGAAAGCGCGGCTCTTCTGCTGCTGGACCAGTACGTGATAGTTGGCCATTTCGATCAGTTGTTCCATGTCCTTTTCAGGGTGCTTCTGTTTCAAATCCCGCAAGGTTCGAGCCATATCCCTGCGGGCTTCCTCGTCTTGATCCTTACCCGTATCCCCCAGACCTTCCGATCCTTCCTTGAGCGAGTTATCCATCTCAATGTCCATTTTCGGGTAGCCGATATCGCCCTCGCTCTCGATAATGAGACCTCGCGACTTATCCGCCCGGTACTTTTTATGGACGTACTTGTAGAAGAGGAGCCTCCGGTCAGCTATCCAAGCTTGGAGGACGCAGACTGGGAAAAACAAGAAGGTGAGAAGACCTTCCCAGAGTTCTACCTCACTGGGAGAGAACCAGGCCAAGATAAGGTACAACCAGATGTAAGCAAAGATGCTCCACGCTGCGGTGACGAAGAAAACCCGCAGGTGTTTGATGCGCCGTATCTCACCTTGAGGGACCACATGAATGCAGACGGCAATGATGATGAACATGTTAAAAGCGGCGCTGCCCACGATGGTGCTGGGACCCATGTCTCCTGCCTGAAAGCCGTGACCCACGATCTCGATGATGGACAGGAGTATCTCGGGGGCAGACGACCCCAGGGCCATCAAGGTTAGGTTGGACACCGTCTCGTTCCAGATGCGGATGGTTGTTGTCATGGTCTCCCCGTTGGGTTTCTTAATGGTGATCTCCTTTTCCTGCGAGGTGATCACTTCGATGGAGGCCATGAAGCGGTCGGCAATGATGGACATGCCCAGGAACATGTAGATGAGGGCCACAAAGTAAACGATGGCCCGGGCCACCTTATCTCCGACGGAAGGATTCTGAGGGAGCCACACAGGTAAGATTACACCTTCTTGGCACTCAGTGTGCTCCTGACACTTGGAGCTACGGTTGCCACCATCTGGAGAAGATGACCCAATCCTGGGTGGACCCAAGGCATCGTCCACTGTGGCCAGCAGCGACGGGAGGAACAGAGCCAAGAGCAGGATTGAGTTCCTCAGTGGAGACATGATGGGAAAGATGACTCTGGGGAGAGAGAGGAAAGAAAAATGGTTACAGAACCCATGACTCACAGCTGATAATAGGGTTTCTCAGAAGACTTGGCATGGTGAGATCATTGATGGAGACATTGAGGGCCACCAAGAAATAACTCATAAACACTCCAAAGATGACTCCCAATGTTATCCCTTCAGCGTTTCTCAACCTTGGCAACTTTAAGACTGGTGGACTTCAACTCCCAGAATTCCCTAGCCAGCCATACTGGATTTCTGGGAGTTGAAGTCCACCCATCTTAAAGCCTGCCAGCTGGGGAATTCTGGGAGTTGAAAGTCCATTTATTTAAAGCACACTGGCTGGGGAATTCTGGGAGTTGAAGTCCATCGCCTTAAAGTTGTTGAACTTGAGAAAGATTGCCCTGAAGTAATCTTTATTGGGCTACAATGACTAGAACTCATGGGAGTTGTAGTCCAACATTCTGGAGAACATGTCGTAGAAATCGAGCGAACCAGACTTAGCCTCATCAAGACCTCCAGCTCTCCCTCTGGCCTCCCAGAATCCCTTCCATCACGGATGAGATCTTTCTAAAAGAAGTTTTTGGATTCTAGGCCAATGCCTCCTGGGGATGATTGGACACGGAGTCCTGCTGTTCTCAATAGGATGATGGTCAAGGGAGACTACTTGATTTGAAGGCTCGTCCGTGAGATGTCAACGCTGATACCATCACAAGTTTGTCTTCCCTGTGAGAGGAGGGTGAATCAGAAATCTATTTAAACGCATTTATTTACATCGGTGTTTTTGTTCAAAACACACATTTTCTAAAATGGACTTGGCTCCAGGGAACAGTCAGAAGAGAGGATTCAAGACAAGGCACGCAGCCAGCTCACTTCTGGAGAGGGAAGCCCTTACGCAACTTATATTCTCAACCGAGGTTCATAACCGGAGCCAGGATTTCTGTTCACTGTTCATTTATTTAATCTGTATCCCGCCTTTAATTATTTTTCACAACTAAATCAAGGCGGGGGAACCTATCCAACACGTACCTTCCTCCTCCCCCTCTTTGCCTCTACAACAACCCTGTGAGGTGGATCGGGCTGAGAAAAGGGGTCGGCCCAAAAAGTCATCCAATTGGCTTTCGTGAGTCTTTGGTGCTCTCTGAGATGGATGGTTTTCCTGTAGACGTTTCATGACCCAACTAGGGAACATCATCAGTGCTCGAAAGGAATGGGGATTGTGGAGATGATGATGATGATGATGAGGAGGAGGAGGAGGAGGAGGAGGAGGAGGAGGAGGGGGAGGAGGAGGAGGAAGAGGAAGAATGTGGGTCCTTGATGCTGAGCTTGGTTTTTTTTCTTGCAAACGTTTCATGACCCAACTAGGGTATGTCATCAGTGCTCGAAAGGAATGGGGATCGTGGAGATGATGATGATGAGGAGGAGGAGGAGGAGGAAGAGGAAGAATGTGGGTCCTTGATGCTGAGCTTGGTTTTTTTTCCTGCAAATGTTTCATGACCCAACTAGGGTACGTCATCAGTGCTAGAATGGAGTGGGATGTGCATATAGGAGGAGGAAGAGGAGGAGGAGGAGGAGGAGAACGAGGAATGTGGAGTCCTCAGTGCTCCCTGAGCTCGCTTATTTTCCTTCCAGACGTCTCATGACCCAGCTAGGCAACGCCATCCATGCTCATCAGTGCCTCACTTAGCACCAAAAATTTCAGCTTCCGTTGCGGTCAGAAGTCGAGGACTACCTGTAGACCGAGGACTGCGAGGCTGCTTGGAAAGCACTCCCCTCGTGGTCTACAGGAGAGCCACGGCCTATTTGGGGGGGGGGAGTAAGACCTTCCACGCCAAGGGGCTGATTTTCTGCAAGGAGCCTTCTGCCAGCTGCGTTTGGCGGGAGACCAGCAACTTCCACAGTTTTCAGCTTCGGCCTGCAGAAAAGTTAGAGCCCACTTCTCGCGTGGCTCTGGTCCAGAAGAACTTGGAAGCTGGTCAGTTTTCTCTGGACCTGACCTCTGCCTTTCTGCCGCTACCCTTCTGACAGCCAACAAAAATCACTGTGTGTTTTCGCATCCTGATCTGGGTCATATAATTACACCCCGGCTGAATAATCACCCGCGTGAGAACTTCCTGGAGAAGTGACCTTGGACGAGGGAAACTTCCTTCAAAGTTCTTGGGACAGGGGGTGGGACACACGTATGCAGGCGGTCCTCGACTTACAACACCGTGTTGTTAATTTTTTAAAAAAATTTGCAACCAGGAGATGGTGAGTTCTAGTCCCGCCTTAGTCATAAAAGCCGGGTGGGTGATTCTGGGCCAGTCACCAGGGGATGGTGAGTTCTAGTGCCACCTTGGGCATGAAAGCTGGTTAGGCAACTTTGGAGCCAATCCCTAGGAGATGGTGAGTTCTAGTCCCTCCTTAGGCATGAAAGCCAACTGGGTGACTTTGGGCCAATCACCAGGAGACTGGGAGTTCTAGTCCTGCCTTAGGCATGAAAGTGAAATAGGTGATTTTGCGTCAGTCATCAGGAGACTGGGAATTCTAGTCCCTCCTTAGGGATGGAAGCCAGCTGGATGACTCTGGGCCAATCACCAGGAGACTGGGAGTTCTAGTCCTGCCTTAGGCATGAAAGTGAAATAGGTGATTTTGCGCCAGTCATCAGGAGACTGGGAATTCTAATCCCTCCTTAGCCATGAAAGCCAGCTGGGTGACTTTGGGCCAATCACAAGGAGACTGGGAGTTCTAGTCCCTCCTTAGGGATGAAAGCCAGCTGGGTGACTTTGGGCCAATCACCAGGAGACTGGGAGTTCTAGTCCTGCCTTAGGCATGAAAGTGAAATAGGTGATTTTGCGCCAGTCATCAGGAGACTGGGAATTCTAATCCCTCCTTAGCCATGAAAGCCAGATGGGTGACTTTGGGCCAATCACAAGGAGACTGGGAGTTCTAGTCCCTCCTTAGGGATGAAAGCCAGCTGGATGACTCTGGGCCAATCACCAGGAGACTGGGAATTCTAGTCCCGCCTTAGGCATGAAAGCTGGTTGGGCGACTTTGGGCCAATCACCAGGGGACTGAGAGTTCTAGTCCTGCCTTAGGCACAAAAGTCGGTTGGGTGACTTGCTCTCTCAGCCCGACCCGCCTCACAGGGTTGTTGTTGTTTTTTTTGGGGGGGAAAGGAGGCCGCCTTGAGTTATTTGTAAAAACAAATCCAAATAAACAAAATAAAATGTAAAACACGAGCATCTTAAATGACTACCGTAACTACTACTTCCCAGCCTTACGCATTTCCTAGCCAGCAGTTATCATTTTTTACCTAAATGGAAATCTCCTTTTCTGACGTCACCTCAGAGTGCCAGGAATAGGAGGCCGGAACAATTAAGCTATTATGGCACTTCTTTCCCAGCTCACATATGGTGACACTGAAGTGCAAAAGCATGTTCTCGGCCAGCCCCACCCGCCCATCATTAATTCAGAATATCCAGTAATCCGTTTCGCTCTCAGCCAGTTTTTCACCCCACTTCATTCCCACAAACGAAGGAGAGGCGTTGGCCCCCCTTTTCCTAGAATCCAGGCCTCTGAATTGATGTATTTATGTCTATTTATTTATTATTCATGGAGCATATGGCATGTACGGAGGCCATGCGATTATTTATTGATCGATGATCTATTTTTATTAGCTATTTATTATCTCTTATCTGATTATCGATTGTCTATTAGTTATGTATTATCTAACAGCTAATTATCGATTTCTATTTATTATTTATGATCTAATTATCGATTGTCTATTTGTTATTTATTTATCTAGCATCTCATTATCAATTTCTATTTATTCTTTACTTACCCAATTATCAATTTCTATTATCTGATGATCATTTTCAATTTATTATTTACTTACGATCTAATTATCAATTTCTATTTATTTACTTATCAATTTCCATTTTTTTACTTATTATCTCATTATCAATTTCTATTATGTCATTATCTAATGATCAATTGCCTCTTTGTTAGTTACTTATTTACAGTATCTAGTATCTCGTTATCAATTTCTATTTATTATTTACTTGTCTATCAATTTCCATTTACTGTTTACTTATCTAATTATTGATTTTTCTGTTTCTTTATCTAATTACTGATTGTCTATTTGTTATTTATTTGTCTAGTATCTATCAATTTCTATTTGTTATTTACTTATCTAATTATCAATTGTCTATTGGTTTTTTTATCTAGCAGCTAATGGTCTCTCTTCTATGTTTTATTTAGATAATAATTATCGATTGTCTTTATAATTTATTGTTTATTGATCTAGCATCTAGTGATCTATTTATTGATTATCCCTGTTCCTTTACGCCTCTGACTGGTATTCTAACAATCCTGGGCCATCGCAGGTTCTAGTTCCCATCATCCCCAGCTGATAGGATTACAGAAAGGCAAGGCTGGCAGGGATCATTATAACCCCGGCGTCAGAAACATTCCTGCGCCATCACTGAACATCTTCCTCTCTCATTATACAGTAAGTGCTGCCGAAGCCATTTGATTGTTCTGGCAGCCGTCCGACCAATCTTGCAAATCAGGCCAAGGATTCTTTTAGCGATTCTTAATGTTGACGACGTCTTCGCCTTCCAAAAATTGGAGGATTCGCAGGAGAAATTCAAAAGGTCGTACTGTGGAGCAGAGCTCCCTTAACAACTGTCTCGCTTGGCCACCGAAACTTGGGGCTGAATTGGTGGTCGTAAGTCAAGGACTCCCTGTACTTTCAGACCTGTCTAGTTGACACCAACCCTTTGAGGTAGTCCAGGGAAGAAGCACCACCCAAAAATACTCACACCTTCCTCCATGTAGTACGTGGTTGGAAAAACATCTCCCCCCCGACTTCTAAAGCCATTGTGGAAGACCGATAAGGCACCAGGGGCGGGGGGGGGGCTCTCAAAAGAAGATCCTATGAGTTCTGAAGCCCCCTATGCTTTTCACTCTTGGTATCAAAAGAGCCAAGTTCCAATCCTTCCCGATTCCCTCCTGTCCTAAAACGGCCCCTTGGATGGGCAATCGGCCATATAATCCCTTTCCGTCAATCCAGTCCCGCTGTGTTTTGTTTTCCTGCAGGGACTTTTTCACCCTGCCCCATCCTTAAAAAACCCACCCAGTTTTCTCCCATAACAGGTGGGCTCCCTACAGTGGGTGGGATTCAAATAATTTAACAACCGGCCAACTCAACGTTACTCATGTCGATGGGTGCTTCGCCTTAGTTGTTACAATGTAATAAGGGTTAACCAGAGAGGCAGTTTCTGTAAACAGGGCAATAAAGATTAGGCTAGAAATACCACCAGAATGTTCCCTTCCTGCCTTCCTTACAGGATTAGTCCTGTAAAGTGGGAAAAAAAAAAAGATTTCTTCCAACAACCAGTTCTCCGAACTGCTTAGAAAGTTAACAATTGGTTCTCCCGAATCGGTGCGAACTGGTTGAATCCCACCCCTGGCTCCCTGCCAAAACTTCCCAGGATATTAAAATTAGCCTCTTGGAAAATCTGAATCTGCAAATCTTGATTTTAAATGCAGTTTTTTCCCCCCATTCTCTTTCAACAAAAGGTTCCAAAATTTCCATGCTCCTCCTGACTCGGCGGCCTCCCACCATCACCCCGGAGCATGGGGGGAAGCCAGGCCTGAAGTTAGGGGGACGCTGACTGGTCCCTCCCTTACTGACACCCCATTCAACTGCCCCCCCAATTTTGCTCTCTGCCTTTTGCAGGGGACACTCCAAGGCTCTTTACTAAAGGTTTTAGACAAATGTGCTTGTAGCATCAGCGCTACTGCAGTGAATGAGCATAGACAGTTGGAACTGTGCCGGGAAGCCGGGAAGGGGAAAAAATTAAAACTCTAGGGTGGGAAGATATGGGGCAGGATTGCAAGCAGGAGATTAGCATCCGAGGGTCACCCATCCACCCCGCGCCCCACACATATAAACGCCAGGCCTGGTGCCAATGATCTGTGGCTGGTTTTAGAAGCACATGGAAATGTGCAGGCACATGGACACAGTTGCGCCAAGGGCCCTCCCTCCTTCAAAAAGAGCCGTTCTCTGCACACTCTCAAGAGGGCTCTTTTGCGCCTTGGGGATGCCCAGCTGCACATCCCAAGCTTGAAGGAGGCTGCGGAAAAGCGGGCAGACGGAGAGGCATCGGCACCGAAGGCTGCCATGCCCACGCGGGCTGTGTCGAGAGACTAGACGGAGCCCTTCCTACTAGGTTCATCCTCCCTTCGCTGGGGCCTCCTCCGAGACCAACCCACCTGGCAAACCAGACCCATCCGGTGCCAACCTGTGCGAAGGAGCCCCTGCCATATGCCAAGGGAGCTCCTGGCTGGGCATGCCGCCAGGACATCCCGAGCATGTGGCATCCTCGCAAAACCCTCCAAAGGATCGCCCGGGGATAAGCCCGCGACTCCTAGTTTCAAAACACGGGCGCTCGGCCCAGAGGACGTGCCCGCACATAGATGCCCGCACTCATGTTGCCTGGGCTTTCTCCCAGCTTGCTTGGTGGGGGACGGACGGACGGATGGACGACTCCAGCCCCCCCCCCCACTCCACCTCCAGAAGCTACATGGGTCCAGCATGGGCTTCTTTGCGTCGCTCCATGCCAACCCAGCATGTGCTATGCTGCAAATGTCCCACCTCCTGGATCTGCGGCACCTGGTGTGGTGCGCTGGCACTCCCGAACTCAGCTGCCCATAGAGCAGGGAGGTGCCCCAGTTGGGACCCCCCCCACACACACGTGCCCCTCCACCTCGACTGGCCCTTCCCTCCCCTACTCACAAAGTGTGTGCGGCCCGAGGCAGCTGGGCAGGGGAAACGAGAATGGTTTAATTCATGGTGTGGTGCCAGGCAGTGCCTTCCTCCTTCTCTCGGTTCCCCTTCCTTCTCCCGGGAGAGGAGTGGGGGGGTTTGTCCCTTCCTTCTCAAACCCTGTTGCTCGTCCCCCTAACCCTTGAGAAGGAGCCCAGCATCCCGCACAAAAACACACATATACACAATAACTTGTCACATCACCGTTGGGCTCATGCAGGTGAACAAGATTCCTCGGGAATTCTTTTGACCCTAGCTGTTGTTTTGATTGTGAGAAAGTGATTTCTGGAAAGTGGGGAGGGGGGGGGAAGGAGGAGGTGAAGGAATCCTCCAATGGGAAAGCCCCGTCCAAAAATCTGCAGTGCCCCCCTCCTCAAAACTTCTTTCTGGGTTTTTTTTTCCCGGGGTGGGGGGGGGGGAAGGGCTCCCAAAAGTGTGTGACCCACATTTTGGGGGGGGGGGAGAGGGCAGTGAGAAGGATACCCACTCTCCCATCTCCATCAAATCCTCCATCCTAATACCTCTATTCTTGGCTGGGCCAATTTCTCTTCGGAGTGGGGGGGGGAGGTCTCCTCTTGGCTCTCCCCCCCACCCCCAAAAATAACCTTCTTCCTTATCTATATAGTTTTTTCCCCCTGTTTTCTCCTCACTGGAGAAATCCATGCAGAGTTTCATCCCCGTTTTTTTTTTTTTTTTTCCTCCGCTCCCGTTAAAAAAAATAAATCTTTCTCCCTATTTG
The DNA here is from genome assembly GCF_029215685.1 of Pituophis catenifer annectens. Classification (NCBI taxonomy): domain Eukaryota; kingdom Metazoa; phylum Chordata; class Lepidosauria; order Squamata; family Colubridae; genus Pituophis; species Pituophis catenifer. The sequence continues at coordinate 25,634,860 of NW_027256890.1, forward strand.
GTGGTGGGGCACCTCTTTCGTCGCATTCCCCTCACCCACTGCACCCCTTCTTTTAAAAATTTGTAGCGTGGCTTCACCCCCCCCCCGTCTCCCCCAAACTGCTCATCCGTCAACTTTCTTGGTCCGCTGGGAAAAGCCGGGGGGGGGATGGGAAAGAGAGAGAGAAAGAGAAGGAAGGAAGGAAGGAAGGAAGGAAGGAAGACACCTTTGAAAAGGTGAGGAACCTTTCCCCCCAATTTGTCTGCCATTGCCTTTTCTCCTTCCTTCCTTCCTTCCTTCCTTCCTTCCTTCCTTCCACCGCCCCGCACCTCTTATTTTTAAATTTTCAAATTTACTTACCTGGTGGTGATGAGCGGGAGGAAGGGAGGGGAGGGGTCGTCTCTGGCTGCTTTCCCCTGCCTGGGGAATCCGGTGCCAACTGCCCAGCTGGGGTGGGGGAGAGAGGCAGGCAAAGCTTGAAAGACCGAAGGGATGGGGGGGGGGGCGCGTTGCAATGAATTCTCGCTTTAGAGATGCCTGGCGCGACTTGGCTTTTATAAAAGGAGCTGATCTCTTCTCTCTCTCTCTCTCTCTTTCTCACCCCCCCCTCCGGCTCTCCTTTCGCTCTGCTCTTCCTCCCCCCCCCCGTTTTGCTTACAAAGCAAGAACGGATCCCATAGATCAAGCAGCGGGGCGTAGAAGCTTGGGGGGGGGGGAAGAGAGAGAGAGAGAGAGAGACCACAGCCAATGTCGGCTGGCACAGCTAGCAGATTTCTGGCTCCGAAGATGCTCTCTCTCTCTCTCTCTCTCTATCTGGGCTGCCTCGTTCGCCGCTCCACCCTGAGATCTTTGTAAAAAAAAGAAATAATAATAATAAGGGGAGGGGGGGGACCGTTCACCGGTTCTGCAATACAGCGGAGGGGAGGGGGTGAGAGGAGGGGGGGGGGAAATCCTGCCGCCCCTAATAAACTAAGATCTGGTGGCTTCCAAGCTTCTCTCTCTTTTCAGGCAGGTACCACTGGATCCATCAGCCCCTCCCAGCCTCTTCCCTCCCACCCCCACCCCGGTGGAAGGAGGAAGAGCTAAATTTGCAGCAGCCTTTTCTGAGCCCCCCCCCACCCCAGCAGACCCCTGTCCGGGAAAGAACGGGAGAGAGGAAAGAGAGAGAAAGAGAAAGAGAGAGAGAAAAAAGGAAGAATAAAAGAAAGCAGCCGGCTTCCCGCATCCGCGCGACCCGAGAGACGCGTTCCCACGACGCCCCTAACCCAGATTGGATGGGCGAGGGTCTAGTCTGGTGGGTGACCCCCCCCCCCAAAAAAAACCCCAAACCCGGATGAAAGTGGATCGATGAACGACGCGCCAATGCAGGGGTGGAGAGAGAAAGCCAGCGGGTGCCTTGCGATTCCCAGGGTTGGGGCCCATGGGACTTGTAGTTCTTTCTTTACCCCCCCCCACTCCCCCCAATTTGGTGGGGCTGCAGGCTTGGCTTTCAATTAGGGCTTTCCCCCTAAACCGGGCGGGGAGGGAGGGAGGACTCGCAAACGGACGCTCAGCCCCCAAGCCGTCCTCGCGGGGTTGTTGTGATTAGAGAGAGAGAGAGAAAGAAAAAACGGGCGACTTTTGTAAGTCGCCTTGAGCGCTGAAAGAGGAAAGGCGAGCTACAAAAGCCAATGGGGGCGGTTTAATGGAGAGGAAGGGGTTTTTCCCCCCCATAAGAAAGGGGTGGTATATAGGGGGGGGGCTTCGCCTACCTTCTTTCTTCAAGGAAGAGTCAAGATCTCTCTGGGTGCGCAAATGACGGGCCTGCGGAACTCCCTGCTACTCCCCTTCCCTTCCCCCAAAAGCCAGACTTTTTCCTTTTGATCCCCTCTTGCCTTATTCAACCTTCCTTCCATCAAACGGGGGGGGGGGATCATCAGAGGTGGTGAGTTCGATCCTAGGTAGAGAGAGAGAGGCGGAGAGGTGGGGGGGGGTCTCCTGTTTGGGCAGAGGGTTGGACTAGATGACCTCTAATCTGCGGAAGGGAGAAACCCCCCCTCCCCACGCCTCTCCTTCTGCCCCCCCATCTCTCACCCCAAAACTCATCCTTTGAAGCTCCTCCGGCCGCCGCTAGGGGGCGCATCGCCGCCGGGGGGGGCGGTGGGGGGGCGCCTTGTGCATTCCGTTCACGCAAGCTTTTGAACGGTTCGCCTCCCGGTTGCGGCACCCTTTTCGGTGCCAAGATGTGGGGGCTGGAAGAAGGAGGAGAGGGGGGAGGAAGAAGAAGGAGGAGGAGAGGAGGGGAGAAGAAGAAGGAGGGGGGCCAACTTTGCCTTCAGCTGCTGCACCCCCCTCTCCCCCCAACCTTCTCCCCCCCTCTCAAATCTCAAGCCCCCCCCCCTCCCCAACGCATTGCATCTCTTGCCCGGTTTTGCAGCTGCAAAATTGAGGGAGAGAGGAGAAAAAAACAGGCCAAGTTGCACAGTGACATTGAGGGGGGGGCGCGGGAGAAAGGAAGGGGGGCACCCCCTCTTTCCTGGCAGCTGGGACTCCCCCCCCCAATATGTAGAAGGGGAGTGGGGGGGGGCAAAGAAACAACCTGGCCCTGAAAAAGCCACTTTCCACGTTTTTGATCCTTTGGGAAACGGGGCTTAAAGCAAGAAACACTTCTGTGGCTGAATTGGGGAAGGGGCTTTTTTTGGGTAAGAGAAGGGGGGGCTTGGAAGAAGCCCATCACTGCAGGCTCACCCCCCCCCAAAGGTTGTGGGATCTCAGAGGAATAACACACACACAAACAAAAAGCGATGAAAAAGAAAAGGGGGAAAAAAGCCATCTCAAAAAGCTGATATTTCTCTATTTTCTCTATTTCGCTTTTCTCGCCCCCTCCCCAAAAAAAGCGGCGTCTGGCGCCCTCTGCTGCCCATCCCGCGCCACTTCTCCTCCGCGCGCGGGACCCGGTTTCTCTTTTTGTTGGCAAGAAACGGAAATTTGGCCCCAAAATGTGAGTTTAATAATGGGGTAGAAATAGTTATGAGGATTAAACTGTGAAAGACAGAATCCTGGGAGCAGAAATGCGAGAGAGGTTTAGGGGTGCAGAAATGCAAAGGACATTCTGGGGTGCTGAAATGCAAGGGAAAAAAATGCAAGAGAGGTTTTAGGGTGAAAAATGCAAGTGGGGTGCAGGAATGCAGGAGGTTTTGGGGTGCAGAAATGCAAGAGAGGTTTTGGGGTGCAGAAATGCAAGAGAGGTTTTAGGGTGAAAAATGCAAGTGGGGTGCAGAAATGCAAGAGGTTTTGGGGCGCAGAAATACAAGGGACATTCTGGGATGCAGAAATGCAAGAGAGGTTTTAGGGTGAAAAAATGCGAGAGAGGTTTTAGGGTGGAAAAAAATACAAGAGAGGTTTTGGGGTGCAGAAATGCACAAGAGAGGTTGAGATGCACTGCAGATGACACCAAAGAAGCAGAAATGCCTGAGGCTTGAATTCCAGCAGGTTAGGCTTGTTAGGTTAAGAGGCAGGTAGTCCTCGACTTACGACCATATAAGCCAGCTATAACTACCTACCTTGTTATTGGACAGCCATTTGTCTGGAATGCTACAGGGTCTCCTGCTTGAACAGGGGGTTGGACTAGAAGACCTCTGAGATCCCTTCCAACTCTGCTATGTTGTTATCCTCCTGATCTACAACTCCCCCTCTGATTTGAACCCAATTCTTTGAGTTCCGGGGCAACGGCGGAGTGGCAAAGCAACAGGTGGAGGTGACCATCGGCAGTTGGGATCACAAACCTGCTCACTGGCAGCTCTGGACCAGCGGCCGTTCGTCCCGGTTCCTGGGGGCAGCAGGGATGTCCAGTAGTAGCACCCAGGACGAGTGGACCAGACTGAGGCAGACGAGGGTTTATTAACAGGAAGTAGCGGAGGATTAGATCTCTTTGGAAAGAGGAGCTGGAAACAGAACTCATGGAGTCGGTTTTGCAATCAAAACTTCCCCCACCCCCGGCTGAAAAACGTCTTCCACTTTCCCACTAAAATGAATTTATTCTATTTTGTTTTGTTCTCTATTCTACTCTATTCTACCCTACCCTACTCTAGTCTATTCTATTTCCAATTCTATTTTCTATTCTATTTTCTCTTCTCTTTTCTCTTTTCTATTCTATTCTATTCTGCTCTAATTCTATTCTATTCTATATTCCTATTCTATCCTAATTTTATTCTATTCTGCTCTTATTCTATTCTATTCTATTCTATTCTTATTCTTATTCCTATTCTAATTATATTCTATTCTGCCCTTATTCTATTCTATTCTATTCTATTCTATTCTATTCTATTCTATTCTATTCTATTCTGCTCTTATTCTATTCTGCTCTTATTCTATTCTATTCTATATTCCTATTCTATTCGATTTTAATTCTATTCTATTCTGCTCTTATTCTATTCTATTCTATATTCCTATTCTATTCTATTTTATTTTAATTCTATTCTATTCTGCTCTTATTCTATTCTCTTCTATTCTGCTCTTATTCTATTCTATTCTACTCCTATTCTGCTTTTATTCTATTCTATTCTATTCTGCTCTTATTCTATTCTATTTTCCTATTCTATTCTATTTAATTCTATTCTATTCTGCTCTTATTCTATTCTATATTCCTATTCTATTCTGCTCTTATTCTCTTCTCTTCTGCTCTTATTCTATTCTATTCTGCTCTTATTCTATTCTGTTCTCGTCTGCTCTTATCTATTCTCTTCTCTTCTGCTCTTATTCTATTCTTATTCTATTCTATTCTGCTCTTATTCTATTCTATTCTACTATCCTATTCTGCTCTTATTCTATTCTATTCTGCTCTTATTCTATTCTATTTTCCTATTCTATTCTATTTTAATTCTATTCTATTCTGCTCTTATTCTATTCTTATTCTATTCTATTCTGCTCTAATTCTATTCTATTCTGTTCTATTCTATTCTTATTCTATTCTGTTCTGCTCTTTATTCTATCCTATCCTATCCTATCCTATCCTATCCTATCCTATCCTATCCTATCCTATCCTTATATTATCCTATCCTATCGATCGTATGTCCGAGTTGGTAGTTCTTTGATTGTCGCGCCAATACGACAAGTCACTTGTATATAAATGGAACAAATCCCATTTCCTTGTAGCACTGATGAGGTTACCTAGTACGGTCGTGAAATGTCTGCAAGAAAACCGCCACGCTCAGAGAGCACCAAGGACCCCACAGTTGCTCCCACTCCTCCTCCTCCTCCCCATTAACTCCACTCCCTCCTAGCACTGATGATGTCACCTCATTGGGTCATGCAAGGAATCCCCAAGCTCAGAGACCAGCACAGCGCTGCCAGTTTCGGAGACCTCGTCCCTCTCTATTGCCGAGATCCAAAAAGCGATTGCAGATAAAGCTCAAATAAAGCAAGGGGATCGGACAGCTTTCCTGCTAGGCTCCACGAAGCGCTAGGCTCAAAATACTGAGTCTAGGCATCTTCCAGGCATCGTTTGGTCCACCCAGGATATGCCCGATGACTTCCTCCTTGCGGCTCTTTGTGAAAAAAAATAAGGGAAGCAAATCAGACAGTGGTGGAAGCCACAGGGGTGGTGTGTGTCACACCTTTAACAGTAACAGAGTTGGAAGGGATCTTGGAGGTCATTTAGTCCAACCCCCTGCTCACGTAGGAAACCTGGACTACTCTGTTCCCCTCAAAATAAGACATTCCCCCAATCGGGCTTTTGAGGGCATGGCATTAAGGCCAAGCGCTTATTTCAGGATTCAAAAAAATATCAGACAGTCTTATTTTCGGGGAAACACGGTATCTATATCTATATCTATCTATCTATCTATCTATCTATCTATCTATCTATCTATCTATCTATCTATCTAATTTATATAGCCTATCTCATCAAAAACAACCTTCCTTCCTTCCTTCCCTCCCCACCACCCTCCTCCCTCCCTCGTCTATTTCTTTCTATATCTATCTATCTATCTATCTATCTATCTATCTATCTATCTATCTATCTATCTTCTAATTTATATAGCTCATCTCATCAAAAGGAATTTTCTTTCCTTCCTTCCTCTATCTATCTATCTATCTATCTATCTATCTATCTATCTATCTATCTATCTATCTATCTTATATAGCCCATCTCACCAAAAACATTCTTCCTTCCTTCCTTCCTCTTTTCATCCCTTCCTTTCCTTCCCTCCACTCATATCTATCTATCTATCTATCTATCTATCTATCTATCTATCTATCTATCTATCTATCATCTATCTATATAAATTAGAAGATAGATAGATAGATATAGCTCATCTCATCAAAAGCAATTTTTCTTCCTTCCTTCCACTCCTATCTATCTATCTATCTATCTATCTATCTATCTATCTATCTATCTATCTATCTTCTAATTTATACAGCTCATCTCATCAAAAGCAATTTTCCTTCCTTCCTTCCACATCTATCTATCTATCTATCTATCTATCTATCTATCTATCTATCTATCTATCTATCTATCTATCTATCTTCTAATTTATATAGCTCATCTCATCAAAAGCAATTTTCCTTCCTTCCTTCCACTCCTATCTATCTATCTATCTATCTATCTATCTATCTATCTATCTATCTATCTATCTATCTATCTATCTATCTATCTATCTATCTCTTTTTCTTTCCTTCTTTTTGTCACATGCTTTCTTTCTTTCTTTCTTTCTTTCTTTCTTTCTTTCTTTCTTTCTTTCTTTCTTTCTTTCTTTCTTTCTTTCTTTCTTTTTCTTTCTCTGCCACACGCTCTCTCTCTCTCTCTCTCTCTCTCTCTCTCTCTTTTTAAATTCCTTTTCCCGGGTTCTCCTCCTCTTTCTCTAGCCCCGATTGGGCGGCAGCCCCGCCTATCCTCCGGCCTCTTGGTCCCGCCTCCTCTCCTTGTTGATCAGCCATGCAGCCAACAGAGCCGGCCCTTCCTGGGTCTTGGTAAGCCAGGGGAGGGGGGGCGTCTTCTCGCCCCTTTTTTTGCAAAATAGAAAAGGGGGGGTGGGGTGGGAAAAGGAGGCAGGCTAGCAAGTTTGCAAAAGTAAAAAGAAAAAGAAAAATGCAAGGACCTTTTAAAGCTGGCTTAAACCCGGCTTGCTAGCTAAACCATGCTTGGGACTGCCATCTTCATGCTGAGTCAAGGGAAATCCACTTGCAAACTACCTTAAAGTGGGGTGCACAAGGGCGCCCCCCAAAGAGAGGGGGCTTTGCAGGCCCTTGCAAAAAGCCCCTTTGCTCGTGAGAACCTGGCGCTTTCCTTGCCTAATGCAATGCTTTCAGGGCCTTTTGCAACCCTGTGCAATGCCCCCTCCCCCTTTTTGCTTTTAGGGTGGGGGGGGGTCGCCTGATGAAGCGCGCTGCAGCCCCCAAAAGCTTGCGCCTTTCTCTCTCTGAAAAGGTGCTGCTGGAAGGGGTGCAGTAGCAAAGACGAGCCGCTAGAGGGCGGCCTTTCCAGCTAACTAGGGGTCTGAAGGGTGTAGTGGCGTAAAGGAGCCGCTAGGGGGCGTCTCATTTGCTCTCCCATTGGAATGGGTGAGTTGGGTCCTTGGTAAGGCACAGGCAGCCCCTCAACCCAGTTAAAAGCCAAAAGTGACTTGGAGATCTTTTTTTGGCTTCGCCCCCTCCCCCCCCTCCTGTCACGTTCTGAAAAAGTTTGCATCCAAACTTTTTTGGGTCCCTGCTTGGATGGGGCACCACCAGGAGATCCCAAAGCTGTAAGGCTACAGCGAGACGTTGGAAAAACATCCTGCCAGGCTGGGCTATCAATATAAAGATTTTAATTGGTTTTAAATTGGGTTTTTAAATTCGGGGTTTTATAAATTGGGCCTACTATTTAATAATTTTAATTATTTTTAAATATTGTCTGCCTGTCTTTGTGTTTTTAATTAGGCTGTACACCGCCCTGAGTCCTTCGGGAGAAGGGCGGTATAGAAATAAAATAAATAAATAAATAATAAATAAAATCCCGGGAATCCCAAGACACAGCCAGGCGGTTCCCAGCGTCGTCGTGTAAAGTGTGACTTTCCCAGAGCCGGTTGTAAATGGCATTCAGGGGTTCCCTCGTGGGGTTGGACTAGATGACCTCCAAGGTCCCTTCCAACTCTCTTACTGACCTACAACCACACTCGAGCCCCAAAAATTCCGTTGCTGAGCAAGACGGTTGTCTTAAGCCAATGCTGCTCCCATTTTACGACCTTTTCTTGCCGCGGTGGTTAAGTGAAACCCCAGCAATCGTTACATTAGCAAACACGGTTGTTAAGCGAATCGGTCTTCCCCGTTGACTTGGCTTGTCGGAAGGTCGCAAAAGCGGATCACGTGACCCCCTGGGACGCTGCGACCGTCGTAAATCAGTTGCCAAGCGTCTCAATTTTGATCACCATGATCCTGTGAAGGGCCGTAAGTCATAAGTCACTTTTTTCAGTGCCGTAACTTTGGTCAAGGGATGCGGCGGCTTAGTGGTTAAGACGCCAAGCTTGTCTAAGACGCCGAGCTTGTCGATCGAAAGGGTCGGCAGTTCAGCGGTTCGAATCCCTAGTGCTGCCGCGTAACGGGGTGAGCTCCCGTGACTTGTCCCAGCTTCGGCCAACCTAGCAGTTCGAAAGAACGTAAAAAAAAATGCAAGTAGGAAAATAGGGACCACCTTTGGTGGGAAGGGAACAGCGTTCCGTGCGCCTTTGGCGTTGAGTCATGCCGGCCACATGACCACGGAGACGTCTTCGGACAGCGCTGGCTCTTCGGCTTTGAAACGGAGATGAGCAGCGCCCCCTAGAGTCAGGAACGACTAGCACGTATGTGCGAGGGGAACCTTTACGTTTACCTTTAACTCTGGTCACTAAATGGACCATTGTAGATTGAGGACTACCTGTGTAGAGAGCCGAGGACTAATTACAGGCCTGTGTCAGATAGCAGAGACAAGTATCCAATTCTGCTCCTTTTAGGGTCCCCGAACGGACTGTGTGGTTAAACACTGGCGCCCCCATGCCACTTCTGGGCCTTGGCACCTTCCGTCTTAAGGGCGACGAGGCCGTGCGTGCCAGCCTGGATGCAGCTCTGGCGAACGGCTACCGCTTGGTGGATACAGCCGCCGTCTACAGCAACGAGGCTGCGCTCGGACGAGCCCTTAAGGATTTGCTGCCTCGCCACCGTCTCGCCCGCTCGGACGTTTTTCTGACCAGCAAGCTGAGCCCAAGAGACCACGGAGAGGAAGCTGCCTACACAGCTTGCCTTCGTAGCTTGCAAGACCTAGACTGCGGTTACCTGGACCTCTACCTCATCCATTGGCCGGGGACTCAAGGCCGGCCTCAGGACGACACTGGGAACACGGAACGTCGGCTGCGAAGTTGGCGCGCCCTGGAGAGGCTGCACGAAGCTGGGAAGCTCCGAGCTATTGGCGTTTCCAACTACACCGTCCGTCACCTTCAGGAACTGTTAGCCGGCTGCAAAGTGCCACCTGCTGTCCTGCAGGTGGAATGCCACCCCGAACTCGCGCAGACAGAGCTGCTCGAATTTTGTACCCGGAATGGCATCCATTTGCAAGCTTATTCCTCGCTGGGGACCGGTCCGTTGGTAGAGCACGCTGTAGTACGGGCCGTAGCCCAGCGGCAAGGTCGCACGCCTGCTCAGGTCTTGCTCCGTTGGGCTCTGCACCGAGGCGTCAGCGTGATTCCCAAGTCGGCGTCTCCACGCCGCGTGGCTGAAAACGGCCAGCTGTGGTCATGGGACTTGAGCCAAGCCGACATGGAAGAGCTACGACGCCTGGATTGCGGGAAACGGTATTGCTGGGACCCCACCGGGGTGGCATAAGAGGGCTGCCACGAATTCCTCCAGCTGAAAGCGGGAGTCTTCCAACTCTTTTGAGAAGGTCACCCCGCTTCGTGAAGCCAATTTCCTATTTCGAAGCTTGTCGTCTTGCGAGGTGCCAACATTGGTTGCTAATTGTTAGTTTAGCGCCTTTCCGTAACTGAGTCATGTATGGCTGAGTCAACCCTAAATTAGCCAGGTTTACAAATGTCAGGCTATTTTAGTCGCTCGTTTTGGGGGGGGGGTGAGATCTGAGCCTCCCATCCAACTGCGAGGTCGCAGGGTGAAGAAACGGGCACGATATGAGAAGCCAGAAATAACAACCTTTATATACATTTTTTGTTTCTTTAGGAATTAAGACAAATAAACAGCAACAATACACAGAGTGAAGGTGAGAAAAAAAATTAGGGTTTTTTTTGTCTTTGTTTCCTTGTTAAAAAACGGGTATTTGCCTTGATTTTCTGGAGAGGATGGGGGACCATGGAAAATTAGGGGTGTTGGATATTGGGGAAGGGGGGGAAAGTATCCCCGGAATTTAATCAAGGGTTAAACGGGCAGAGGGTAAAAATCTGGACGGTGCCATAATGTCAGATCCGGTGTAAACTTCTTGTTAGTGGCGTAAAGAATGGGAATGTTAGGGAACGAATTCGGTACCCAGAATAATTTTGAGATACCACAGAGGAAAAAGCGTACGGTCGAAACCCCACCAAGTTTCTCCCTCCCACCCCACCCCACCCTCCCAATCCCCGTAACAGGTAGTAGCAGCAGCAAAACCCGGTTAAGAACCGGAAGGTCCGTTCTCCGGGCAACTTCGGCGCCACCATGACCGCAGAGTGTCCTTCCAGCTGGGAGGGTGGTCCATGTGGGAACAGGTCCCGGCGCTTTTCGGGCGCGGAAGCTTCTGAAAAAGAGGGGAGAAAGCATGAGGGTGAGGCACCGGTGAACTGACGCGCTATACCGATCGGTAAAATGTCACCGTTGCGCCAATCGGTTGGCGTCTTTCTTTTCTTGAACCGTTTCTCGTTTTGACCAAAGTGGAAAGAAGGATGTTTTTCTCTTTTTGAGATGTGTTAAACCAAATAAAGGTTTGAATTAGAATTACATTTAGAATTACAATTAGAATACAGGTGTCAACTCCCTGCTTTTGAGTCGCCATAAGCAGGAAGGGGAGGGGGGAGAACTGATGGAGCTGCCTCGACCGAAAGCACATTCTACACATGCCTTTCTCCAGATTGTATCCCAGGTTACTGGAGCCAGCAGGGGAGATGTAGTTTCTACAGAATGGGAATGGAGAATGTGATTTATGACACACCCAGGGAGGAGGGGGGAAAAAGCAGGGTCATAGGAGGGCCATAAATTACGCGGAGGCAGAGCTGACTCCGCTTGGGTAATTGCCGAAAGGTTGCTCCTAATAAATAACTGGATTTCTTTTGAAACTTGGCTTGAGGCTCATGAATTCATTAGGGCATCCTTCGGAAACTTGACAACAGGTACTGTGTTTTCCTGAAAATAAGACCGGGTCTTATGTTAATTTTTGCTCCAAAAGACACATTAGGGCTTATCTTCTGGTTAGGGCTTATTTTGGGGGGAAATACTGTTATTCAATTCCAGTTCGTTCCATTTTGTTCTTCATTCCAATATTCCTTTCCTATTCTTCTATTCTGAATCCTATTCTATTCTACTCTATTCTATATTCTATTCTCTTTCTATTCTATTCTATTCTATTCTATTCTATTCTTATTCCTATTCCTACTGTGTTTCCCCGAAAATAAGACCGGGTTTTATATTAATTTTTGCTCCAAAAGACGCATTAGGCCTTATTTTCTGGTTAGGTCTTATTTTGGGGGGGAAATACAGTACTAAATGCATCCATCTGGCTGACAATCTTAACTGGGGCTTATTTTGGGGGTAGGGCTTATATTACAAGCATCCTGAAAAATCACGCTAGGACTTATTTTCCGGTTGGGTCTTATTTTCGGGGAAACAGCGACGGCGGCAAGAAAAGTCGTAAAACGGGGCAAAATTCGCTCATGTTTCTCTGAGCGACAGAAATTTGGGTCCCTTGTTGTAAGTCGAGGACTTACCTGTAGGTTACTCCCTTAGTAATGCTCATTTTGAAGACTCCCGTAAAGGTAAGGATCGCTCGGCGGTTTGCGAAGCTTGCGTCCCCTGCACTGCGCCAGACTTACCTGCAGGGCGCCGTGAAATTCATCGCTCATCCTGCGTAATTCTCGGCCGTATCGCTGCGCGGCCCACAAAATGGGAGGGGCGGAGCGGGGAGCGGGCCCGGAAAGCCCCCACCTCATCGGAGGTCTCCGAATCGAGTTGGTCGGACCCAATGCGGCGTCTCAGTTCTACAAAGCGAGAAATCTCCAGTTAAAAGAAAGCGGCGTCGCAACGCACAAACAACTTTTACAGGTAGCCCTCAATTTACGACCGCGATGGAGATCAGAATTTTCTGTCACTAAGCAAGGCGGCTGTTAAGCGATCAACGCCTGATTTTGCAACCTGGGGTTGTTAAGTGTGCTGCAACCGTTGTTCAGTAAATCACAACAGGGGCTTTCCCCCCACCATCGGCCTTGTTGGAAATTGGTCGGTGAGTCGCAAATGGCCAATCACACAACTTTCATAAACGCAGGGCCGGCGGTGGCCGAGCGCCTGAATTTTCATTACGTGACCCAAGGGAATTCTGCCACAGTCGTCAGTGTGAGGATTCGTCATAAGTCAATTTTTTTTTTCAAGCGCTGTTGTAACTTCAATAAAACAATATTTGTAGCTTTGGGGTTGAAATGAGGGCACTCTCTGAGCTTGTTTTCTTGAGGACGTCTCATGACCCAACTAAGTAACACAATCAGTGCTAGAAGAGAGTGGGATTTGATCTCTGCAAGGAAGCACATCAAGAGAGAGCAAACCCCTCTCTCCCTTCATTCAGCACTGATGAAGTTACCTTTCCCACTAGATGAATTTAGTCTATTCTCTATTCTAAATCTGTTCTATTCTATTTTGTATTCTATTATCCTCTTCTTATTCTCTTTGTATTCTTATTCTACTTTTAATCTTATTCCTATTTTTTTTCTTTTTCTAATTCTGTTCTAATTCTATTCTATTCTCTTTTTTCTATTCCATTTTCTATTCTTTCTATTCTATCTTCTATTCTATTGTATTCCATTCCATATTTTCTATTCTATTTCTATTCCATTCCATTCCATTCCATTCCTTCTATTCTATTCCTTATTCTATTCTATTCCTTATTCTATTCTATTCTATTCCTTATTCTATTCTATTCTATTCTATTACTTAATCTATTCTTTTTTAAAAAAAATATTTGATTTATATGCCGCCCTTCTCTGGAGACTCAGGGCAGCTTACAATGCGTTAAGCAATAGCCTTCATACTTTTTTATATTTATACAAATTCAGCTTATTGCCCCCACAATCTGGGTCCTTATTTTACCTACCTTAGAAAGGATGGAAGGCTGAGTCAACCTTGAGCCTGGTGAGATTTGAACTTGCAGTAATTGCAGGTAGCTGATGTTAATAACTGCTTTAATCTGCTGCGCTACCAGGGCTCTGGTATTCTATTCCTTATTCTATTCTATTCTATTCTTTATTCTATTCTATTCCTTATTCTATTCTATTCTATTCTATTCTATTCTATTCTATTCTATTCTATTCTATTCTATTCTATTCTATTCTTTATTCTATTCTATTCCTTATTCTATTCTATTCTATTCTTTATTCTATTCCATTCTTTATTCTATTCTATTCCTTATTCTACTCTATTCTATTCCTTATTCTATTCTATTCCTATTCTATTCTATTCTATTCTATTGATTGTTTAAGTTGGTAGTTCCTTGATTGTCCCACCAACGCGTCAAACCGCTTGTCTAGAAACGGAAGCAAACCCCACTCCCTTCTAGCACTGATGAGGTTACTCAGCTGTCCCATGAACCGCCTGCAAGAAAGCCACCAAACTCAGGGAGCACCGAGGAAGCCCTCCTTCCAGCCGTCCCTAAACGAGTGGCCGTCGGTCTAGGAATAACCTGTACGAGGCCATCGTATGAACCATCTGGCGTGATCTGATAGGGATTTCCTTCGGTGGAATCCAGAGGGCGTGGATTTTAAGATCGCAGCTGAACAGGGCGAGGTCCCCGTGGTACGCTCAGCTGGACAAGAGCAATTTTCACGTCACGTAATGGGGCTTTAAGCTTGTCGGAAGACGCGTCGTATCAATTTTGACAGCAGCGTCATTGTGTTTTCAACTGAATGGCTCAGATTTTGAATAAAACAACCGTCTTATACAAAAGGCAAATTTGGGGGGGGGGGGGGAGGGCGCACAGACAAAAAATCCCCCAAATTCCTTTCTACGCTCCTCTTCCCTGTCCAGCAACCTTAAAATTAGCCTGAGCTAAAATTAAACCATAGATCACACGCCCTCGGCAGTTCCCCGACTTCTGGCTGTTCGGTTCAGCAAACTTCAAAGTTGGCAACAGTGCTGGAAAAGCGACGACCGGTCCTCGCATTTACGACCGTCGCTACGTCCCTACGGTCCACCTGATGAAAACTCAAAATGCCGGGCCGCTGGCATGTATTAGGACGGTTGCAACATCCCTTGGGGACATCTGATCATCATTTGTGGCTTTTGACAAGTCAAGGAGGGAGGCTGGATTTGATTGACGACTGCAAAGAATCAAAAGTCCAAAAAAGATGGTAAAATTTGAGTGGGGAGGTGACACGACGGCTCACTGAATGACCGCATCGCTTAGTGACGGACGTTCCGATCCTAATTGGTCATAAGTTGAGAACTGCTTCAGGGGTGGGTTCTAAATTTTTTTTTTACTACCGATTCTGTGGGCGTGGCTTCTTTTCTGGGCGTGGCTTGATGGTCATGTGACAATTATTTAGGATTTTAACTGCTTGCAGAGCTGTACCGATCTACCCATTTATTTTTTTGCAGGCACTGATCTACTCATGTATTTTTGCAGGCACCGGTCTACTCATTTGTTTTCTTGTAACACTGATCAGCTGTAGGGCGGCCCTTCGAAGCCCCTCGGCAACAGTTTAAACAGTTTTTCCTTATAGCCCATCAGCTGGGACTCAGGAGGCAGCAATAGATTGGAGGTGGGGCCAAATAAAAGGTAAGAATAGCGCGGGGGAGGGCAGAATCAGTTCGGTGATGTCATATCGTCACCGTTACCGGTTCGTGAGAACCGGGCCAAACCGGGAGGAACCCACCACTGAACTGCTTGCGTTTTGACATCTTTTCAAACTCCCCTGCATTACACGATAGGTTGCTATTTGCAACTAGTGCAAATCCATCGTACTGCGGTTTAACTGAGAGACCTTGATAAAAGTAAAACCAGGTTTAAACCAGGGCTGTTTTCACACGTGACTGTCTAAAAAGCTACCTGAGAGCTGAGAGATTGTGGGAAATACCGTAGTAAGCCGCTTCCTCTCACCTGGGTTTTCGTGAGAGGGGCTGTTCAGATCCTTGGCCCCCCCGACACTCAGCTTGAGATCCGCGGGGTCCTTTTCACTCGTGGAGAAAGTTTCATCTTGAAATTCGGAAATCTGGAACATGGTCAGGGGGCTGTCATTGCCCCTGCCTCTTGACTCCGTGTTTTCTAGAAGGCTTGGAGGTAGTAGACTGCCTGCCTGTGAGGGAAGAGAGCGAGGGAAGGAAGGAAGGAAAATTGGAGAAGGGAGGAAGGGAAAGGAGAGAAATAGGGAAGGAGGGAAAGAAGGAAGGTGAATTAGAGGGGAAGGGAAGAGGGAGGAAGGAAGGAAAATTGGAGGGGAAGGAAGGGAGGGAGGAAAAGGAGAGATAGAGGGAGGGAGGAAGGAAAATTGGAGAAAGAAGGAGGGAGGGAGGAAAAGAAGGGGAAAGAAGGAAGGTGAATTAGAGGGGAAGGGAAGAAGGAGAAGGAGGAAGGGAGGAAAATTGGAGGGGAAGGAAGGGAGGGAGGAAAAGGAGAGAAATAGGGAGGGAGGGAGGAAAATTGGAGAAAGGAGGGAGGGAAAGAAGGAAGGTGAATTAGAGGGGAAGGGAAGAAGGAGGAAGGAAGGAAGGAAAATTGGAGAAGGAGGGAGGAAAAGAAGAGAAATAGGGAGGGGAAGAAGGAAGGTGAATTAGAGGGGAAGTGAAGAAGGAGAGGGAGGGAGGGAGGGAGGAAATTGGAGGAGAAGGAAGGAGGGAGGGAGGAAAAGATAAATAGGGAGGAAAAGAAGGAAGGTGAATTAGAGGGGAAGGGAAGGAGGAGAGGGAGGAAAATTGGAGAAGGAAGGAAAAGGAGAGAAATAGAGAAGGAAGGAAGGGGAATTCGAGGAAAAGGGGAGAGAAGAAGGGAAGGAAGGAAGATTGGAGAAAGGAAGGAAAAAAAGGGGGAAGGAAGGAAAAGGGAAGGAAAGAGAATTGGAGAAGGAAAAAGGAAATGGAGAGAGGAAATGAAATAGGGAGGGAGAGAAGGAAGAAAGGATAAAGGCATTTATATTTTATATGTGTATGTCTATAATAAATTAATTATATATATCGATCACGCCACCATCTCACTATCCAAGCTGTCTCTTGACGGCCCAGCCATCAAAAGCAAAATTATTCCACCATATAATATCTCAACCTTCGGAGTCTGATTGTTACCTTGTCCGATGTGTCGCTTTTGACACAGACCAGTTGCATCTTCCCAATTTTTTGGCAGGACATTTTTTTTTTTTTTTTAACACACTAGTGTTCCCCTAGCATTGCTGGCTGGCGAATTCTGGAAATTGAAGCCCACCCCTCTTAATAGTGGCTGAGATGGAGGAAAGGGAGGCTCCTGGGAACGCTGCCAGTGTTGCCTAAACCCAGTTAACACCACACGAACAAATGTCATGTTCGCCCAAGAGCGCGTCCCAACAACACAATTTTGTGCATTTCCTGGCACAACAATTGGGCAAATTCACACCCCAAAGGTATAGACTTCCCACCGAAGCTCCCTGATCCAATCCTAACTTTTAAGACTAGCTGTTTGTGTGAACTCCACTTCCCGGTGAGCAAAGCTAGGATTACAATCGAAGGGGGGCGGGTTACACACACCAGGAAACAGTGTCCAGCTGAAAAAACTTCACCATCCTGACTCACATATATCGCTCAGATATGAGCAAAATGCCTGAAACCCTCCCTGGCCACTCCTCTAGCTGTAGGAAACCCTAGAGTGGTAGGGTGCTGCCATCGAAAGAGAGAGAGAGAGATGTAACAGTAACAAAAGAGTTGGAAGGGATCTGGGAGGTCATCTAGTCCAACCCCCTGGTTCCCACCTTTGGCCAGACCCAGGTTTGCAAAAGATGCTCCCCCGGGATTGCCAGATTCGAACCTGGCTCACTTCAACAAATTCCTGCCCCCCCCCCGCCCCCCAAAAACAACAACAACACAACCCTTGGCAACAACACCTGGCAGCCCCCGATTCTCTCCTTTTTGCCTCCTTTGCCCAGCTGCTCACTTCCCTGCAATTCTTTTTTTTTTTTTAATCTAGTGGCAGGGAGTTCCGCAAGGCTTTGGGCAAGCCCCCCCCCCTACCAACACCTGGCAGCCCCCCCCCCAATTCTCTCCTTTTTGTCTCCTTTGCCCAGCTGCTCGCTTCCCTGCAATTCTTTTTTTTTAAAAAAAATCTAGTGGCAAGGAGTTCCGCAAGGCTTTGGGCAAGCCCCCCCCCTTACCAACACCTGGCAGCCCCCCATTCTCTCCTTTTTGCCTCCTTCGCCCAGCTGCTCGCTTCCCTGCAATTTTTTTTTTTTTTTTTTTTTAAAGATCTAGTGGCAGGGAGTTCCGCAAGCACATCGCAACCCCTCTTCCCAGCTCCCTGGGGCGAAGCTTTTTTTTTTTTTCCCCCTCTCTCCCCTTTCCCTCTCCCCTGCATAACTGAGCAAAACCCCCCCACCCCCCTTTTCCATCCATCCACCGCACCTTAAAGCCCCCCCGAGATGCGTGCGCAAGGTTGCAGATGCAAGCCCACTCCCCTTTTTCCCCTCCACTCCTTTTTTTTTTTTTTGCAAATCCCCCCACCCCAATCGCCCCCTTCCACCCCTGGTCTTGCAGGCTACTGCACCCCCCACCCACCCCCCAAATTTTCCAAATTGCAAAGAGGGGAGGGGGTGCAATGCACCCCCAAAGCGCCCCCTCCCCAATTTTTTTGCATTCGTTTCCTGAGCTGGGGGATGCATGCAAAGCCCCCTCCCCAGGTTTTTCCACCCCCCCGCCCAGATTGCAGCCCCCCAGCATGAAATCCGGCTCCTCCTGCCTCCCCCCCACCTCCCCCCGGCCCGGGGCTGCCCGATGCGCTCACCTGCGGGGACGGAGCGCTGCCTCTGCGCCCTTCCTCCTGTTTACCGCGAGCCGCCAGCCCAGCCGGAGTCGCCAAGGCGATAAAGAACTGCCACCGGCGGGGACCAATCAGGAGCGGCGACGTCAGAGGGGGGGGCGGAGAGGAGGGGGGAAAGGCTCCGCCCTTTTGGAGGGGGGGAGCATCAACCCA
Organism: Pituophis catenifer annectens; assembly: GCF_029215685.1. Lineage (NCBI taxonomy): Eukaryota > Metazoa > Chordata > Lepidosauria > Squamata > Colubridae > Pituophis > Pituophis catenifer. The sequence goes on from NW_027256890.1 coordinate 25,653,152, forward strand.
CCTCCCCCCCCACCCCCGTCCTATTTCCCCAGGATTGAGTGGGGGGGGGGAGTTTGCAGTTTTTTCTCTCCTTTTCCTTTTTTTTCTCTCTCTCTCTCTTTCTTCTTCTTTTTTCTCTGCCCCCTCCCTTCTTCTTCCTTTCCCCCTTTTTTCTTTTCTTTGATTTTCCCTTCTTTTTTCTCTCCCCCTCCCGTTCTTTCCTTTTCTCCCCCCTTTTGCTTTTCTTCTGCTTCCTCCCATCTTCTCCTGCTTTCCCTCCCTCCCTTTCCTTCCTCCCCCTCCTTTTCTCCTTTTTCTTCCTTCTTTTCCTTTCCTCTTCTCCCTTCCTTCCTTCCTCCCACTCTTTTTCTCCTTTTTCTTCCTTTTTTCCCCTTTCCTCTCCTTCCTTCCTCCCCCTTTTTCTCCTTTTCCTTCCTTCTTTCCCTTTCCTCTTCTCCCTTTCTTCCTCCCCTTCTTTCCCTTCCTTTCCTTCCCATTCTTTTTCTTTCCTTCCTTCACTGCCTCCCTCCCTTCTCTTTTCCTCCCTCCCTCCCTTCTTTTCTTTTGTCCTCTCTTCTCCCCTTTCCTCTTCCTTTCTCTTCTCCCTTTCTCCCTTCCTTCCTCCCCTCCCCTCCCTTTTCTTCCCTTCCTTCCTTTCTCTCTCTTTCTGTCCCTTCCCCTTCCTTTCCGTTCTCTTCCTATCCCATTCTTTTTCTTTCTTTCCTTCCTTCCTTCACTGCCTCCTTCCCTTCTCTTTTCCTCCCTCCCTCCCCTCTCTTCTCCCCTTTCCTCTTCTTCTCCCTTTCTTCCTTCCCTCCTCCCCTCCCCTCCCCTCCCCTCCTTTTCTTTTTCCTTCCTTCCTTCCTTCCTACCTACCTACCTACCTACCTACCTACCTACCTACCTACCTACCTTTCTCTTCTCTTCTCTTCTCTTCTCTTCTCTTCTCTTCTCTTCTCTTCTCTTCTCTTCTCTTCTCTTCTCTTCTCTTCCCTTCCCTTCCCTTCCCTTCCCTTCCCTTCCCTTCCCTTCCCTTCCCATTCTTTTTTCCCTTCCTTCCTCCACTACATCCCTCCTTCTCTTTCCGACCTCCTTCCTTTCTCCTTCTCCTTCCCTCCTCCCGCCTCCTCCATTCTTCAGTGTCCCGTCCCCCCTCTCCTCTTTCTTTCTTTCTTTCTTTCTTTCTTTCTTTCTTTCTTTCTTTCTTTCTTTCTTTCTTTCTTTCTTTCTTTCTGCCTTCCTTCTTTCTCTGGCTACATTTGCCTCTTGCCCTTTTTTTAATAAAAAAAAAGTGCATAAAAAACTTTGGTTAGGCAGGCTTCATTTTGACTCTGGTCCTATCCTATTTTATGCCACGATTTCTAAATATTAAAGGACGCTTCGGTTTTTGCTGCCATCTCAACTTTGGCCATTTTAAGCTGCGTGGACCACAATTCCCAGAATTCCCCAGCATTGCTGGCTGGGGAATTCTGGGAGTTGCAAGTCCACACAGCTTTTTTATGTTAAAATTATTGGCTTGCCTTAATTCTAAACCTTTCACTGCTGGACTGGAGGCTAGGCCGTTGGCAAATCCTTTATTCGATGTAGACACTTCAACCGAGAGCTCCTGCATCTAAAGAGTAAATTTTTCTCCTTTTTTTTTTTTTTTAATGTTAATTAAAAAGCAGTGGAAAAAGTGGACGAAGCGGAACGAAGGATCCGAGAGAAGAGTTGCACTTCGGAAGCAAGAGGACAGAACCCGGGGGGGGGAAAAACCTTTTATCGTGAGGCACTTCCGGCCTGTGGCTTGTTGTTTGTTGTTGTTTTTTTTCCCTCCCTCCCTCCTCCCTTTTCCATTACTAAGCGAGCCCAAATGCCCGGCGTTAAGATGGCGAACCGGAAAGAGCGCCGCCGCTCTAGCCAAGGCCATTCAAGAAACGCGCTCTACGTACGCCCTTTGGCGCAAGTCAAACCCCAGACGGCGGGCCGCGCGGCCGACGTCACTTCCGGCATGCCGAGCCGGTGCGGCCAGGAGAAGTGGGCGGGGCCAAGGCGCTTGGCGCAGCTGGGAGGTCGCGCGGTTGCGGCTGGCCTGGCTTTGTGGGGAGGGGGCGTCTCCTCTCCGCTCCCCCCCACCCCAGATTTGAGGCAGTGGGGCCGGGGACTCGGGGGCCCGAGAGAGCAGGGGAGGGGTTAAGGGAACCAGGTATCTGGGGAGGCGACGAGGGTCCCAGGTGTCCGAGGGGGGGGGGACAGTGGGGGGGGAAGAGCATTTAAGCCTCAGGCTCAGGATTAAGGCTGGGGGGGGGCAGGGGCAGAAAGAGGCGGGGCTCCAATGAGAATAGGGGGGGGGGGGCTCCTAAGAGACCCAAGTATTACAAGGGTGAGAGGATGGCGGGGGGGGGGGTTTTCCAGAGCTCTGAGGATTGGGGAGGGGAGTGCAGGGGTGAAAGGGGGGGGGGGCAGCAGGGAGATAGGGGTGGGGGGGGCTCGAGGTAGTCTTCAAGGAGAATGGGGGGGCTCCAAAGGGTCCCAGATATTGCAAGTGTGGGAGGATGGGGGGTTTCCAGACCTCTGAGGTTTGGGGGAAGAGTGCAGGGGTGAAAGGGGGGGGCAGCAGGGAGATAGGAGTGGGGGGGGGCTCCTAAGGTTCCCAGATATTGCAAGGGTGGGAGGATGGAGAATGGGGGGGGGTTCCAGACCTCTAAGGATTGGGGGAAGAGTGCAGGGGTGAAAGGGGGGGGGGCAGCAGGGAGATAGGGATGGGGGGGGGGCTCCTTAGGATCCCAGATATTGCAAGGGTGGGAGGATGGGGGGTTTCCAGACCTCTGAGGTTTGGGGGAAGAGTGCAGGGGTGAAAGGGGGGGGGCAGCAGGGAGATAGGAGTGGGGGGGGGCTCCTAAGGTTCCCAGATATTGCAAGGGTGGGAGGATGGAGAATGGGGGGGGGGGTTCCAGACCTCTAAGGATTGGGGGAAGAGTGCAGGGGTGAAAGGGGGGGGGGCAGCAGGGAGATAGGGATGGGGGGGGCTCCTTAGGATCCCAGATATTGCAAGGGTGGGAGGATGGGGGGTTTCCAGACCTCTGAGGTTTGGGGGGGGCAGCAGAGAGATGGGGGGGCGGCTCTAGGTAGGCTTCAAGGAGAATAGGTGGGGCTCCCAAGGGTCCCAGATATTGCAAGGGTTGGAGGATGGGGGGGGAGTCCCAGTCTTCTGAGGATTGGGGGGAGAGTGCAGGAGTGAAAGGGGGGGCAGCAGGGAGATGGGGTGAGGGGGCTCCTTACAAGGGTGGAAGGATGGGGGGGGTGCCAGACCTCTTGAGGATTGGGGTGGAGTGAAGGGGGCAGCAGGGAGATAGGGATGGGGGAGACTCTAGGTAGGCTTCAGTGAGAATGGGAGGGGCTCCTAAGGGTCCCAGTTATTGCAAGGATTGGAGGATGGGGGGGGAGTCCCAGTCCTCTGAGGATTTGGGGGGGGAGTGCAGGGGTGAAAGGGGGGCAGCAGGGAGATGGGGGGGCGGCTCTACGTAGGCTTCAAGGAGAATGGGAGGGGCCCCAAATGGTCCCAGTCATTGCAGGGGTAGGAGTATCGAGGATGGAGAGGGGCGGTCCCCAGACCTCTGAGAATTGGGGAGGGGGAACCCAGAAGTGAAAGTCGAGCAGCAGGGAAATAGGGGTGGGGGGCCCCAAGGAGGCAGGGCTTCAATGAGAATAGAGGGGGGGGGCTCCTAAGGGAGCCAGATATTGTAAGGGTGGGAGAAGGAAGGAGGGGGGGAGCGTCCCTGGACCTCTAAGGATTTGGAAGGGCAGGGGTGAAAATGGGGCAGCTGGGAGATGGGGGGGGGGCGAGGAGGCAGGGCTTCAATGAGAAATGGGGGAGAGTTCCTAAGGGAGCCAGATATTGCAAGGGTGGGAGAATGGAGGATGGGGAGGGTCCCAGAAGTGAGGATTTATAGGGGCACGGGTGAAAATGGGACAGCTAGGAGATAGGGGGAAGGCTTGAGGAGGTAGGGCTTCAATTGGGGAGAATTGGGGCGTTCCTAAGAGACCCTGATATTGCAAAGGTGGGAGTAGGGAGAAAAGGGGGATCCCAGACCTCTTGAGGATTTGGGAGGGGGTCCCAGAAATGGGGCAGCAGGGAAATAGGGGTGGGGAGTCCGAGGGAGGCAGGGACCCAAGGGGAACGGGCCGGGGTAGTGGTGGAGGGCTTTAAGGGGCCCAAACATTGGAAGGCTGTGAGTAGGGTGGATTGTCCAGGCTTCTGGACCTGCAGGGTGAGAGTCTCAGACCTCCGAGGATTTAGGGAGTGGGGCGGCAGGGAGAAAAGGGTGGGCAGCTTGAAAAGCACCCCAATTTCTTGTCTCCTTTCCCTTTGCAGCTCCTGTGAAACTCCGCATCGGACTAAAAGGGTGGGGCTGCTCCCTTCTTCACACACCCTGCGAGGAAATCCGGAGAGGACGATCTCTGACTCTCGGCCCACCTCCCCCAAACCCCCCCCAGCCCCCAGCCAGGATCTCCCATGGAACAGGCAGGCGTCCTTTGATTCTGCCGCTGGAGGGGCCAGCCCCCCCTCCCACACACCCACCAACACCTCCCCCCCAAAGGATGTAACACGCCCTCCGTGTGGGGGGCGCCAAGAGAGGGGGCTGCGGTGGTGGTGCGACACCCCCTTCCTCCCTCCCTCCCTCCTCTCTCTCTCTGCAGTCTGCGGGATGAGGAGGATGAGGCTGACTTCCTAGCCGGCGAAGATGGAGAAGGCCGTGAGCAACCTGAGCTCCATCGTGCCGGCCTCGCGGCTCACGCCGGCCTTCCCGCCCGCCGTCAAGGTGGGCCTGACGACGCTGTACACGGCTCTGTACGCCTTGCTTTTCTTCTCGGTTTACGCCCAGCTCTGGCTGGTGCTCTTGTACCGCCACAAAAAATTCAGCTACCAGACCGTCTTCCTTTTCCTCTGCCTCTTCTGGGCCGCCCTGCGCACCACGCTTTTCTCCTTCTACTTCCGGAACACCCTCAAGGCCAACCACCTGCATCCCTTCTTCTTCTGGCTGCTGTACTGCTGCCCTGTCTGCCTTCAGTTCTTCACCTTGACCCTCATGAATCTCTATTTTGCCCAGGTAAATGCAGCTCTGGTCCAAAAGTGACTCCGGGGTTGTGGGTAAATGCCAAGATGGAGGCAGTGGCCCTTAGGCCTTCTGGGTAAATGCTGGGGACTTTTGGGTAAAGAGGAAAGCAAGAAAGGGGAATATTCGTAGGTCAAGAGTTGAAATGAAGGGTCCTTGATGCCCTCTGAGTTTGGTGGTGTTCTGACATGTTTCATGACCCAAGTAGGGAACATCATCAGTGCTAGATGGGAGTGGATTTCGTGGAGGAGAAGTGAAGGGAGAAAGAGGAGGAGGAGAAGAAGGAAGAGGAGGAGGAAGAGGAGGAGTATAGGATCCTTGGTGCTCTCTGAGCTGGGCGATTTTCTTGTAGACGTTTCATGACCCAAGTAGGGAACATCATCAGTGTTAGAAGGGAGAAGGGTTTGCAGAGAGGAGGAGGAAGAGGACTGTGAGGTCCTTGGTGCTCTCTGAGCTTGGTGGTTTTCTTGCAAACGTTTCATGACTCAACTAGGGAACATCATCAGTGCTAGAAGGGAGTGAGGTTTGCGGAGGGGAAGAAGAGGAGGAGCAGGAAGAGAACTTGGCTTCTTTGAGGCTCTCGTAAGCTTGGTGCTTTTCTTGCAGACAGTTCACAACCCAATTAGGTAACATCATCAGTGCAAGAAAACCACCAAGCTCAGAGAGCACCTTGCAAAGAGGATAACTTGATTTGCACCAAGACTGATCTTCCATGAGTTACGTCTTAGTTCTATCCGCTGTGTGCATGTTTTGGCTTAAAGAGATCTTAAAATACCTTATTTATTTTGAACTGATTTTATTTTTCCCTCCAAACCAGTGTTTCTCAACCTTGGGGACTTTTAAAATGTATCTGACTCCCAGAATTCCCCAGCCGGCATATTGTCTTGAATTACGCCGGTTCTTTCTGCAGATGAGTTTTCTGTAATGGAGTGCTATCTGTTCATTTAGGGATAAAAATCCACAGTACTTAGCAGCAGCATGTTGATAGAATACCCTGTTTCCCCCCAAATAAGACATTCCCCTGATAATAAGCCCAATTGGGCTTTTGAGCGCATGGCAATCAGGCCAAGCACTTCAGATAAATATAAGACGGTCTTATTTTCGGGGAAACACAGTATGTATGTATGTATGTATCTATCTATCTATCTATCTATCTATCTATCTATCTATCTATCTATCTATCTATCTCTATCTATCTATCTATCTATCTATCTATCTATCTATCTAATTTATATAGCCCATCTCATCAAAAACAACCTTCCTTCCTTCCCTCCCCACCACCCTCCCTCCCTCTTCTATTTCTTTCTATACCTATCTATCTATCTATCTATCTATCTATCTATCTATCTATCTATCTAATTTATATAGCCCATCTCATCAAAAGCAATTTTCCTTCCTTCCCTATCTATATCTATCTATCTATCTATCTATCTATCTATCTATCTATCTATCTATCTATCTAATTTATATAGCCCATCTCATCAAAAACAATCTTCCTTCCTTCCTTCCTTCCTTCCTTCCTTCCTTCTCTATCTATCTATCTATCTATCTTATCTATCTATCTATCTATCTATCTATCTATCTATCTATCTATCTATCTATCCTGTTTCCCCCAAAATAAGACACCACCTGATAATAAGCCCAATTGGGCTTTTGAGCACATGGCAATAAGGCCAAGCGCTTATTTCAGGCTTCAAAAAAATATAAGACAGGGTCTTATTTTCGGGGAAACACGGTAGAATAGGATTCTTTATTGGCCAAGTGTGATTGGACACACAAGGAATTTGTCTTAGGTGTGTATGGTCTCAGTGTACATAAAAATAAAATACATTCATCAAGAATAAAAAGCTACAACACTTAGTGATAGTCAAGGTTACTAATAAGCTATCAAATCATACTAGGAAACAAATAAAAACGATATAAATTGAAAGATACAAGCAACATGGTTATAGTCATAAGTGGGAAGAGATAGATACTAGGAAGGAAGAGAAGAATAATAGTAATGCAGTCTTAGTAAATTATTTGACAGTGTTGAGGGAATTATCTGTTTAGCAGAGTGAGGGCGTTTGGGGAAAAAACTGTCCTTGTGTCTAGTTGTTCTGGTGTGCGGTGCTCTATAGCGTCATTTTGAGGATAGGAGTTGAAACAGTTGATGTCCAGGATGCGAGGGGTCTGTAGATATTTTCCCAGCCCTCTTTTTGACTCGTGCAGTATACAGATAGTTATCCCAATTCGCAACAAAGGTCTATAAACTTGTATTGATGCCTCAAATGTAATGGGGTGATTAAAAGTAACAAGATTAGCTTCTTTTCCATCCAGGATGCAAATTTTTAAAAAAACTAAACCACAGGGGGAAAATACCCTCCACAACAGCGTGTTAATATTTTGCATTGTTAGCATCTCTGTGTTTAGAAAAAGGGCAAAACTTATGGACTCACCATCATATCAAAACCACAGGAAGCCTTATCAGTACATTAAGATAGCAGAATAGCTAGCGGTTGAAAAATGCTTACTCCGGGTTGCAAAATTACCCCCCCCCTCTCTCTCTGTGCGTGTATCCCGTTGATATCGGTGGCAGCGATGTGCAGCCGAGTAGCAATTCCAGCACTTTTGATATATCTGGTGGTTGTATATCTTAGCTACTTATAAGCGTGTGATCAAGAGGAGTGGCTCCCAAAGCAAGATAAAGAGAGGGACAGAGAGAGAGAGAGAGAGAGAGCGCAAAATGATGGTGGTTTAACAGAATGGTGGTTTCGTAACCTAAGAATAGAATTGATGCATCTGTGAATTGTGCATTAGACAGGAGTCTTTAATTCTAAGGAGTCATATTCAAGGTCATTCAGTGGCTTTGGCAATGCAATGAATTGGCTCTGTTCCTCCCCTCATTTGCGACAGGAAGCTAAGATTTCCCACTCCACCCCGAGCCTTAATGCAATCTTGATACCGTGTTTCCCCGAAAATAAGACCCTGTCTTAGATAGATAGATAGATAGATAGATAGATAGATAGATAGATAGATAGATAATATTTGAACCCTGAAATAAGCGCTTGGCCTTATTGCCATGCGCTCAAAAGCCCGATTGGGCTTATTATCAGGGGAATGTCTTATTTTGGGGAAAACGGTACCTTCTCTTGCCCTAGTTCCCATCGTCCCCAGCCACGGGATGGGTTTGGGTGATAGGGAATGTAAGTTTTTGGAAGCTTGAGAGAAAAACCTGTTACCTTGGCCCTTGGAATGCTTCTGATATAATAGCAATAGCACTTAGACTTATATACAGCTTCACAGCCCTCTCTAAGCGGTTTCAGAGTCGGCCTCTTGCCCCCTCAACAATCTGGGTCCTCATTTTACCGACCTCAGAAGGACGGAAGGGTGAGTTAACCTTGAGCCGGTCAAAATCAAACTCCTGGCAGTGAGCAAGCCTGCAATACTAGCTAGCTAGTTAGGAAAGGAAGGAGGATTTATATACCGCTTTACAGCCCTCTCTAAGCAGTTTACAGAGTCAGCCTATTGCCCCGAACGATCTGGGTCCTCATTTTACCGACCTCAGAAGGACGGAAGGCTGAGGTTTTTTTTTTTTTTTTTTACTTTATATGCCGCCCTTCTCCGGAGACTCAGGGCGGCTTACAATGCGTTAAGCAAGGTTAACAATGAGTTAACCTTGAGCTGGTCAAGATCAAACTCCTGGCTGTGAGCAAGCCTGCAATACTGGGAGGGGAGGGAAGGTGAGGGGAGGGGAGGAAGGAAGGAAGGAAGGAAGGGAATGAGAAAGGAAAATGGAAAGGGAGAGAGAAGGAAAGAAAAAGAAAGGAAGGAAGGAAGAAAGAAAGAGAAAAAAGAAAGAAAGGCAATAGCACTGAGACTTATATACTGCTTCACAGTGCTTTTACAGCCCTTTCTAAGTTGCCCTGAACGATCTGGGTCCTCATTTTACTGACCTCGGAAGGACGAAAGGCTGAGTCAACCTTGAACCTGTTGAGATTCGAACGGCCAAATTGCAGGCAGGCAGCAGCAGTAGTCTGCAGTACCACACTCTAAGCACTTTAAAACATAGCATTTAATTGTACCCCACTTGTATCAAATGCAGGCAGCACCTGTCCCATCCAAATAGAATCGAAGCGGGCCACTGAAAACCCCTCCCACCCACCCACCCCAAAATAAATCCAATGGTCAATTTTATTCTCCTTTTCAGGTGGTTTTTAAAGCCAAAGCGAAGTATCGTCCCGAACTGATCAAAGGCCTGTGAGTATCCGTATTTCTCCAGCGTCTTCATGGGGTTTCATGTGCAAAAATACAGGTTGTCCTTGACTTACGACCATTCGTTTAATGACCGCTTGGTCACAACGGCGCTGAAAAAAAGCGACTTATGAAAAAAACCATTTTTCACACTTAACGCCCGTTGCAGCATTTCTGGGCCCCCCTCCCCCCGCTCCGTGGTCCCGTGATCAAAATTCAGATGCTTGGCAACGGATTCATATTTACGACGGTTGCCATGTGTCCCACGGTCAGCAGCTTCACTTAGCCACCAGGTTACCAATTTTACCAACTGCAGGGACTCGCTTCACAAATGTGAAGACCGCGAGAACGGACGTAAAACGGAGCCAAGACTCATTTTGACAGCGGTCTCGCTTAGCGGCATAAAATTTGAGCCTCGCTCAAGGGCTACCTGTATCGTAAATGCTGTAGCCTCTCTTTTCAACACGAGAGGTTTGCTGGCAGCCCTGGGTGGGCACAGCGGCCCCAGATTAGAGGGGCTTTGGTTGGTCCAGAAGAAATAACATTTTTGGGGGGGGTCTCGGGTTGTTTCCCCCAGGTTGCTGGTGCGAGGGGTGTGCTTCGGGGCCAGCGTCCTCTTCCTGGCGGTGAACGTGGCGTGCGCCGTGCTGGTGCGGGCACGCCAGGCTGAGCCCTGGGCGGTGGTCCTCGCTCGAGTCCTCATCAGCGACTCGCTGTTTGTGCTGGGAGCTGTCTCGCTCGCCCTCTGCCTCTTCCTCGTGGCCCGTGGCTCTCCCTCGACACGCATCTACCTGGAAGCCAAGGTGCGTCTTCTGGTTTCTGCCCTGTTGCAGAAATAGTCTCTTATTCCATTCCAGTTCATTCCATTTTGTTCTTCATTCCAATATCTTTCCTATTCTATTCCTATTCCTATTCCTATTCTTCTATTCTGAATCCTATTCTACTTTACTCTGCTCTACTCTATTTTATTTTCTATTCTCTTTCTATTCTTCTATTCCTATTCCTATTCTGAATCCTATTCTACTCTACTCTACTCTACTCTATATTCTATTTTCTATTCTCTTTCTATTCTTCTATTCTATTCCTATTGCTATTCTGAACCCTATTCTATTCTACTCTATTCTTTATTCTATTTTCTATTCTCTTTCTATTCTATTCCTATTCCTATTCCTACTGTGTTTCTCCAAAAATAAGACCGGGTCTTATATTAATTTTTGTTCCAAAAGATGCATTAGGGCTTATTTTCTGGTTAGGTCTTATTGTGGGGGGAAATACGGTACTAAATGCATCCATCTGGCTGACAATCTTAACGTGGGCTTATTTGGGGGGTAGGGCTTATATTACGACCATCCTGAAAAATCATTCTAGGACTTATTTTCAGGTTGGGTCTTATTTTCGGGAAAACAGGGTATTCTATTCCTATTCTTCTATTCTGAATCCTATTCTATTCTACTCTTTATTCTATTCTATTCTCTTTCTATTCTATTCTCTATTTTATTATCTACTTATTCTATTCTATTCTTGTTTATTATATTCTTATTTATTCTATTCTCTATTTTATTATCTACTTCTTATTCCTATTTCTATTCTATTCTATTCTACTCTACTCTACTCTACTCTACTCTACTCTACTCTACTCTACTCTACTCTATCTTCTATTCTATTCTTTTCTATTCTCTTTCTATTCTCTATTCTCTATATATTCTAATTTATATAAAAGTGTGGGGTTCCTGGCACTGTCTGAGCTTGGTGGTTTTCTTGCAAACGTTTCATGACCCAACTAGGTTATATCATCAGTGCTAGAAGAGTCTGGGATTTGCCCTCTACGTACATTCAGTATTGGTGGCATGTTCCATCCAGCAGTCTATCACTCTTTATGTTTGTTTGTTTTTGTTTATGTTTTATTTGATTTGTATACCGCCCTACTCCCGAAGGACTCAGGGCGGTGAACAGCCAGACAATAAAATAACATAGATACAAAAAATTTAAAAACCAGATAAAATCAGATTAAATCATTTTGGCCCAGACAAATTAAAACACCCCAATAATTTAAAAACAAATTAAAATTTATATATTTAAAAAGGGAAGAGATTAGGCCAAGCCCGCCTGATGGAATAAAAAGGTCTTCACAGCGCGGCGGAAGGTGCGCAGATCCGGGATCCTATCAATGAACATGCAGGGTTTATCCCCTTTAAAGATTTTTCAGTTTCATTTTAATGTACTCTGTGTGTGTGTGTGTGTGTGTGTGTGTGTGTGTGTATTTTACCCCGTTTCCCCGAAAACAAGAGCCAACCAGAAAATAAGTCCTAGCATGATTTTTTAGGATGCTCGTAATATAAGCCCTATGTCCCAAAATAAGCCCCAGTTAAGATTGTCAGCCAGATGGATGCATTTAATACTGTATTTTCCCCCACAATAAGACCTAACCAGAAAATAATACCTAATGCATCTTTTGGAGCAAAAATTAATATAAGATACGGTTTTTTTCGGGGAAACACGGTATATATTTTAAGTTTGCATATTTTATATGTTTCTAGCTTTTAAAATTATTCCCCCTTTGCATTTCACCCTTCCGGTGCTGCTTGAAGACTGTAACAAAAATGTATTACGATGCTCCCAACCAGGCCTCGTGTTTCAATCAGCAAACCCGTCTGCAGACTAATCGCCCTCTCTCCAAAACAGGGCACCACACTGTGCCAGACGGCGGCCATGGGGGGCACCATCGTCCTGCTCTACGCCAGCCGCGCTTGCTACAACCTGGCTGCCTTGGCCCTCTCGTCCCGCACCCGGCTCGACTCCTTCGATTACGACTGGTACAACGTCTCCGACCAGGTGAATCCTCTGGGAGGGAACTGAAGATCAGCTGGGGGAGGGAATTTCTAAAGTCTTGGACTACAGTTCCCATCCTCCCCTCCCCTGAGCAGCAAGGAAGCATGGGGCAGTTTCCCTCAAGATCTGAAAAGAGGAATACTCAAACGCCCAAGTTCGTACAGTTACAGAGTTGGATGGGTGGCTGGCACATAGCCATTTATACACTGTCCTTGAATTGTGACCATTAAGGAGCCTGCTCATCATAGTCCTAAATCAGAACACCCACATAATCGACTTGATTTTATGATATTGTTGTGGTCCGCCAGGAGAACTGGCAGCAGAGTCGGACAGTGAGGAGGTTGGGGAGGAACGTGGGCCAGTCCTGGAGTCTGGGGAAGGCTCGGACAAGGGCTCTGCGTCAGAGGGAGAGAGAGGGCCAAGGCCATCTGGTAGTTATGTGCTGCCTCCAGAGCCTCCGGAATCTGACATCAGCGAGGCAGAAGAACAGGGTTCCCAGTGCGCGCATGCGCAGAGCTGCCAAGAGGCAAGAACAGTTAAGACAAAAGGGGCGACTCAGGAGTAAGGCTTGGAGATGATTGGCCCTTCCCATAAGACATACAGTAAGAGAGGAGCAAACGGACGTGAGCCTTTGCAGGAAGCAACTTTGTTCTGGTGAGCTCAAACTCTGAGAAGCTCCGTTTGACTCTGTGCTCCGTTTGGCCTTGCAAAACTAATTGGCAATTAGGTCTCAAGGGAGATAAAGGTGGGTGCTTATCAGACATCTGTCGGACTCTTCACAGAATGTTTGTGAATTATTACGGGCTGTGCTTTCTCAGGGAGCCTAGGTCAGAACAGGTATTTCGACTGTGGGACGCTGCCAACAGGTGTAACTGTGGCCCAGAGTAACCCCCAGGTTACTCGTAACTTCGAATATTTGCTAAGCGACCAGTCATAAGCGGAGTACTTCATGTAAAGTTTTGGGAGTAAAGGGGTGTGTTTTACTACCTAGTCTCTTCCCCCCCCCCTCCCCTTCCAGGCCGACCTAATAACGGATCTCGGGGATCAAGGTTATATCGTCTTTGGACTCATCCTTTTTGTTTGGGAGTTATTGCCTACCACGCTGCTGGTGGGCTTTTTCCGGGTGCATCGGCCGGCTCAGGATATGGTGAGTGGGACGTTTGGACTCTGGAGTTTTTAATGGCGCTGATATCAGGCGCGCGAAGGAGCAGGTCTACAAGTGAAGGTTCAATCAAACCGCTTCATTGCTTAAAGCCTGTGTACAGGAATTCTCCCAGCTAACAAGTCAGCGCCTGGTTAGAGTTCGTCTAAGAGCCAACAGGGATGCAGTGGCTCAGTGGCTAAGATGCTTGTCGATTGAAAGGTCGGCAGTTCAGCGGTTCGAATCCCTGGTGTCGCGGAACGGGGTGAGCTCCTGTGACTTGTCCCAGCTTCTGCCAACCTAGCAGTTCGAAAGCAGGTAAAAAATGCAAGTAGAAAAATAGGGACCACCTTTGGTGGGAAGGGAACAGCGTTCCGTGCGCCTTTGGCGTTGAGTCATGCCGGCCACATGACCACGGAGACGTCTTCGGACAGCGCTGGCTCTTCGGCTTTGAAACAGAGACGAACACCGCCCCCTAGAGTCGGGAACGACTAGCACATAGGTGCGAGGGGAACTTTTACCTTTACCTAAGAGCCAACAGCACTCAAAGAGGCTGGATTTAGATTGCTTATGGCTACATAGGGATGCTAGGCTGATGCCTCTTTTGGACTCCACCCCCAAGTTTTACCACTCCTCCTCCTACAAGCCGAGAAGTGCCACGTTTATTTGTTTGTCTATTTATTTATTAAATTTATTGGCCTGCCCATCTTACCGTGAGCGGCGCAGTGACCTAGAGGTGGCGCTCTCGCCTCACAATCCGGAGGCTGTGAAAAGGGCTAGCGTTTTACTTAGCAGGGTGGATAAAAATCAAAGATATAAAAAAATAAATGAATAAAAATCGGATTTTAAATAATTTAAATCGGATTTTTTTAAAAAGTCAAATTTATTTTAATCAAATGCTTTTGGAGTAAAATCTAAAGATAGTTTTCTATGTAAGATAATATTAAATTTTTTAGTTTATTTGGCATGAAGTAGAGCTTAGTTATGTTGCAGGAGGCTGTATATTCTGCAATATTGGGACTGTCGTTGAGTCAACAGTGGGACGAAAGTGGAGCCGCTGTGGGACAGAGATGACAGATGCTCTTTAAAAAATTATGATTTAAATTGAGTTGATTTAAATCAAGGCTTTTTACTAGTGATTTAAATCGGTATTCGAATTGTGATTTAAATTGGGAATTAAATCGGTATTCGAATCGTGATTTAAATCAGGATTCAAATTGGGAATTAAATCGGTATTCGAATCGTGATTTAAATCAGGATTCGAATCGTAATTTAAATCGACTTGATTTAAATCAAATCCACCCTGTTACTTAGGGACTAGGAACTTAGATCTGCTGAAAGCAATTGCCGTGCAAGGAAAACAAGCCGGCCAAAGAAGCAAAACAACCAACCGGCAAGGGAAGAGAAGGAAAGCTTAAAATGGTCTTTTTCCCTTCCGACAGAGTGCCAGCCGCGTCTTCAACCGACAGCTGGGAGTCTCCCGTTCTTATTTCTTCGACTATCCTGGGCAGCGCGAAAACGAAGGACTGACTAGCAGGTAAATCTCCTTTTTTTTTTTTTTTAATCCTTCAAATATCCAGCAAACCCTTCCCGGTAACACAGACATTGCGGTGGGGGGGAGAGAGAGAGAAAGAGAGAGGAGAGAAAGAATGGAGAGAAGGAGAGGGGGAGAGAGAAAAAGGAGAGAGAAAAGGAGAGGGAGGGAGAGAGAGAATGAAGGAGAGAGAGAAGAGAGGAGAGAGAGAAAGGAGAGGGAGAAAAAGAGAAGGAGAGAGAAAGAAGAGGGAGAGAGGAAAAAGGAGAGAGAAAAGAGAAAGAAGAGGGAGAGAGAGAGAAAGAAAGAGAAAGAAGGAGAGAGATAGGATAGGAGAGAGAAAGGGAGAAAAAGGGAGAGAGAAAGAAGGAGAAGGAGAGAGAAAAGGAGAGGGAGGGAGAGAATGAAGGAGAGAGAGAGGAGAGAGAAAGGAGAGGGAGAAAAAGAGAAGGAGAAAAAGAGGGAGAGAGGAAAAAGGAGAGAGAAAAGAGGGAGAGAGAAAGAAAGGAGAGAGAGGAGAGGAGAGAGAAAGGAGGGAGAAAAAGGAGAGAAAAGGAGAGGGAGGGAGAGAGAATGAAGGAGAGAGAGGAGAGGAGAGAGAAAGGAGAGGATGAGAAAGAGAGAGGGAGAGAGAAAGAGAGAGAGAAGGAGAGAGAGTAAAAGAGAGAGACACACACAAGGAAAGAGAGCGAGGAAGGAGAAGGAAAACTTCTTCACGCAAGTCCGAATGCCGTCATTCCTCCGTTCGTTCGTTTCTCCTCCCTCTTTTTTTTTGCAGCCTGACGGGACGAACCAACAGCGGGAGCTACTACGGCTCGATCAACCGCAGCGGGGAGCACGACTGGTTCGGGGGCCACCCGCCCACCGCCCCCCTCCTCTTCTCGCAGGCGGCGGCCTCCGGCAGCCATCATCATCACAGCCTTTACTCCACCCCGCAGAACTGAGACATGGAGGTCGTGCCCCCCCCCCACACACACATACACTTGATGCTCTTGAAATTCTCCTCCGTGTGTAAATGAGTGCCGGGTTTTTTGGGGGGGGCGGGGAGAAGGGGAGACCACCGGCATGCAAACAGGGTACTAGATCCACACAAACCTCCTTCCCCCCCCCCTTTACATTCCCCCCCCTCCCCGGTTCCCTGAATTTTAGCTCTGCTCCATCCTTTAATTTTGGAGCTGGTTGGTGATTTTTTGCTGGAACCTCAATTCCTCCCCGTTTTTTTCCCCCCCCCCCTTTGAAATATCCCTTCAATATTTAACCCATAGTATATATCGAGAACACTAGCACTTTAAACGACATTTGGGGGGGGGGGAGTTTCCTGCGCGTTTTATCTTCGATGTTGTTGAAAAACAGATTCTGTGAAATGGGTAGAGGGGCACTCTCTCTCCCTCCCTCCCTCCCTCTCCCCTCCCTCTACCTCCTCCCCTCCCCAAAAAAGCCGGTAGCTGCCGTATAATTCGGAATAAGCTTCTGTGTTCCTCCGCTAGACACTTTTCGCCGTTATTGGTGCTATATCATCGCTTGCCCCTTTCAATAAATGGATTTTGTGTTAGCGACAGGATGCCTGACCCGTTTTTTTTCCAGATAGATAGATAGATAAAGATAGATGGATGGATGGATGGATGGATGGGGGAGAGAAAGAAAGAAAGATCGATAGAAGATAGATGGATAGATAGATAGAGACATAGATTGATAGATGATAGATAATTAGATGATGGATAGGTAGGTAGGTAGGTAGGTAGGTAGATGGATGGATGAGGGAGAGAAAGAAAGATAGAAGATAGATTAGATAGATAGATAGATAGATAGATAGATAGATAGATAGATAGAGAAATATAGATAGATAGAGATAGAGACAGATTGATAGATGATGGGTAGGTAGGTAAATAGATGGATGAGGGAGAGAAAAAGAAGAGATAGATAGATAGATAGATAGATAGATAGATAGATAGATAGATAGATAGATAAAGATGGATGGATGGATGGGGAGAGAAAGAAAGCGATAGAAGATGGATAGATAGAGACATAGATTGATGATAGATAATTAGATGATAGGTAGGTGGATGGATGAGAGAGAAAGAAAGATGGATGATAGATGGAGAAATAGAGATAGAGATAGAGACAGATTGATAGATGATGGGTAGGTAGGTAGGAAAATAGATGGATGAGGGAGAGAAAGAAAGAAAGATATAGAGACATTGATAGATGATGCATAGGTAGGTAGGTAGGTAGAGAAAGAGAAAGAAAGAAAGAAAGAAAGAAAGAAAGATAGATAGATAGATAGATAGATAGATAGATAGATAGATAGATAGATAGAGATAGAAAGATAATTTACTTTCCGGGGATTCCATCCTGCCATGGATGAAAATTTGGAAGCGAGCTGTTTGGTGTTTTTAAGAAAAACTTCCTGTTGGAATATTGAAATCAATTTTACGTATTGATTATTCGTTATCTTATTGGGCTGTTCTTTCTGAGCTCAAGGGTGTATGCAGAGTGCTTTTTTTTTTTTTTTTTTTAGATTTTTATCCCGCCGCTTTGAATATTATTTCTCAGTATCCCGCCTTCATTATTTTTACAAATACCACAAAAGCCCGTGAATATCTCCAACACACTTCTCTCCTTCTCTTTCCCCCCCCACAACAACAGCCCTGTGAGGTGGGATTGGGCCGAGATACCAGTGGCTCAAAGTCATCCAGATGACTTTCATGCCTAAGACTGAACTAGAACTCACGGTCTCCTGGTGATTAGCCCAAAGTCACCCAGTTGGCATTCATGCCTAAAACACAACTAGAACTCACCGTCTCCTGGTGGTTGGTTGGCCCAAAGTCACCCAGCTGACTTTTATGCTTAAGGCAGGACTAGAATTCACCGTCTCCCGGTTTCTAGGCCAGCACCTTCGCCACTACACCAAAGCAACTCTACAAAGTACCTGCTATTTTTTTTTCCACAACAGCCCTCTGAGGTAGCTCAGGCTGAGAGAGAGAGAGAGAGAGAGAGAGGCAGGACTCTGGGAGCTTCCCTGGTTGAAGAAGGATTTGAACCCGGTTCTCTTCACTCCTACCACAGTGCTTTAACTACTGGTACTCTAGCTCTCTTAAAATGTGGGGACTGTCTCCCCTTTATTTTTTTTAAAAGTAAGAGGAGAAGCAAAATTTCTGGTATTGTTTCACTTAACAACCATTCATTTAGTGACCGGTCAAGCACTGAAAATAGTGACAGAACCATGCTGGCTGGGGAATTCTGGGAGTTGAAGTCCACCCATTTTCAATCATACGGACTGAGGAATTCTGGGAGTCGAAGTCCATCCATCTTAAAGCAAGCTGGCTGGGGAATTCTGGGAGTCAAAGTCCATCCATCTTAAAGCAAGCTGGCTGGGGAATTCTGGGAGTTGAAGTCCACCCATTTTCAAGCATACGGACTAAGGAATTCTGGGAGTTGAAGTCCATCCATCTTAAAGCAAGCTGGCTGGGGAATTCTGGGAGTTGAAGTCCATCCATCTTAAAGCAAGCTGGCTGGGGAATTCTGGGAGTTGAAGTCCATTCCTCTTAAAGCATGCTGGCTGGGGCATTCTGGGAGTTGAAGTCCATCCATCTTAAAGCAAGCTGGCTGGGGAATTCTGGGAGTTGAAGTCCATCCATCTTAAAGCAAGCTGGCTGGGGAATTCTGGGAGTTGAAGTCCATCCATCTTAGAGCAAGATGGCTGGAAATTCTGGGAGTTGAAATCCATCTATTCAAAGCTATCAAGGTAACCCCGATCCAGCTAAATTGCAACATGTAATCATAGCATCAGGAAACCGTTATGAAATAAAGATAGGAGGAAGATTTATATAATCAATTTATTTAGAAGCAGTTCAATCATCCCTTTTGGAATCCAGATGAAATCAAAGCTGTCAACAGGCCATTGAAAACTCTGCGTGGGGGACACTGAATTTGTACCCTCTGAAGTTTGGGGGTGTCGGGTGGGATAATTCATGGTCTGGATCTCTTGGACCAAACCAGATTTGGAGAATTCTTCAACTTGCCTGTTTTTAAACTTCAGAATCACGCCAATTGCTTCCCATCTTTGATTGATGCCTGATTGATCGATTGATCGATCAGCTATGTGTGTTATCCAGTCGTTGACATCTCTTGGCAACCCCATCAATAGATTTTCTCCCAGTGAGGATTCCCAATCCATCCATCACTATAACGATACAAAATTGGGAATTGGCCCTCTGCAGACAACCCTGCGAGGTAGGCCCTTTGAATCCCAAGCCCGCAAGAAGAAACAATTTGACATCTCTGGGGTTTGCCTGCCTGCCTGCCTGCCTCTTTAAGCTTTGAGCCAATCTTATTCACATGCAGATGAATGTCGTTGAATTAATTAAAATGCAGACAGCTCCCTGACTTGAGATCCATTTCTTTAGAGAAAAAGCAATTTTTTTTTTTTCAAGCTGATATGCCAGTTTAATTCTATCTAGCTGGTAAGCAATGATTATCCTCTTTCATATCTAAAGGTAATAAAAATCAAGCCAAAAATAATAATAATCTAAGCAAAGCATATCAAACCTGGTTAGTGCAAAATGGGCCTGCTGCAGAACTTGGCTGCAAGTTGTAAAAGGGTGATATAGATACAAGCCAAGATTGTAAGTTGTAAGAATTCAACTACGGTTCCATCGTGGCTACAATTCAACCGTGTCCAGCTGTTCTGTGCAACATGGTAAACGCAGAGGGCAAACGGATTTGCAGCGATGTGTTAATAACGGATCAAAAAGCTGTTCAAAGTAAAGCCTCTTATTCATGCACAGGACGCTAGTCCACATTGAGGGCAGCAAATATGGCGGGGCTGCAGAATAAGTCATTCAAGGAGCCAAATGTTTACTGTTTACTTACTTTAAGCCTCTAGTCCTAGACAGGACACTAGTCCACATTGAGGGCAGAATAAGAATCACTGAAGGAGCCAAAGGTTTACTGTTTATTTATTTTAAGCCTCTAATCCTAGACAGGACGCTCGTCCACATTAAGAGCAGCCAATATGGCATGGCTGCAGAACAAGAGTCATTGAAGGAGCCAAAGGTTTACTGTTTACTTATTTTAAGCCTCTAGTCCTGGACAGGACGCTAGTCCACATTAAGGGCAGCCAATATGGCATGGCTGCAACATAACAGTCATTGAAGGAGCCAAAGGTTTAGTGTTTACTTATTTTAAGCCTCTAGTCCTAGACAGGGTGCTAGTCCACATTGAGGGCAGCCAATATGGCACGGCTTTCTTCTCTCCCTCCCTCCCCTTGTTTTTCCTCCCTCTTTTTGTCTTCCTTTCTTCCCTCTCTCTCTTCCCCCCCCCCCTTTCTCTCTGCATTTTACGCAAATCCAGCTCCCTCAGAGGTCCATCCCTCCAACAGAACGAAGCGGTTGTGTGAACAGATCCTGTGTCCTTCTCTTTATTATTATTATTATTATTATTATTATTATTATTATTATTATTATTATTTGCAAGGGTGAGGGGGGGGGCTTTTAAATAGCTGGAATAACATTCAGCCTGCCCTTTTTCTGGAGCTCAGAGATTCAACCCGGCCCTTTCAGCATCCATCCCCTGGCATCTCTCTGTGCTTCGCCCACCTTCCTGGGGTCTCCTGCAAAACACCCCTCCCGCCCCACTCGAAATCAACAAACACCCCTTCCCCAAGAGCTTGTGGGCATCCCTTGCTCCACAGTCTCCCTGCAAAAATTCCTCTGCCACCCAAAATGCTGTTTTCCTACTCTCCCTTCCCTCCCAAAACACCCCCCGCCACCTTATCCCAACTCTTTGGTTGAGGAAGGGGCTGAGAAAACCCCTTGGGAGGGTGAAGGAGGGGGAAAAAGAATTTATGGTGCCTCTATTGTGTAGTTGTGTGGCTTTCTGCTGATTTTTTCTTTTTTCCCCATGTCATTCCTGTCTCGGCGTCGCCCAAAGAGTTAACCCACAAAGCCTCGCTCGCCTCCACCCGGTGGGGCTGGCTCTGGGGGCTGGCCAGGCTGGGGGTGATGGGTGAGACGGTCCCGGCAGAAGGGGAAGGGGGGGTGAAGGCAGATAAAGGAGGCTCCCCCGCCCGAGGCCAGCGAGACCATCCATCCATCCATCCATCCCTGGAGCTCCTGCATCCGAAGCGAGTGAGTACACCCAAAGGGAGGGAGTCTGGGCTCTCCCCACCGCCCCTCCCCACCCGCTAGGCATCACTGCCCCCCTCCCAAGGCTCTTTGGAAAGGGGGCTCCTGTATGATCTTGGGAATTGGGGAGATGAAAGGAGCCCCAGATTCTGAGATGGTGAAACAGCATTAAATGTGCAAAAAAAGGGCATTCAACATTCATCACTCACTCACCCACACAGCTTCTTGTCGTGGGTTTTTTTTTCTCCTCCCTCTCCCTTTCCAGGTAAGTGTGTTGTTCCTTTGTTGTTATTGTCAGATTTTCTCTTCTCTTTCTCTCTCTCTCTCTCTTTTTTTTTTTGGTGAAAGGTGGCACAAAGAGGTTTGGGAGGGGCAGAGAAGGCAGGGCTCACCTGGGGCGAGCGACAAGGTGAGGGGCTCGCACGCCTGAAATCCGCTCGAGGGGTTTGGGAAGCGAGGGTGTGCATGATCTGACGTGTGTGTGTGTGTGTGTGTGTGTGTGTGTGTGTGTGAGAGAGAGAGAGAGAGAGAGGGAGACAGGATAGGCGGCACACCTGTGTGGCTTCGTGTGCCTGCAAATTTGGCCATGGAGCGAGAAACCCACACAGGTGAGGGCGAAGAATGATTGGCGTGCCAGTCCCAAAGCACATGGCCTCTTGGTATGTGTGTGTGTGTGTGTGTGTGTGTGTGTGTGTGTGTTAACACAATTTGTGTGTGTGGGGCCAGCAGGATAAGGGGAAGAATCCGAGAAGGAACCAGGATCTGTAAATAAATATTTTGGGTTTTTTTTAAAAAAAAAAAAGTCAGGGAGCCAGCCCCCAAAGGAGACAAACTGTTTAAGTGTGCAAATGAGTTTGAAATCAAAAATCTTTGCTTTGCACGCAGATAAAGTTAGTGTAAGCTTGTGGGGAGGCTTGACAAGCACAAGAAGAGGGTGATTAAAGTGTAAGTATGTTGTGTGAATATACGGTCTATAATGTTGTCTTTATTTTGAGTTTAGAATGTTTATTTTAATTTCCACACCCTTCTCGCCTGCATTTCAGCGCCTTTCCAAGGAAATTGGCCCCGGTCTCTAGAAATATGTGAAAAATTCATCCTGCAAATTTCCCCTATAACGACAACTCTGTGAGGTAAGCTGGGCCAAGAGGGGACGATTGAGCCAAATTCATCCTGAGGGGCAATAAGAACTGGCTTTCCCCCAATGCCGGCCAATCCCGAGACCACCCCCAAAAGACCATCCGAGTGGCCCGTGCATGGGAGAGAAATAGGTGTGCATGAGCGTCCATGCGACTGAAGAAGTAAAAAAAGTGCAGGATTTATCGGTGTGCAAACTGATGGCACAGAGAGCCAGGATGGCACAAGAAGGGAGCAAAGTGAACAGCCGTGCACGCCTCTTGCTTGTGGAAATTGGTGTCACTGATTGGGGATCAAAATTAGGGGCTCTGAACAGGAATGCTGTCGGAAAAAGAAAAGAGCAACGATCCCAAGGCTGCATCGGGTCCGTGAGACCCAACTGAGCAAGCTTTCGGCTCACACAGAACGCTGCTTCGCGCCTAGAAGAGACAACCTCACAGGTTTCCAATTTAAATCAGATGAAATCTGATTTAAAATCTGATCTGATTTAAATCTAAAATCAGATTTAAAATCTGATTTTATGCTGGCGCATGAAAAGACATGCGCCAGCATAAGAAAGGTGGAATGCAAATGATAATTTTAAAAGCGATGGAGAGATGGATAGAGACAGAGAGAGAGAGAGAGAAAGAAAAAAGGAAAAGGAAAAGAGAAAGAAAAAGAAAAAGAAAAAGAATAAAGGAAGGAAGAGAAAGAAAGAAAGAAAAAGGAAGGAAGGAAGAAAAGGAAGGAAGGAAGGAAAGAGAAAGAAAGAAAAAAGAAAAGAGAAAGAAAAGAAGGGAAGGAAGGAAGGAAGGAAGGAGAAGGAAGGAAGGAAAGAGAAAGAAAGAAAGAAAAGAGAGAAGGAAAGAAGGAAGGAAAAAAGAAAGAAAAGGAAGGAAGGAAAGAAGGAAAGAGAGAAAGAAAAAAGAAAGAGAAAGAAAAAGGAAGGAAGGAAGGAAAGAAAGAAAGAAAAGGAAGGAAAGAGAGAAAGAAAAGAGAAAGAGGAAGGAAGAGAAAAAGAAAGAAAGAAAGAGAGAAAAAAAGAAAGAAAGAAAGAAAGAAAGAAAGAAAGAAAGAAAGGGCAGAGACATGGACGGAGGGATGGAGGGATAGACAGAAGGAGGAATGTGTGGGTGGATGGATGGAGAGAGATGAGAGAAAGAGATTTGTTAACGGTGTATTTCAGATATTTGTCTTTCAAAATTATTCACCTTTCTTACGCTGGTCTAAAAGCTTTGATTTGATTGACACTTCAACGTCCCTCTTCCAGGCTGCCCGTTCGGAGCAGCACTTTCCTTCCAGCCGAAGCGTTCTGTCCGATCCAGAAGCTGGCTGCACTGATGCTCGTTTTGAGGCTTGGGAGCCAGCTTTTTTCTTTATTTTGGCTTGGGTGTGCGCCAGGCTGCCATCCTCCCAGTTGAACTGCTGCCTGCTCGGTCCAGGCACCGGCCCCTGCGCTTAAGATCTCCTGCTCACCCCAAAGGGAGAATCTGGAATATTTTTAATTCACTCATCAGAAGCCAGCGAGAAAGACCGGATGGCATTTAATTACATCCTCTTCGCTTGATCGGAGCTGGGGTTTTTGGTTTGGGGCGTCTGGCAGCTTGCCCCAAAATTCTCCTCGCTGTTGGCAACGGCGGTGAATGTCCTCAAAACTATTTTCTGACCATTGCCAGAAAAAAACAACTCTTTCCTTTAATTCTTGAACTCTGAACCGGCACAGATTTGGAGGTAAGGAGACATTGGTGGGATGATAGTCCTCGACTTACAACCATTCATTTAGTGACCATTCGAAGTTCCTTTTTTTTAAAAAAAAAAATCATAAACATTTTGGGACACCGTGCACTGTCAGGGTTTATAACATTTACAAAAGAAAGACAAAGAAGAAACATTAAAAAAAACAAACTATTAACACACATACTGGTCACAATAGTAATGACGTAACCGAATAGTTTGGACTAAATTTCTTATTATATTAGCTTATTTATAACTCCGTTAAATATATTGGCAGATTTATAGTTATAAACCATCTTTTATGATTGGTTTAATTTATTTTAGCTATCTTAACTTTTGTATTGTATGTATTTTAATTTTGGCTGTCCACTGCCCTGAGTCCCTTTTGGGAGAAGGGCGGTATACAAATTAAATAAATAAATAAATAAATAAATAAATAAGTAAATAAGTAAATAAGTAAAGTAAGTAAATAAGTAAATAACTAAATAAGTAAATAAGTAAATAAATAAACCATCTTTATGTTTAATTCGTACGTAGCAATAATTTTCCTTCGTCTAATTTCTAAGGCCACTTATAAAATCTATTCCATATCAAGTCATATTCTGTGTCTTCTTTATCTTTGATTTTTAAAGTCAATCTGTCCATCTCAGCACCATCTTAACATTTTCCAAATTATATCCTCATCTGCTGGACGTTTTGCTTGTAACCCATTTGAAGTTACAATGGCCCTGGAAGAAGTGACTTACGACCGTTTTTCACTCTTACGACCGTGGCAAGCATCCCCAGGGTCATGTGATCAGAATTACGTAGCCAATGACTCATATTTACGACCGTTGCAGCTTGCCGGGCTCATGGGATCACCATTTTGCGGCCTTTGACAAGGAAGGTCAAAGGGGGGGGGAAATCTGGGTTCACTTAATGACTATCTGATTTGCTTAACAACGGCTGCGGCAGTGGTTCGCTTAACGGCTGCGGCAAAATTTGTTAAATTTGGGGGGAAACTCACTTCATAGTCGCCTTGCTTAGCACGGAAATTCTGGTCCCAATTCTGGTTGTAAGTTGAGGACTACTTGCTTACTGTTTTGGGGGGTGGGGGTCGTGGCTTTATTGATTGTCCATGGGGGCAACTTGATACAAAGAGTTCGGGATCCACAGCTGGAAAGGAATATTTTTGGGGGGCTCAACAAGAAAGGACGGGGCTGTTCTCAAAACAGAAAACTCACTTTGTCCCCCAAAACCCAATTTCTCAGCTACATTTGCATTCTATTCTGTTCTATTTTCTATTTTATTATCTACTTCTTATTCTATTCTATTCTTATTTATTCTATTATCTATTTTATTATCTACTTATTCTATTCTATTCTTATTTATTCTATTATCTATTTTATTATCTACTTATTTATTCTATTATTTATTCTATGCTTATTTATTCTATTTATTTTTTATTATCTACTTATTCTATTCTATTCTTATTTATTCTATTATCTATTTTATTATCTACTTCTTATTCTATTCTATTCTTATTTATTCTATTCTTATTCTATTATCTACTTTTTATTCTATTCTCTATTTTATTATCTACTTCTTATTCTATTCTATTCTTATTTATTCTTTATTCTATTTTTTATTCTTTCTTTCTTTCTTTATTTATTTGATTTATATACCTCCCTACTCCTGAAGGACTCAGGGCGGTGAACAGCCAAACAGTAAAAATGCATAGATACAAAATTTAAAAACAAAGTAAAATCGAATTAAACAATTTGGCCCAGACAAATTAAAACACCCCAATCATTTAAAAATTATCTATTTTATTCTGATGGATGGATGGACGGACGGATAAATGCTGTTTACAGCCATGAAGGAACACACACACACAAAAAAAGAAGAGCAACCAGATTCTCCCAATTCTGGCGTCTTTGAGTTTTAAAGGTAGACTGCTCCTGAACAGAGAAGCTCCATGCATCCCAAAGACCAGATTCGTCATTTTTCGAGACCAGTGGCTTTGCTTTTCGGCCAAAGCCAACCTTTTTTTTGGGGGGGGGGTCTTGTTGTCAGTCCCGCTTATCCCGTCTTCTTTGCCCATCCTCTGGCAGTGAGTTATCCGCCAGCCGTTGACTTCCATGGCTCTCTGCCCATAGTCTGCTACGTCTCCAAGGACTCCATCTTGAGCCAGCCGCCCGCGGAAGCCGGTACGGTGATGCGCCGGACGGCGGTTTTGGCCCTGGTCTCCATCGTCGCGCTTTAACCTGGTGATGGGCGCCGTCGTCTTCCGGCTGCTCGAACAGCCCCACGAAGCTGTCCAACAGGTGAAGATCCAGGCCTACCTGGAGCACTTCTTGAAGGCCCACGAGTGCGTGGCGGTGGAAGACCTGGAGGAGTTGATCCAGGTAAGCGGGTGCTTCCAGGTGGGCGGACTTCAACTCCCAGAATTCCCCCATCTTGCAGATCAGTGTTTTTCTCAACCTCAGCCATTTGTAAATGACTGGACTTCAACTCCCAGAATTCCCCACCTTGTTTCCAAGTTTCTCAAACTTAGAAACTTCCAGATAGGTAGAACTTCAATTCCCAGAATTCCCCTAGCTTGTAGATCAGTGTTTTTATCAACCTCAGCCATTTTTAGCTGGGTGGACTTCAAGTCCCAGAATCCCCCAGCCTCTAGATTAGTGTTTCTCAACCTTAGAAACTTCCCAGATGGGTGGACTTCAACTCCCAGAATCCCCCAGTCTTAGATCAGTGTTTCTCAACCTTAGAAGCTCCAAGTGGATGGACTTCAGCTCCCAGAATCCCCCAGCCTTAGATCAGTGTTTCTCAACCATAGAAACTTCAAGATGAATGGACTTCAACTCCCAGAATTCCCCCATCTTGTTTCTCAACCTTAGAAACTCCCAGAGAGGTGGACTTCAACTCCCAGAATTCCCCTAGCCTCTAGATCAGCGTTTTTCTCAACCTCAGCCATTTTTAGATGGCTGGACTTCAACTCCCAGAATCCCCCAGCCTCTAGATCAGCGTTTTTCTCAACCTTAGAAGCTTCCAGATGGATGGACTTCAAGTCCCAGAATCCCCCAGCCAAGAAATCATCAGCAAGAACCCACCCACCCACCCCCAGCTTGGGTTATTATACAGATAGTCCCTCACTTCTCTTTTCAGTGCCTTCGTAACTTCAAACAGGTCATTAAACAAATGATCGTAAGTCAAGAAGTACCTGTATTATCCTCCTCAACTTTGGCTGAGCTCAAAAACGTAAAATTTGACCGGCTTAATCGTTGGATGGGGCACCACCAGGAAACCTGTTGACTGAACCGTAGGAAGTTGTGGAGGGAGAGGGGGAGAAACTCGGTGGAAGGAAGCAACTGAGTTACGTCGTATGGGCTGGGACATTTGCGCTATAAAGCGTCCGTAATTCCTCATTTTCCGTCCTTCTTCCTAGCAAGTAAACGAGGCGACGGGGGCCGGCGTGGATGCAGCGGTCAACAGTAGCAACGCCAAACGCCTCTCGCTGGGATATGGACAGTGCATTTTTCTTCGCCGGCACTGTCATCACCACCATTTGGTACCCAAGGGGTGGATGGAAAGTTTTGGCTGGGCGGGGTGATTTGATGAATGGGTGGCCTCAGTTTCACGGTCTGTGCAATGGGTCTAATTGTGGGATGGGAACAAGTTCAGCAAACGTGGCTTAGTTTATAGTTTAAAGAACTTGGCTTGGCTTATGTTGTGCACACTTGATTTTTTTTTTTTTAATGATTCTTTCCCCCCCCCCCCCCCCACGGCTGTTAAAATGAATCACGGCAGTTCTTAAGTGGATCATGCGGTCATTAAATGAATTTAGCTTTTCCTCCACGGGCTTTCCTTGTTCCGAAGCCGGCTGGCGAGATCAAAAAAATGACGACGGCGAGACGCATAAGTACATGCCAGTTGACAAGCAGCAAAATTTTGATACCCCCCTGACCGTGGAAATTCTGGCAACAGTTGGCGTGACGGCAAGGACCGGTCCTACATTTTCCAGTGCCGGTTGTAACTGGGAACGGTCTCTAAACGGACAGTTCTAACTCGAGGACTGCCTGAAAAATCTCCCCCCACCCCCCCTTCCCGGTAGAGTATCGCATTATGTGGCACGAATAAATCAAGCCGTTTTGATCTGTTCCAATGGCAGTGATGGTTCTTTGGAGCGGCAGATCCACAAAATCGCTTGAGGTAGATTGCCGCTGTAGCTGGAGGCTCCATTGAAACTGTTCTTTGGGACGGGAGCCAAAGATTCTTGGGTTTTTTTTTTAGTTTTCTTCTCCTCTTTTTTTTTTTTTTTTTTTGACATCTCTGCTTTTCTCTCCGTGGTCCAACAGGGTTCGGAAACATCTCTCCGAAGACCAGATACGGCCAGCTTTTCTGCATTTTTTACGCCCTGGTGGGAATTCCTCTTTTTGGGATGCTGCTTGCCGGGGTTGGAGATCAGCTGGGATCCTCTCTCAGAAAAGGCATCGGAAAAGTGGAAGATATTTTCCTGGTGACTTCCGTTTACGTTTTATCTTCCAGGAATTGCCCGTTTTTAATAGCACCTCATTAAAAGCATGATATATAGGCAGTCCTCGGCCTACGACCATGGTCGAGCCCACGAGAGAGAGAGACTGTTGTTGTGAGTTTTGTCCCATTTTACAAACTATCTTTGCCACAGTCAGGGGCTGCCCCAAAGAAGAGGGAACTTAGCTATTTTCCAAAGCACCCGAAGGCAGGACAAGAAGCAACGGATGGAAACTAACCAAGGAGAGAAGCAACTTAGAACTTAGGAGAAATTTCCTGACAGTTAGATAGCACAATTAACCAGTGGAACTGCTTGCCACCAGAAGTTGTGAATGCTCCAACACTGGGAGTTTTGAAGAAGAGGTTGGATAACTCTTTGTCTGAAGTGGTGTAGGGTTTCCTGCCTAAGCAGGGGGTTGGACTAGAAGACCTCCAAGGTCCCTTCCGACTCGGTTATTCAGCTATTAAGTGAATCACTGCAGCGGTTAAATTAGGTTTGTTAAGTGAATCTGGCTTGGCTTGTCAGTAGGTCGCAAAAGGGGATTACGTGACCCCGGGGCACTACGATCGTCATAAATACAAATCAGTGGCCAAGCTGCAACGGTCATAAGGGTGAAAAATGGTTCGTAAGTCACTTTTTTTCGCTGCCGTCGTAACTTCGAACGGTCACGGTTGTAAGTCGAGGACTACCTCTAGAGGGGCTGCAATGCATCATCTCTTTCTGGGTTTCTTCTCCGCCCCCCCCCCACTTTCTCTTCGGCAGAAATGGCAAGTCAGTCCCACCATCGTCCGCGTCCTTTCGGCCTTGCTCTTCATCCTGATCGGCTGCCTGCTCTTCGTCTCGTTGCCCACCCTCATTTTCCAACACGTGGAAGGATGGACCCTCCTGGAGAGCGTCTACTTCGTGGTCATCACCTTGACCACGGTGGGCTTTGGGGGACTACGTGGCAGGTGAGCCCCCGGAGGAGAAACGGGTCTGTTTGGCAAAGCGGGGTCAGGTGGATTCCAGGGCTCGGGAAGGGAGGGGAGGGAGGGAGGGAAGGAAGAAAGGAAGGAAGGAAGGAGAGAGGGAGGGAGGGAGAGAAGAAAGGAAGGTGAGAGGGAGGGAAGGAGGAAGGAAGGAAAGAAGGAGAATGGGAGGGAGGGAGGGAGGAAGGGAGGAAGGGAGGAGAGAGGGAGGCAGGAAGAGAAGGAAGAAAGGAAGGTGAGAGGAAGGGGAGGGAGGGAGGAAGGAAAAGAAGGAAGGAAGGAGAAAGGGAGGGAGGGAGGGAAGAAGGAAGGAGAGAGGGAGGAAGGAAGAGAAGGGAGAAGAGAAGGTGGAGAGGAAGGGAGGGAGGGAGGAAGAGAAGAAAGGAGGAGAGAGGGAGGGAGGAAGGAAGGAGAGGGAGGGAGGGAGAGAAGAAAGGAGAGAGAGGGAGGGAGGAAGAGAAGGAAGAAAGGAAGGTGAGAGGAAGGGAGAGAGGAGAAAGAGAAAGGAGAGAGAGGGAGGAGGGAAGAAGAAAGGAAGTGAGGG